>NC_056749.1:823555011-823582511 GCF_019279795.1 Protopterus annectens | reverse complement strand
ATATATATATATATATATATATATATATATATATACAAAACAGTGTAATATATATGGAAAATATATACATGTATAAAACTCAACAGAAAAAAGCACAATGATCTGTGGTGTCCTACCTATGCATACAGAAAGGATATTTGATAGATATATAAGCTTGTAAGCAAACTACATACGTATGTATATATACAAAAATTGTAATATATATAAACACGTAATATATATAAATATATGTATACACATATATATAGAACACCCCGAAAGTTAGCATAATAATCTGTGGTGCCCTTCATAAGTGATCATTGAGTCCTGGGGAAAATAGCGCTCCTAAATTAATGATCCAATATTTTTCTTTATGATTAAGGATAGTATGCCAGCCTTGTTGGTTACTCCTGTCTCCAATAACTCTATCTATTATCATAAACCTGAATTCGGCATTGGCATGTTTGGTACTATGTCTGTAGAGGGCATTCGTTTCCCTTTTGTTTCGGATATCACTTCTGTGCACCGACATCCTGATTCTCAATGAGCAAGAGGTTTGGCCCACATAAAAAGCAGAGCATTTGCATGTGGCTAAATATACTATCCAACTGGTTGAGCAGATTATTACTGAGAGCCTCTGTGAATGTTTTTGTGTTTCTATGTGTGGATTTTGGTGGTGTAGATATAGTGAGACTATGTGATGAGTGTGGTGTGGTGCAAGTGTTTACCTTCTCCTCTTGAATGTCAAGTTCAGTCTTGGTTGGAGAGAGCTTTACCTCCAGTTTGGCTAGATAAGTGCATCTCTCACAGGTTGTAGTGTTGGGTGGTAGGAGGAGAGGGTTGTCTGTGTACATGAGGCAATTTCTACATTGCCCCAAGATGCCCAGATTCATCAGATAGACAGGATAGAACACTGGGAGCTGACCCTTGGACATGCCTGAATAAAAAAAAAAAACTATTTTCCTCTAGATAAGTGAAGAAAGTGAGTACAAGAGCTGTTCTTCTCTAGGCAAGTGAGGAAAGTAAGTACCAAAACTGTTTTCCTCTAGGTAATGAGGAAGGTTGAGTGTTGTAGTAATTACTAGGTTATTTAGTGCTTACAACAAGTTCTGAACAAGTGCTGATCATGAATAAGCAAATTCAAGTGCTAAAACTAAGAATCTGTAGCTGGACTAAACTAGTTACAGGAAAGGGGGGGACCAAGTGCAAATGCAGGCTTTTAAATCAGAAAGTTGAGAGAGATGGAAAAATGGCCAATAATTACAGTTTCTGGGACAGAACCACTCCTTATGTGGTAGATAAGTTACCTAGTGCTTACCACTCCCACTGATAAGCTAAAAGGCTTCCCTCCAACACAGAAAGCTTGGGGAGAGGGCTCAGAAGCTTACATATAGTCCTGCATACAGCAAATCTGATTCTGGACTACACTAGTTACAGGAAAGGTAGGAAACAGGCTTAGATTTTTTTTTTTTATACAGAAAAGTAGCTAAAACAGCAGTAAAAACAATTGAAATGCAGTGCAAGCTAGACACGAGTATATAGCAATGTTAGACCAAACAGTTTAAAAAATGCAATTAAATTAAAAATGACTAAAAACAAGTGCAGAAGGAGTCTATTAGGTAGAATGAGGTAAAGAGATGGGACTGGGGGGAGTGTCCCAGATCAAATCTACAGTGGGGGCGGGCAACTGCAAGAGCCTCCAAATTTAAACAACAAGACAGGAATAGGGAAGGTGGGTAGAGGAAAACCAACACCTTCAGCAGAGATCTGAAAAACTATGCAGTGAAGCAAAAATAACAGTGCACAACTCTGAAGTCAGCCAGCAATGATATAAGATTAGTCAAACAACAATTAACAGTACACAACTCTGAAGTGCCAGAAAAATATACTTAGCTCTGTATATCTGCAGCTAGATTGAAGAGCACTCTGTCAGGACACAGGAAGGCTCCAGCAATGATATGTTGTTTGGGGGTCACTTTAAAATATCGAACCCTGACAATCCCGAATCTGACAATCCTGATTACACAAAACTGAAAACTGAAAATATCGAATGTTCACAATCACGAATATCATAATACCGAATTCAGAAATACCGAAAGTAAACCATGGCATCTAGTGTTTATTTTCCAACCCCCCACCATTGCTGAACACCATTCCCAATGTGTTGTGCGTGAAACCCTCTATACCACTGTACTGTGACTAAATTCCTAGAAATACATCCCATGCAAATAAACTCATAATTGCAGTAATCGTGCTATTGCCCTCAGGAAGTCCAATGTGTCATATGACTCTCGGTTGTCCAGTATGCTTGCAAATCTCTGCTGTTGTAATTGTAGTTTATGTCATTTAGGGCTAAGTGGACTTCCAGTATTTAAACAGATCCTCAGCTCGTCAACTCTGTCCTGCTCCCTTGCAAGTGTTTGCATAAGCACAGCCAGATTGGTCACCTTTTCTCCCAATAAACACTTTAATCGATGGTGCCATGCCTCGACAAAATTCTGTGTTCGAAGCAGACACAACATATTCAACTCAGAAATGTTCCAAAATGTAATAGGGAAGAGAGGGGGAAACCGTGCAACAGAAGCCAACCTCGTTTTAAAATGCCGTTGTCTACCTAGGACGTACCAATCCCCAAAATACTTAAGCAGATCTTGACCTTCTGCAGGAAATGATACTTTCAAATCAGAATAAGCTTGCACCACCTCATCCTCAGATAGAAATGCCAATGCTATTAAACTCTTTACTGCAAGTTGGAACTGTAGCTTACCATTATAAAGATGTGTCAGCCCCAACTGCTATACTTTCCTCCACACATTATTGCTGAAATGAAACAAGCAGCCCTTGGATGTTACCCCTTGGAAATTAATGGCAATGCTCTTCATTGCAGTAATTTGAAATCACATAATACAAAATGCAAATGCAATTCAAATTCCTGCTCTTCCATAAGCTGGAACACAGCATCCCACATGCAATTATATGCCCTTAATGACTTCTTGCTCAGAAGACAGTATAGCAATGGCACGGACTTATTGTAACCTCCGTATCGCAATAAACCATGGATCGAGTATAACTGCCAGCAGATTACACCTTTATAAAAGAAGGTGTCGTCCATAAGCCAAATTGTTGCATTGCTCAGGTCGGATAGGTTATTTACAATGCTAAATATGACTACTGATGTTTCTCGACTGCTATCTGTTATACTTTCCCCAACAAACGCCCCTGACTTTACTGGGTAATCCTGCACATTTACATCCTGCAGTGTAATGTTTCAATGCCTAGATGTCCTGCATGTTGTCCGTCTAACCCTACCAACTTGTTGTAGAAGTGCCCTTCTATTTGGAAGTTGGGGTACTACATCTAGAGAACTAGAGGCAAGCACATCTTCAACTAGTACACACGGAAAGTCACGAGATACCTGAGCTCTGTGTTTTAGATCACTACACATGCTATATCTATCAGCTTTACTTGGATCCCCTGTATGGCAATGGGACATACACTTTACTAACCGCTCACCTTCAGCAAATGGAGTTGTCACATCCCTGCCTTTACATAGGATAGATCTCTTCCCTTTGCAGCACCAGTACTTGTTTGGGGTCCCTCTCTTTTATAAATGATACACAAATCCATCTATAATGAGTATGCACTGTTCTTTCTGTGATTCCACAGGTTTATAAACCACGCCAATATCACCAGGAGTGGAAACTGAACTAGACGCCATGATTCCTTCGGTACGATGTATGACCATACGTGTAAACATCACTTTTTAAAGTAGTAATTTGGTATTTTGAAATTTGTGATTGTGAACATTCAATATTTTCAGTTTTCGGTTTTGTGTATTTGGGATTGTCAGAATCAGGATTGTCAGGGTTCGATATTTTAAAGTGAATCCGTTGTTTGATATGTACTTGTTTGACATACCTGTTTGTTTTATTCAAGTGTAGGTGGTTATGTCCTGCTTGGTTTTTATTTTTCTTCTCACTGTTTCTCTCTCTCTCTCTCTCTCTCAAGAGTGTAAGGTGTACATCTGCTTTGCATAGACAGCAGCTTGACTTTTGTAGGTAATGCTCATGAGCAGCTGATGGCCTGTGCAGCAATTGGTGTCCCCCACTTGGTAATTGCATGCAGAACAGCTGTGTTGTTATTCATATAGTCAATGGCATGGCAACACACTCCTATCATTGAGTATGTCATGTGAGCATTGGTCCTTTTCCTTACCAGTGAGGAGGACTTCATGGAGCTGTGTGAACAACAGCATCACAGGGAGTATTTGGAAATACCTCTTACAGCCAAAACTATGGAGACAGGTCAACAGAACAGGGGAGAATGTTCCAGACATAGGGTCATAATGGAAGTATTGCTGTTATACATTTGGATTAATGCTAGTCTAACAGGGTTGGTGTGGACATGGAGTTCCTGGGTGATTTTATCTCTGACAGTGTTATGTGTTTGACATAACTCTCACCTGTAGGGCTATCCATAGAATGACCAGAATTTGGACTCCTATATTTGGTGAGTTCCTCATACATTTTTTGACTTTGGAAAATCAGTAGCATACTCTGGGGATTGCAGTTAGTAACTGCTAACATCCATTTGTGTTTCTGACCTCATATCCCTCAGAAAAGACATGTTACAACTAACCCTGTTACAACAGCAACATTCTCGGTTTATTACAGCAATATTTCAAATACGCATGCCCCTGTTTTTGGGTCTCTGTCCCACTATTATGTCAGGCTTTGTCCATATGTCATGTAGTAAGAGGTTGATAGGTATGGTATATGATTATTTACTGCCTACATTTCTGACATTATCCCAGTGATGTATCAGACTGCCAGATATGTTATGGGGAAGAGGCCTTATATCTGAGGGGAAAGCCTGGACATTCTGTGGTACTCTGTACATTTGAGAGGTCTGTGTATTTCTGGTAATTGTTGACAGACTGTTAGGATTGTGTAGCAGTGTATTGTGTCAATGTTATTTGGCCTGTGTAGGGAGGGGCATGGATGCATGTGTTATGGCTCCTTTTTCATCTGCCTGTGCATGCTGCTCCTGTTTCTGGTGGTCTACCAGCTGTATATGTTTGTAGGGGCAGACTGACACACGTTCCATACCACGGTCAGGCATCATACTACACTGTGAATATGGCAAGTATATGTAGGGCGAGTGTGTGAATGGCAAACATGTTGAGATGTTTTTGTTCACACAGTTCTTATACTGTACTGTTCCTTTGGCTTACTGGTATGTCACTGTGACTGTGGTTGAATTGGTTGTGGGTATGCACTTTCACACTGGTGTCTGTTTTCAGTTCTGTGACATCCCTGTAGTGCCTGATATATTTGCCAATACATGTGTAATTCCACCTAACAGATTTGGGTTAGTGTTGTGTTAGTCTGACTGTAGTTTGGACAGTGCTTTACGACATGCTTAGCAGCTGAGTGTAATTTCCCTAATGTGATGTTATGTCCAGATATTTGTATGACGTAATGTTACCTGGCCCCCATAAGTGTTGCATATTTCTGACACATCAGTGGACTAAGGTGAGGATTTCAGTCACTAACTAGTGGGACATAACTAAGTGCTGAAATTGTGCTATTTCTGTCAATGCATGTTAAGACAGGCATGAGGGTGTTACTGCAGCAACTGTGTCAGATTATCTACTCCAGTATTTCAGATATGTCCCTATTTCCATGGCTTTCACCCCCCACATTGTCAGGCCTCGCCCAGGTTCATTGCACAAAGGGGTTCTGAGCCTACATTGGGACTGTCTGGATTGTTGCAGTATGTCCAGGTTTATTGCTCATATTTCTGTTTTAATCCACAGATGCATTATTTTCATATCCCTGGTAAATCACTGTGATGATCTGAGGATTTCTTACAGTAAATGATGACATATATTTCAGTTTCAGAACTCACATCCTTTAGAACATGTATGCTGAAAGAAACCCTGTCACTCTGGCAACATTCTACATTTATAAGAGCGATATTTGAAACATGTCTCTAGTTTTGTCCCATTGTCCCCCCATTTGGACAGCCTTGGGCCAGATTTCTTACAGTCTTGCAGTAAGGGGTTGGTAAGTATGGTTCTGAGGCATGACTCCACTACATGTTCTGATTTTATATATATATATATTTTTTTTCTATATCTGTATAGTTTCTTTATATATATATATATATATATATATATATATATATATATATATGTGTTTGTGTGTGTGTGTGTGTATATGTGCATATTTTATATGTATATCACTATTTATATTATGTATATATCTGTCCCTATATATGCATCTCCATACATATATACATGTGTATATGTATAAATATGAAACCTGACTGATACTACAGAATCTTTTCAGTAATGTTGAATGAGCATATGCTGGAAAAAGCATCAGCAATCCCTACAGCTCAAATGGTGTAGTAGTACATTGGTCTGACTATGGTGTACAGGGCATTGGGTACAAGTCCTGGCAAGGCTTGTAATTTTGTTGCTCTTACAACCGCTTACTCACACTTACAACCACACTAATTCTTTAAAAGAAAAGAGAAAGGGGAGATAGGAAATTGGTGGAAAGGAGGCACACAGAAGGAAGAACAATATGAAAGATAGGTACAGATGTGCAGTACGGGTGTACAGAAGGTCCATAGCTGTCCATTTCTTATACAGCATTTGGAGGTGAATTTGGACTCTCAAATCCCAAAGAGAGGGGTGAGAACAACATAAATGTGTTGTTAAGCCTGCTAAGCATAACTGAGCATTGATAACAATTGCTCATAGTTCATTCTCATAATATACCACCTAATGACTTCATTTAGTAAGTGTATATAATTTCCATTCAATGACATGGCTGTATGCGCTTTCATTAAAGTAGCAGGGGTGTAACTTTAATGCATGGGACACATGTATACATGGGTGTTTTCACATGTTATATGCACTCACACATCCATTTTACACCAGCTACACTACCCTAGCTGACAAAAATAACTTACCACATATTTTAATATGAACAAAGCACTTTTAACACTGCTTTCACATGTAAATTTGGATTGCCTCTTGTATTACTCAAACTGTGTATGCCTGCATGCAAAGCTGGGACTCTGACCACTACACTATCTTGGTTTGTGGATTTAAGCTGTATATTTTTGTTTATCGCCTATTGGATATTAATATTATATTACTATAATAATGGAGAGTATTGAAGTTTTCGGCCATCTCATTGAGGACTGCTGTCATGACATTATGGCATACATTTCAGTTTCAGACTTGTATCCTTCTGAACATTGATGCTAATGCTTAACCTGTTTTCTATCAACTTTCTGTCTGTCCTCTGTGCAGATGGGATGACACAGGTGCTCAGGCTGTTTTTGACTACACTGCAGAATGGGTCTGAGAGCCCACGCCTGTGTTCATGTTGGCTGCAGCCAGGAATGATATCAGGCCTATGGAGACCTCTATGTGTTTCCTTTGATAGGGCATTACAGAACTGCATCCTGATCATGAGGGGAGAGGGGCAGGTGCTGTACATGCACATGTGTACCTATGGGGGGACAGGGGGTGATGTTTACACTTCACCTGTCTGCAGCCAGTTGACTATATCCATGGCATATTTGTATGTGGTGTTATTGGCCACCACTACAGAGCTGATATGTGTGTTGCCTCTGGAATTGCAGACACACATCACCTGTGACCTTATTTGCTTGTGCAGAACGAGGTGACATGGCTTACAGTGAGGCACCTGTTCCTTCTTGGCCCATCCTGTGATTATTTCCACCTATGATGGCAGTTGTGTATTGCTGCTGTCCACCACAGGCATTCAGCCTACCTTGAGGGGGTTGATGTCCTGTCAGGTATTGCTGAGGCCATAAAGCTATGTAGGTGCTCACATAGTATTGTGGAGTGGGTCTGGACACTGCTGCTAGTTCCAACATATGGTACGTCCTTCATGTGGGCCTTGCCCATTTTCCTTGCCTGTGCATGGGACATTATGGAGGTGTGGGGGCTACAGCTTCACAGACAGTAGGAGGAAATACCTCACAGGACAGGACATGTGGAGACAGCTCAACAACATGGGGGACAAAGCTCCAGAATTGGGTACAGATTGTATGTCATTAGTGCTGTTATACGCATGGAGGATTGCTACACTGACAGGGTTTATCTGGACATGCATTTACTGGGTGACTTGACATCTGACAGTGATATGCCTCTGACATACCTCTCAACTGGCATGTTGTTCACTGACTGGCCAGATGTTTACCTGTTATGGTTTGTCTGTTTTTGTGGGGTTGGTAGGATAATGTGAGGATTGTAGTCAGTAACTGTTAACATCCATTGGTGTTCCAGACATCATATCCTTTAGGGATGTTATGTTTACAACAACACATGTAACACCAGCTACTGTTTCAGTTTGTAACACCATTATGTGTGATATGTCCCTCTTTCCAGCCCCTCTCCCACAAGTACTTCTTGCATTGTCCAGATGTCCTGCACTACAAGGTGCAAAGGTATCGTATATCATTAATTACCAACTGCACTCCAGTTATCATGCCAATGACCTGGCAAACTCCTGGCCATGGTATGCAGCAGTGTCCAAGATTATGATTCTACACCCTGGTAATTATGTGGAAATCTGTACATATGACAGTTATGTCTTCTGGTCATTGTGAACAGACTGCCAAGATTGTGTAGCAGTGTTGTGTGTAAATGTTGGGCTGGGTAGAGAGAGTAGCAGATTTGAGTGTCATACATCCTTTACCTATCTGACTCTGCATGCTGCTACAGCTGCTGGCAGTCTATCATGTGTGTATGCTTGAAGGGGCTGACTGAGAAATGTCCTGTAACACCTCAGGATTCACAGTACACTGTGAATTGGGCCAATATATGTTGGTGTAGTGTGTCACTGGCAATCAGGACATGTTTTTTTCAGACAGTCGTTATACTCTAGAGTTTATTTTGGGTATTGATATGTTGCTGTGACTGTGGTGCAAATGTTTTTGGGTGGACATTTTTGCACCACTCTCTGCTTTTCACTACAGTTTCATCCATGTAGTCAATGCTATATTTGAATATACATGGGTAATTGCACAGAGGTGATGTGGGGGAGTGTCATGTTTGTCTTACTGTGCTTCATAATGTGCTGGGTGACATGTTTGGCAGCTGTCAGGGGATTTACATTCTGTTACATAACTGCAGTCATACCTCTACACTGTCCAGTGGCCTAGACACTGTCCAGATGTATGGCTCATATGTTTGGTCTGTTCCCCACACAATTGTTGTCCTTGGCTAATGGGCAGGATACTCTGGGGAATGCAGTCAGTAAATGCTAACATCCATTGGTGTTACTGACTAAATATTCCTCAGAAAAGACATGTTACAACAAAGCTGGTAACACCAGCAACTGTCGACATTTATAACAGCAATCATGTCCAATATGCCCCTGTGTTTGGGCCTCTGTCCCCCAGTTATGCCAGGCTTTGTCCAGATGTCATTCACTAAGAGGTTGAGAGGTATGTAGTATCATTATTTATTGCATTCATTCCTGCTATCATCCCAGTGATGTCATAGACCCTCAAACATGTAACAAGGAAGCACCATAGATATGAGTCCTGTGCCTATAGATTCTTTTGGAAACTGTACATTTGAGAGGTCTATGTATGTCTGCCCATAGTGAAAAGACTGTCAGGACTGTGTAGCAGTGTAGCGTGTACATGTTATTTGGGCTGTGTAGGGAGGGGGTACATGTGAGTGTCATGAGCCCTTTCTATCTGACTGTGCATGCAGCTCCAGTTTCTGGTTCCCTGTCACCTGTATATGTTTGT
The DNA here is from genome assembly GCF_019279795.1 of Protopterus annectens. NCBI lineage: Eukaryota > Metazoa > Chordata > Ceratodontiformes > Protopteridae > Protopterus > Protopterus annectens. The sequence continues at coordinate 823,572,722 of NC_056749.1, read as the reverse complement.
ACATGCAGACCATGACATATCTCATAACATCTCACTATTCCCACTACACTGTGACTTGGGGCAGTATATGTAGGGGTAATGTGTGAGTGGCAAACGGTATTATGTTGCTCGCCCAGTCATTATACTGTAGTGTTCAGTTTGCTTACTAGTATGTCACTGTGACTGTGGTGCAATTGTTTGGGCGTATACACTTTCACACCAGTGTCTGTTTTCCACTAGTGTTACATCCCTGTAGTGCCTGTTATATTTGCTAATGCATGTGTACAGCCCCAGAGCTGGACTTGGATAGTTATGTCATTCTGATTGTAGTTTGGACATTGCTCAGTAGCTCAGTGTAGTTTCCCTACTGTTGTGTTATGTCCACATATATGTAGGCTGCCCAGGTGTCTGGCATTTATCTTTGGTCTGGTCCCCATAACTGTTGTGTATTCCTGACACATCAGTGGGATGATGTGGGGATGGAGGTCACTAACTAATGGGAAGAAATTGAGTCCTGGAATTGTGATAGTTCAGTTGATATATGTTAGGACATGCAGTGTTACTACATCAACTTTCTCAGCTTATCTGCTGATGTATTTTGGATATGTCCCTATTTTCTTGCCTATTTCCCCCCATGGGGTTCTGATCATACCACTCCACTGCCAGGATTTTCACAGAATGTCCGGATGTTTGGCCCATACTTTTGTTCAGTTCCACAATTTATTTGTATTTGTCTGGTAAACCACGGTGATGATCCAATGATTTATGTTAGTAAATAATGACATTTCAATTACCGTCCTCATATCAATTAGTAATTGTCTGCTGAAATGAACCCTGCTGCTGTAGCAAATGTCTTCATTTGTAACAGCAATATTTGCAATATGTCCCTACATGTGGCCCATTCCCTATCCCCCTTTTACAGCCTTTGTACAGGTTTCTTACACTAACAGGTTGAAAGGGATGGTTCTGAGGTATAACTGCGCTGCATGTTATATACATACAACACATGAATGGTTCCACAAAGCTTTCTCCCTAATGTTGTATGCATCTATTGCATGATATGTTTGAAAAATCAACATTAATTCCTATGGCTTAGATGGTGTAGTGGTACATTCCTCTAACTATAGTGTTATGGGTCATGGGTTTGACACTCGGGAGTGCTGTTTTTTTTTTTATTAATGTTAAACAACCAAAATGTATGATATGTTTGTTAAAGCATTACAAGTTCTCACACTTCATATAGTGTAGTAGCACTTTGCTGTGATTGTTAAAGACAGCATTCCAGATTCAATACTTTGCAGCACTGACTATTTTGTTGCTGAGCAGAATAAGGTCTGTTGGATACAGAGTGATTAAGGCATGTTTAAGCATATTATACTTATAATTTTATATTATAAAATAATATTTATATACACATTATAATGTTATGTTTACCTTCCATGACATCCCCCCATGTGCTTTCATTAACTTATATTCGTGTGTGATTATACTGTATGGGGCACTTGTGTTTATATGGGGGTTTCACATCTTTTCTACACTGAAATGTCACGTTAGGAACTGCTACACTACCCTGGTTGAAAAAAAAAGGCTACATAATTTGAGTTTACTACAATAATTTTAACACTACTTTCAATAGGAAAATAATTTATCTGTCTTGTGACTTGAGCCATAAACGTCTATATATATATATATATATATATATATATATATATATATATATATATATATATATATATATATAAAGCTGTAACTCTAACCACTACACTATCTTGGCTTGGGACATTTACATGTCTATCTATTTGCATTTAGCTCCTATGGGATGTTTAAGCTATGCTAAGCAGATGTCCATAACATGCACACCCACTTAGCTACACTTAAACATTCCTTAGGCTATTAAAAAAAGTATATATTATTATTATTATTATATTTTAAGGTTACATGGGTGTGTATTGTGCTGTTCTAACAACTACTTGGGATTGCAATTGTGAAATACTGCATTGTTTTGGCTTTCAGGCTTCTATAGTTTAGGGATTTCTGCTAATAAATATTCTGTTATCTATCAACTTTCTAATTGTGTGAGGGCAATTTTTCAGGCATGTCCCTAATGTAGTATTTATTCCTCCCATCATTTGTGCCTTTGTTAACATGAACTGCTGTGAGGGAATATTGGCATACATTTGCTTTCAGACTTCTACCTTTACATAATTCATGCTAATGCATGACCTATTCTCTAGCAACGTTCTATGTTTGGGGGGCTATACTTGTGCTTTTTCACTTTTGGGGGATTTATCCCCTATCATGTGTGCATTTGCACACATTTCCTGCTAAACTATACTTGTGCTTTTTCACTTTTGGGGGATTTATCCCCCATTATGTGTGCATTTGCACAAATTTCCTGCTTTAGCAGGTTGCAAAAGTGTTGTACGGCACTTTAGCAATGCAGGGGGTGTGTCACAGAACCTGTCACACACCCCCTGCATTGCTTTCTTATTGCCGATTTTTATTTCAGTGTCCACAGACACTGGAATTATCATTTTTTTCACTTCAGTGTGCATGGACACTGAAATACTGGCATAATATTAGAGCAAAGCTCTAATACTATGCCAATTCAGCTTAGAAAGTGCTGTACAGCATTTTCTGAGTGCAGGGAGCATGCTTAGTGTCCATGCACTACTTGGACATGCCCCCTGCACTTGTTCATGGTTCATGTCCATGTAGATTAAACAGCAGCATGCCTTCATGAATATGCAAAGCACGTTGCTGTTATAAACAGACATGAACCTCTCCGTGCAAGCATAGTCTTATCCTTGCATGGAGTTTCTTGAATCTGGGGGTAAGAGTTTTATAATGCCTGATGTTTAACAAACTGATGCTGATGGGCTGCCTGATGCAGTCAGTATTCTCATCTAGCTATCGCTCACTTTCACTCATTCTCATGCACGCACTCTGGGATACAAGCACACATGTATACACAGACACACACACACAGAGACACACACACACACACAGGCACACACGCACACAAACACGTACACACACACACACACACACACAGGCACACACAGGCACACACACACACACACACACACACAGACACACAGACACACACACACACACACACAGGCACACAGGCACATACACACACACACAGGCACAGGCACACACACCCATACACACACACAGGCACACAGGCACACACACACACACACACACACAGACACACACACACACAGGCACACACACAGGCACACACACACACAGACACACACAGACACACACACACACACACACACACACACACACACACACACACACACAGGCACACACACACACACACAGACACACGCACACAGACAGGCACACACACACACACACACAGACACACACACACACACACACACACAGGCACACACACACACACACACACACACACAGACACACACACACACACAGGCACACACACACACACACACACAGACACACACACACAGGCACACACACACACAGGCACACACACACACACACACACACACAGGCACACACACACACACACACACACACACACACACACACACACACACACACACACACACACAGACACACACACACACACACAGACACACACACACAGACACACACACACACACACAGGCACACATACACACACACACACACACGCACACACACACAGGCACACACACACACACATGCACACAAACACGCACACACACACACACACACACACACACACACACACACACACACACACACACACACACACACACACCTTTTTCTTCACTTAATATGCTGCCAGGGATGCAGTGGACTCGTTTTTAAGAGGGCATGACCTGTACATTAGCAACCTGCTGGAGAATATTCATTCTCCAGTCAAGTTTAATATTCAGTTTGCACATTCTCTAACATAAAGCTGTTATATTCATGCAGTGAAAGCCTGGATGTCACAGGGTATCAAAAAGTATTTGTTGTTGCTGATAAGTATTCAATTTCTGTTGCAACTTCATCAAATATCTGGGCATGGATAAACTAACATTTTTACAAGGTAGTAATCAATTAAGGGACAGGGATGGCAGGACTGAAAACTTGAACTAAGAACCAAAATTCAAATTCAATTTATATTTTTACTCATATTGTTATTTATATTATTGTATATTTGTTGTCTTACATTACTTCTTCTTGTTAATTGTTGTTTTTTATATGTTGCTGGATTATTTGCAGAATGAGAATTCTATTGTATTTGTGACGCTGTCTCTAGTACATATCAGAATAAAGTTGAATTGAATTGAACTGGAAACAGAGACACTGCCAAGGATAATATACTGGTCAACCAGTATATTAACATTTTTACAAGGTAATCAATTTAATATACACAAGAACCATAGCACGTGTGACCAATCGGGAGAAAAACACGCTTGTGTTGTATAAATTATTCTCTCCTACTCTTCTCTTGTAAATTGTCCAAATTATCACAATTTACTGCTGAAATCTGTCACTTATAAATACTTGGTATAAAGATACGACGTAAAGATTTTTAAAGACACACACACACACACGGGTCTACTTCATTTGGTCGACAACTCATATGACTGAAAGTCATTTGGTCGAAAGCTCATTTGGCTGACAAACATTCTAGGTGGGAGGCTTCGCCCCCACACCCCCAGCAATGTGGGGGGCTGTGCCCCCAAACCCCCCCAACTATATATAACAACTCCACGGTCGCACAACAGTGGGGGAGGGGGCAAATCCCAGGTTTTTGCCTTGAATACTTTTTGTCAGACAAATGAGCTGTCGACCAAATGAGTTTCAGTCATATGAGTTGTCGACCAAATGAAGTAGACCCATATATATATATATATATATATATATATATATATATATGGGTCAACTTCAAAAGATCGACAGACCAAAAAAAATCGTGCTTTTTTCCCACTTTCTGAAATTTAAGAAAGTTCAGTTACAGGTTTGCTGTTCTGAACTGTTTGTAAGTTTCTTGGGGGCCAGTACTTGCTTGGGCTAAAGGGAAGTCTCTGTGTTCACCAGTGGCAGTGGTTAACACTGAGCAGCCTGCCTGACCCTGTAGGAGTGGTTACTGCCTAGAAGCTGTAGTTGTATTGGCCATTTTGGGTCAATTCCAAACTCCTTGATCTCTCTCTCTCTTAAAACCCTGCAACTCTCTTTTTGCACGGTCTTGCGCACAGAGCAGCGTCGGGCAGCGCCGCTTAAACAGGTTTAAACTATTCCCGGCTCCACAAAGTCTGCTCTTCACTTTTTCCCTTAGAACTGCACTAAATCTCAAAATAAGCACTCTATTTTCATTCTAAAGCCCTGCACTTGCTTGTATAAGTAATCTCATAGGTAAACACAAATAAACTTAAGCACTACATCCTCTTATACTCCTTCTAAGCACTTGCTCCCTATTGGTTCTTTTTGATCAGTCAGTAAGTAGTTCCCTATATTATTCAGGCATGTCCAAAGATCAGTTTCGAGTTTACTCTCCAGTCCAGCTGGTGAATGTGGGACTCTTGAGGCAATGTTACAACTGCCTTATGTATACAGACCACCCTCTCCTCCTACCAACAAGCTCAAATATATGTGAGAGATGCAACTATATAGCCAAACTGGAGGCTAAGCTCTATCAACCCAGTACTGGCACAGCCTGTCAGGAGGAGAAGGTAACCACACACACCACAAATCCAGTCTCACATAGACCTATCGCATCAGCAAACCAAACACATAAACACACAAAAACATACTTGGAGGCTCTAAATAAAAATCTGCCTAAGCAGCAGAGACCTCCAAAGCAGACATCCAAGCAACCCCTACCACAAAACAATACCCACGTAGCACATAGCTCACAAAGTCAGTGTGCAACACAGTCACAGCCCTTAAGGCTAAGCAACACACCTAATACACTTGTAATAGGTGACTCTATTGTCAGACACACTGACGTCCCACTCACCAGGCTGAACAAGGAGAAGGTCACTGTAAGCTGCCTGTCGGGTGCCAGGATCCGCCACATAACACAAGTGCTCAAGTCACTCCAAAGCAAGTACAAATATGACTCCGTCATTGTCCATGCTGGTGTGAATGACCTGAAACGTACCTCCCTGGACTACATGAATAAAGATAGAGGAGCTCTCTGACCATGTAGCCCAGGCCGGTATGACCCTGACCCTGAGCAGCATCTTACCCTCACCAAGAATGATGCCACAGTATAAAGACAAAATGATCAATTTTAACAATTGGCTAAAGTATTGGTATCATTCAAAGGGGATCCAGTGTCTGTCAGCCTGGGATGGCATGTTCGACAAGCCACATTGCTTCGCTAGGGACAGCTTGCACCTGTCACCCCTGGGTTTTCAAATACTGGCAAAGGTTCTTGCCTCCCCCATAGTGCCTTTTTTAGGCAAGAGTCAAAAGACAAACCCACCTCCATAGACAACACAAAGAAAAAAAAACTAAGGGTAATGCTGCTCAACGCCAGAAGTCTAACCCTCAAGATGCATGCACTCGAGACTCTCCTCAGTATGGAGAATATCGATATCTGTGCAGTAGCAGAAACCTGGTTCAAGGCTCCTGAGAGCACCCCAGCACTAACAGGTTATACTTCATACCATGATTTTCGGCCCCAAAACTCTGACCGAACCACAAAAGGAGGGGGAGTATCCATATTTATCAAAGATACCCACACCTCCAGGTTAGTGGCACTGCACGAAACATCGGAGACCATCCATGTGCAACTAACAGTGGGCAAAACTGCCTTTCAGTTTGTAGCCTGCTACAGACCACCCTCCCAAACACAGGAACCTCACTCGGCTTTCCTGAGAACACTGGGGAATATGAAGGTCTCGCCAAACACCATTATATTGGGTGACTTCAACTACCCAAACATTGCTTGGGAAAACTACTCAAGCCCAAACACCCTCGCCCAATGGTTCCTAGATTTTATAAACTCAAATGCTATGGAACAACTGGTCACCACTCCCACAAGAGGGGAAAACATATTGGATCTGGTCATCATCAACATGGGGTCTCTATGTTCCACACCAGAGGTATACCCCTCATTGGTAAGATCACACCATAAACAAATCTCACTGGACATCCATATTCCGTCCTCACCCCTAGCCAAGGAAACCACGGTGAAGAACTTCTCAAAAGCAAACTTCACACTTCTCAAAATCGAGGTGGAATCCCTCAAAGTCCCTGGGCCAGTGGAAAATACGGCCCAAAATGCAGAATCCTTTACAAAAGCATTCTATGGACACCTACAGGAATGCATGGAGCATGCTATCCCAAATAAAACCAAGACTCACTCCTCCAAAGGCAGGAGACCTGTCTGGTGGACCCCAGCCATAAATAAGCTATATAACAGAAGGAGAAAGCTACTACATGATAGAGCAAAATCCCAAAAAGGGAAGGCGTCTCTGATCAGTACTAGCAAGAAAATATGATCCCTCATAAAAAGATCTAAGGCCGGCTTCGAAAGAAAAATTGCACAAGACACTAAAGATAATCACAAGGCCTTCTTTAGTTATGTCAGAAACCTTGGAGGCATCTCCCAGATATGCTGTGAGTTAGTGCAAAATGACAAAAAATACACTGAACCCACAGACATTGCCAACATCCTGGCAGAAACTTTCAGTGCAAACTTCTCCCCCCCTTCCCCCCAAAAGAGCAAATGTCTATCCCAACAGAGTGTAGCCTTCCTGAGATCACAGATGCACAGGTGAGAGCTGCCCTCTCCAAAGCAAAAAACACAGCATCAATGGGACCAGGCGGTGTCCCGGGCTGTGTCTTACACGAGCTCCAAGAAGAACTAAACCCTCATATAAAGTCACTGTTCAATCTCAGCCTTACTACAGGACATGTACCCAAGGAATGGCATACAGCAACAGTGGTCCCACTCCACAAAGGTGGTGCCACAACAGACCCCAGAAACAATCACCCTATAAGCTTGACTAGCCTGGTCTGCAAGGCTATGGAGTGTATCATCATGGAAATCATAAACAAAGACATTGGGAACCTCCAGACACTAGATCCTACCCAATTCAGCTTTGCTAAGGGCAGGTCTTGCCTCTTGAACCTGGTCGACTTCTTTGAAACAGTCACCAAAGCCATTGGTGAAGGGAAGGTACTCCACACAGCCTACCTGGACCTCGCAAAAGCCTTTGACACAATACCCGACTTGAGCATCATAAATAAGCTCACCAGCTTAAATATCAACCCCTATGTCACAAGATGGGTTGCAAACTGGCTCAGGGATAGAACCCACATGGTCAGAATAGCAGGTGCCATGTCAGACTCTAAACCAGTTACAAGTGGCATCCCACAAGGCTCAGTCCTGTGAGTTCTCTTGTTCGGTATATATTCCTCCGTGATACAGGCTAACATGGGTGGACTATGGCTGACCAAGTTCGCAGATGACTGCAAACTGGGTGCCGTAATCGACTCTACGGCTGACACAAGCATCCATCAAAAAGGTCTCACAGAGATGGATAACTGGTGCCAGAGCCATGGTCTAATGTTAAATGCCAAAAAGTGCATAGTCATGCCCTTTGGGAAAAACAAAGTGCCCACAAATTACCACATAGGTGGTAATCCATTAAGTATGGAAGAAGTAATTAGGGACTTGGGGACCCAAGTAGATAGCAATCTCTCCTTTGACAATCACGTTGCCAAAGTGGTTAGAAAGACCTTCTACATAGCCTACTTTATCATGAAAGGGTTCACATCTAGATCAAGAGAGGTCATTGTGCCCCTCTACTCATCACTTATCAGGCCCATAATTGAGTACAATGCCCCATTTGGGATATACCTTACCCGACACATGCAGCAACTGCAAAGACCCCAAAAGTATCTCACCAAGAGGATCAAGGGGCTCAAACAGATGTCCTTTGCAGTTTGGCTAAAGAAAGTCGAGCTCTACTCAGTTGCGTATCACCTACTCAGAGGCGATCTGTGTCTGACGTAAAAAGCCATGTCCAACCCAGAATTAATGGACATGCTTCACCTCAGGAAATCCAAATCCCTTAGAGCTACATGCTCCAGGGACTTGAACCTCAGCACGGAAATAAATAGGACATGCTGGAGGGACAGATTCATATCCCAGAGGCTCCCCTCACTCTGGAACAAAATCCCAATCCATGTTAGGCAGAGCCCCTCACTGACCCTCTTCAAGAGAAATCTTGACAAGTGGATGGGAGATCGTAAATTTACCCCGGGATCTCTTCTATGTCCCTGCTTGACAGAGGTACAGTAAACTAACCTTAAAAGGGCTACCTTCTGTGACCTACTATACAGAGGCACAGTCAACTAATCTAAAAGGGTGGCGAAAGCCAAACACACTCTTGCTAGGCTTATAAATGCCCTAGGGCAGATAGCCTGCTATCAACCTATGAACCTATGAACCATTTGATCGAAACTCATTTGGTTGAAAGCTTATTTGGTCGACAATCAGTATTCAAGGCACTTAACAGGGATTTTCCCCCCTCCCCAATATTGTGCGACCCTGGAGTTGATATATATAGTTGGGGGTGGGGGGCACAGCACCCCACAATGTATGTTCATGCTTTTAAATGAAAATAGGTGGGGGGGTGACCCCCCTAACTAGATATATCAACTCCAGGGTCGCACAACATTGGGGGGGGGTCCCTCTTAAGTGCCTTGAATACTGGTTGTCGACCAAATGAGCTGTCGACCAAATGAGTTTCGATCAAATGGTCTGTCGATCTTCTGAAGTAGATCCATACATATATATATATATATATATATATATATATATATATATATATATATATATATATAGCATTCTGTTGTTTATAGTTTACAGGATGAATGTCCATTACTTCAATTTAATTCTCAGCTACTAAATGACAATTAAGATTAATGTTATGTAAAATTTGATAAGAAAATTAATAATATGAATTGTGATTTACATGTGAAAACTAGCTACTCTATGTGTTTTTTCCTAATAAAACAGCAGATATAGAATTCAGACGAAAGTTTAAATGTAATATGTGTAGTGAAAGTAGCTTTGTGATGTACTTACACAACTGCCCTGACAGTTTTAATAGCACTGGATTAGTGATCAGGTATGCGGTTGGATTGTAGCTTGCTACATTTTGCTGACATCATCAGCACATTACTATTTGTAATACTGAACAGAGCAACTACAATCAGCAACTGAATAACCAGAGGTAATAAAAGGCTGTTTTAGCAAAGCATTATATAAGGCTGGACGGAGACCTAGAATTTGCATGAGTTAGATTCATTCTGTTGTAACAGTGGCTGCAAATAGAATCACATTTCTATATATGCTAATTCAGGGAACTTGGGGGAAGTTTAGTAAGTGAGGGAGATTTAGGATAGCTATACTGAGATGTAGCAGGACTGTCTCACAGTGGGTGATGCTTTGCTTTTATTTTTTTCCATGTCTTGCTGATCTCACATTTTTAGACATTACCCTTGTAACCCCTTCATTCCCTGTATGAGGTAAAATAGGGACATTCAAGCCTTAAAGCCATCAGACTGAGGAATACAGTGTGTTTTTATTTATGGAATATAAAATGTTATTTCCACTCTGTGGAAGATATTATTTGCTGTCACATCAGAGCAAGGGTATGAATTTACATGCATGCAGTGCTGTAGATATCTTCCACCTTCCTCATGCTGTGTTGCTTAAATTTGTTGAAACACATGTAGATCTTTATATAGAGCAACATATAACAGTAATCAGACTACCAGGATTGGGACCAGAGCATGGAGCATGGAGCAGATTTGGTCCTGAAGCAAACTGAAGTTACAGGAACCAGGGCATTGCACTGAAAATAGCCACTAAAGCCAAACATTAGTACAAATATTCTTTAACTATGTTGGGAAGTTATGAAGTAACACCCAGCAATGTTCAGAGCTAGTTCACACAAATACTACAATCTCTTACACAAAGAAATTGGTAATATCATAACTAACAATTTTAGTAGAAATTTTACTCCAACCATAGTTATAGTAGCTGTTTCACACATTCCACAATCCCAGCCACCTCCTTTAATTACTGTGGAACTAGTTCTCTCAGCCTTCTCAAAAACTAAGAATAATTTTCCATTAGGCCATGATAATGTACCAGGCTCTCTGATTATTAGTGCCAAATATCTCCCTTCTGAACCCCTATGTGACCTCTTTAATCTAAGCCTCCCACTGATTACATTCCTAAAACCTGGAAAATAGCCATTGTAATGCCATTACACAAGGGTGGGCAAACATGGACTCATGTAACTATAGATCCATTAGTCTCACTAGCCTCATACATAAAGCTATGGAGAGCATTATCTTAGACCTCATTAATATGGTCATTGAAAGTCTGTTATCCCTGGACCCTCATCATTTTGGCTTTGTCAAAGGAAGGTTTTGCCTCTTTAACCTCATTAATTTCTTTGAAAAGGAGTGAATAGATGTTATGCAGTGCATACAGCATATCTAATCTTGGCCAAGGTCCTTGTCACTGTCCCCATGTGGTCATTATTGATAGACTTGTAAATCCAAATATAAATCCTTGTACTGTGTTGTGGATAGCTAACTAGTTCTTTGACAGATTCCATGTGGTGTGGGTTGCAGATACCACTTCTGAAAGTAAAAAAATGCTATTGTCAGTTTTGGGCCTTCTCTTATTTGTAATCCATTTCCTAGACCTTCAGGTGAGCATTTCTGGCCTATGGTTAACTACGTTTGCAGATTACTGTAAACTCTGTGTTGTTATTCAGTCTTCAACTGACTCACCATTGTTTCAACATGGTTTAGACTACATGAACAATTGGTGCAAGGATGATGGTTTGAAATTAAATGTAAAAAAATTAGCATGATGTATATTGGTAAACAAGACAGTTTCATTTACCTTATGGGTGATACACACTTACAATCAGACACTGTTGTAATGGATCTAGACACTCTTGTTGATAATTCCTGATCATTTGACTATCATGTCTCTCAGTAGTTTGGAAAGCCATTTATCTGTTTCATCCGGATTCTGTCCTAGATCCAAAGAAATCTAAATTCCCCTTTACTGATATTACACCCGATATTGGTTGGAGATACCACAGAAGTTCATAACTAAAAAGATCATTGGCCTCAAAAATAATGGTGATTCAAGTCCTCAGTTAAAGGAGTCAAACCTTCTTCATCAGATAAATAAGGCAAGTTGGCATGATAGATTCATATTCCAACACATCCCTAAGCTCTTGAATAAATTTCCAGTACATGCCAAGTAGAATTGCACCCTTGCCATCTTCAAGGTAAACTTAAATAATTGCATGGGCCACTTCAAATTTTCCCTCTGTAAGGTCTCTCTTGTCTTACCATCATTGAGGCTGGGGTGGGGGGGACTTTTTAATATGGTTTTCTGGTGAGTATTTTATTGGTCTGCAGACTGATTGCCTAGCATTTATTGCACCTATGAATTTAGTATGGTGCATACTGTGCAGACTGCTGCAACATGTGACAGCTGAACTGAGTATGGTACATGTTAAGCCACTGTGAAATCTGCTTCAGATTGGGACCAAGAAATTCAGCATGATGCAGGCTAGGCCATTAGATAAATAGTCAAAAGTGGGACAGGAAATAGTATACATTATGCTTTAGACAAATTGCATCAAGTGGGACCAACACATTGAATATGTTACAGGTTAGATCATTAGGAAACTTGTTACAAAGTACAATGACTAAACAGAAATATGGCAACAGAGGTTTACCACACTAGTCTCTCAGCATAGTCTTGAAGATGGGGCCTACAGATGAAAAGTGGGACTATAGGGAATGATATTCTATAGATACAGTATAGGTCACATTACTGCATACCTGAATGGCGGTTTTGCATGTTTAAATTGTATTGACCACTTTCTGAAGCATCTTGTTTAAAGTTAATTTCATTTCCAATTATACTCTTCATGTTGAAGTTGCAAGTAACCTAGAGCAAGAGTTACAAGCTGCCTCTTTCATTAGAGACACAGGTGCTAGACCCATGGTATATCTCCAATTTTCTATTAACTGGTCCAGGTTTCTCTTGAATATAATTAGGGAAGAAATCTACTTGTACAGGATTGCTGTGAATAATTCCACACAGACAGCTGTATTCATGGGGTATGGGGTCTTGAATTGTTGATATATTTTCACTTAGTAGTAGGACGTTTGGCTTAGAGTAGTTCCAAAATGTTACAGAGTTAGCCAAGTTCACAGGACTGATTTTTATTATGAAGGAGACTGCTTTGTGATCTGATCTTACAAGACTTACAATTATTTTGAGAGGTGCTAAGGGATACAGCATTCCCTCATGTTTGTACCAGGTCAAGTATGTTATCATCCCTACTGGGTAAAAGAACAATTTGGTCCAGGGTGTTTGTGTTTACAAAGTCCTGAAACCTCAAGGCCTCTAACTTTGGGGTTGTGTAAGTATCCTAGTTTATAGTGGGAAAGCTGAAGTCACCCATTAATATGGTATTGGGTTGAATGGTGACAGCCAACAGTAAGTCCAAGTTATGGGTTTCTTGGGTGATAGAGTGTGACCTGTAGCTTGCAAGGATATGATATGGGACTTTGCCTGTGGAAACCTATCATAGAGAAGCTCAAGTGTATCAACCTGTTTCACTAATCTTAAGGTAAGTATGTTGTTGGTACAGATTGAGACACCTCCACCTTTGGTTCCTGCCTGTGCAGTAGCTGGCTAAATGTGTAGATGACATTGCATCCCTACACTGCTGCAGTGCTCTCTGAGGTTGTAAGCCATGTGTTAGTAACTGCACAGATGTCCACATTTTACAGGGTGTGCAGAACCTGGTAAGAGTGGAGTTTCTTGTTTAGGCTCCTGGCATTGGGCAGTAACACCTTTAGATTCATTGGGTTGGTTTTGCACTAAGGAAAGAACAATGTTTTAGCCAGTACTCAGAACCCTAGAGGGGACAAGTGCATTACCCCTTGGGAAAGCAGCATGGACTATTGGTCATATCATCCTATGCCAGCCATTATTGTAGTCCCTTGAATTGACACCAGAAACTAAGCTGATTATTGAAGTCAATCATCTTTTGTTCAATTTGAGGCACCTTCTTGGTGAAGTTAGAATGCTTCTCAATAAGTTAATAGGTTCATAGGTGTTTACTAGGCTAACGGCCACAAGGTCCTTTTTAAGTCTAGCCATGCATCCCAAATCTCTGACAAGTTCTGGTACCCTTGATAAGTGTAAGCAGGGGCTTGGGAGATGAAACATTTGCAGATTGCCTGTGCCCATTACAGACATCAGTGCCAATTCAGGGTTGAATTTCATGTTCCCCATCCAATTATCCAAGTTACACTTGAATTGAGATAGGTAAGAACTCTGCTTTGCATGGATGGGAAGCCTGTTCCAGAGATGGGGTAGTCTCTAAGTCTCTGATTACTGAGTCAGCTCTAAGGGTGTCTTAGCAATATGATAGTTACTAGGGGTGGGTGAGTTTACAAATGATACTATTATGAATTTCTTGCCATTTAGTTTTAGTCCTTGGCTCTAACACCAGTTGTTTATCTGTGTCAGCCCTTCCTGGAGAACATTTGTGTCAGTGTGGGATTCAATGACACATCCTAATTTGCAATCATCTGTAAATTTAGTCAGCTAGAGTCCACCAACATTGGCCTTGACATCAGAGAAGTAAACAACAAAAAAGAGCGGTCCAAGGACCAATCCATGAGGAACTGCACTTGGCCTCTTTGTAGAGGTGAACTCTCCAGTTCTAACTTCCTGGGTCCTGTCTGTAAGCCATTTGGCTAGCCATCGGGTGACATATGGGTTTTTACCTAACCTCTTGAGTTTGTCAACAATGCCTGAGTGGGGTATTGTGCAAATACCTTAGCCAGGTCTAGGTAGGCATTGTGAACCATCTTGCACTCATCCATTGCTTTGGTGACCTTCTCAAAGAAGTCCACCAGGCTGAATAGGCATGACCTTCCTTTGATGAAACCAAATCAGGTTGGGTCCAGTGTCTGGAGGTTTACTATATCATTATTGATCATTTCCATGATAACTCTTTACATGGCTTTGCAGATATGATTAGTGAGACTTATGGGTCTGTAGTTCCTGGGGTCTATAGATGGCCCACCATTGGGCAGAGGGATGATTGTTGCTGTTCTCTATTTATGAGGCATGAAGCCTATTTGGGGACAACAGTTAAATAGCAACTACAGAATGCCTGATAGGTCATGCTTCATGCTGTTTAGAAGGCATCCTGGTATATTGTCTAGGCCCACTGATGCAGTGTTCTTGGCCTTAGAGACAGCATTAAGGACCTATTCCCTAGTGATAATAGGGGGAGTTATATTTGATGGTATTTCCAAAGAGAAGGTTGGGGGGGGAGAGGGGTAAAGTCGGAGGAGAATTTCTCAGCCAGTATGTTTGCACTATCTTCTGGCTCAGTACAGGTGGCTCCATTTACAATGAGCTCTGCAACCAATTGTGTATTACCTTTGAAGTTGTAGACATAGCTGAAGAATGCTTTGTGGATGTCCTTCAGAGCTTCACTTTGCTGGGACATAATGCTCCTTCTCTCACCAAAAGCAAAATATTAGCACTGATCCCAAGATGAGAAGCTGACCACAGCCCATTTGGTCATTCACAGTCTTGTCCCAGATGATGCAAGTGTCCATAGGCTTGTTGTAACCTTTTACTAGTAGGTTCCTTGAATAGCAACCAGACCAATCAAGAAAGTTAAGCACAACCAGAAACATTCACAAATGAATACACTCTGCTCATTCTCTCACCAGGAGCAGAATATAAGCACAAATTTCAAGGTGGCAGATATGAAGCAGTTATTAGGCTAGCCAGTGATCACCAATCTCCAGGAAATAATGTCCATGTGGTCCTTCTCCCACCAGGAGAAAACAGAAGCTCTAATCCCAAGATGACTACTGAGAGGAAGAATGTGGGCTGTCTAATAATTGGTGGTCCTGCAATAGATGTTGCAGATTTTAAAGGTAAGAAGGAAAAATGGATTAATATCCTAAGCACTGCAGTGTGCACTAAGCAGTTAGATATGAAAGATGATGTAACTTAGGTTTTAGCTGTCTAAGTGGAGCGCCACTAATTTTAAAATAGCAAGATAGATTGAAAGGGGGTGGGCACTTTGTATTCTGGTTCTATGGAATACAGTGGAATGGCCAATAAATTTAAATAGTTGAAGGGGGTTGATTTCATGAAATGATAATTTTGTACTTACTCACAACAGCCAAGGAAAAGGGAGAGGGGAGGAGATATGTGGTCAAATTTGCATAAGGGGCAGGCAACTAGAAAGACAGTTGAGTTTAAAAACACAACTGCTCCGGGATCTGAGGGTGGGAAAATGTTATTTCTGTGTGACTCACAAGAGACACAGCTGTGGTCTCTTTCCAGGTTTTAATATACAATCAAAATCAGAATACAAGTAAAACACAGAGTAAAGAAAACACATCAGCATATACAATATAGAAGAAAGCAATAAAGTAATACAAAATACAAGAAAGCAAAAGCATCTCTATGTCTTACAGTACAGTCTTCTATGACTAGAATATTGGGTACTGTGTTGACGTATCTTATAAACTTTGTAGTTGAGGCTCCAAAGGGTGTAGGTTTATATGTTGTATTGGGTGTTGTTTTAGTAGAGTGCTTTTGAGACTGCTGAGGATTCTTTTTGTAGGACAGAAGTCCAGGAGGTCTTTGGCATATAGTAAGGTTGCTTTTGAATGTCTCAGCATATGTTGGCCAATGTATTGGGTCATTACTACGTGAGGTGGGTGTAATGCTTAAGTCACTGACAACCTGAATGTTATTTGAATGCTTTTATGTTTGGGTCTTGTCTCCAGTGACATTGTGTAATTACTACATTTCTCACATACTGTATCTGTTTCTCTAAGGATTAGTTGGCTGTCAGTGAAAAGGAGACAATTCCTACATTTTCTCAGAATACCTTTCTCTACTAAGCTGTTGGCATAGAAATTGGAAAAGTGCCTATCCATGGCATCAGGGCTCTTTCAGTTGAACTACAAAGGGGTGATATTGTAGGGGTTTATAGCAGGCCAACTTTGGAGCTGTTAGTATAGGAACTAAAACTAGGCTGTCTGACTGAAGTTGTACGGCAGTGCCCTGAAGCATGCAAGCTAGTTGGTCTTTGTGCAACTGAGTACTGAGTAAAGATACAGTTGAAGTATTATTGGGAAAATGTAGTTTGTGCATGCCTGCATCTATAAAAGGCACTGCCAAATGCCACTGTACAATGAGTAGCAGAATTTATAGACTCAAACAAAAGTGACTAATCCAGCTAAAAAGCCATCTGGACAATGAAACAATCTCACATTAAGCCTACCTGTGTTTCCCAACTCAGACAGACCAGGCTACCTTTCTACTGCCACTAGAAGTACAGTCCTAGTCTACTTACTATAAAAAGACACTTTAGTTAGCCAAAACTTAAAAGGTATCAGAAACAAATCAAACAACTTGCTGTAACAAGTAACTACATGTAGATGTTAAGGCACACAAGCTAGCAATGAGGAATACACACTTCAAGGTAATTTCAAAGCACACTAGCAAAGGGTAAACCAAGGAAAATCAAACAAATTTTATATTGATAAAATGCAGAAAATGCAATAAATTATTTGAAAATACAGCAGCAGTCTTCAGAAATAATATGATGAACTAAAGTAGCTGTGGAGGGTGTGCTATAGAAGTGACA
>NC_056749.1:823493949-823544360 GCF_019279795.1 Protopterus annectens | reverse complement strand
GGGTGTGACACATTCATGGCACAGGACCTGTACACTGAAAGACACAATAATGTGGCAAGGTTGTTGAATAGGGGACTGTGCAAACGCTAATATGTAGCAGTAGGTGACAAACATTGGAAACGTACCACAAACCATTATAAAGAATGATGAAGTGGATATTACATGGGATCACCCAGTGCCATCAGCTCAAAATACATGTGAGCAAACTAGATATAGTAGTCCATGAAAGACAGGGAAAAGTAGCACTGATCATTGATATTGTTGCACATAGTAATTATAGTGTGTTATGTACAGAGAGATACACAAAGTCATAAAATATTAGGATTTGCAGGCAGGAACAAGAGCAGTGTGAAAAAAAGACACCCAGACAGTTCCAACAGTAATAGGAACATTCGGACTAATAAAAATTATATGTTACCAAGGAAAGGGCACTGGGATAGAATCAATGACTACAAAGTCATTCCCAGTGAATACGTTAGCCCACAGCATAAACCACTGGTTGCTCCAATCAGCTGCTAGCAGTGGTCAGAGTAGATTCTAAGGTCAACAGTGACTAGGCTGAAGACTTGGAAGTTGTTTGGAGAGAAAGCAGAAGAGTTCAAGGAATTACTCAGGGGTCTACCACCTCAGGAAGAAGAGGAAATAGGTAGAATTGAAAAATGGCAGCATCTCAAAATTTGTGGGTAGATAAGTTCTCTTTGGCATAAAAAAAGAAATAAACTTCCATTTAATAATTTTGCATATTAATAATAATGTCCTCTTCAGGAAAGTTATTTTAAAGCTAGAAGTTTGAACTGTCACAAAATTGCACTGTACTTTTAAACAGAAGAACACTTTTTTTCTGTCAGTTTAAAAGTTGTTTAAAGTAACTGAAAACCTTTTTTTCTGTTGAGAAATTGTGTTTATTTTACTTTGTGGGGCAGGCATAATGTTTTAAAGTGCTATTTATTGTGTTTGTGTGTGGGAAAAAGTGACTTTTAAAGACTTTTTCACTGGCATTTGCTGCTTGTTTTCCCTGTGAAATAGGCACTATTTTTGGTTTGACCATGGAACAAACTGTTGGTCCCACTGTCGGTCCTTCTTCCAACCACAAAAAGAAAACAGTTAAGCAAATAGCCTTTGCCACCACAGCAGGCTTGCAATTTGACTCAGCTGCAGGTGGGTGTCTCTGCTCTGGCTATTTGTTGTACCTCAGGCCAATCATCATTTATGCTGAATCCCTCTGGAGTACCACCTATAGTCAGTATGGAATGGGGTTTAACCATGGTCTCTGCAGCTGTTGGGATCCCCTCAGTCTGCAGGGGAGAGCCATTCAGATCAGTCCTGAGTGAGGGAACAGGGAAGGCTACTTTTGTCAGAGTGTTGAACCCATCTCTAGGGAACCTGCTGCTGTCACAAATAGCCCTGTTGGCCCCATTCTTCCTGTCAAAAAGAAGCAAATAACTAAGCATGTATCTAATCCTCCTCAAATTTCCTTAGACAGGAATAGTTTCCTGGGTCTGGTTCAGGGTTTAATTCAGGCTATTGATCCTGCTTGCAAGATAGTTTCTGGTAAAAGAAAAAAATAATGTTTTCTTTTCTGAACAGATTCAGTATTCTGAATTTGACTTGTGGCCATCTGCCACAGAAAAATAATACTGCACAATAAGCTTTTAAAACTGAGAGAACCATCACTTCTAAATAAACATTCAATTGTAGGTGCAGTAAAACTAGCATATAATATCACTGCTTACATGGCCAACATTTTTATATTGATAGGTTTCTTTCCAAGCAGCTCAAAATGTATGCACAAGTCTTTGATGTTGATGGTTTTTTTGACATACATCTCAAAATTCATGCATGTGCTAATCATCATCATTATCATGATGATGATGCACGTGCTAATATCCTGGCAAAAATAAGCAGCAGGTTTAATTTGCTCTGTAACTGTAAACTAATTAATAGGAGAAAAGTCACACAAGTCAGCTGCAGTGCCGTTTGTCACAGCAACCGTTCAGAAAGCCATAGAATTTTATCAATATGTATTTCATTCTTATAATAACAGGTTTGCTATTTATAAATGAAGTGACCTGAAATACATAAGAGACAGAGAATATGTATAATCTTTTCTGTCATGTTGTAAGTCATTATACTTGGAATTTCATATCTGGCAACTGTTTTCTCACTGCAAAAGGTGTGATGAGCACATCTGATGGGCTTACTGCCAGAACATCGAATACCTTCTTAGGATGTTTGAGCTAAGTGGCCTTTGTCTATGCTTCACAAAGTTAACTAAATGAAGTCTAATGAAGCAGGTTACACTCAGATATTCATATCTGTACCGAGACTTAATAAATGAGATGAGGCATTACATTTTCCCAGTATGTATTTCAATACGGATGCATGTTCAACAGCTTCACTATATCATATTTTTACCTCTTATACCACATCGATTTTAGAGTCAAAATGTAGGCACATAGTCACTGCTCACAGCTACTTTGGTCAGAAAAACAAAGGAATAAGACCATCTATTAAGATGTGATTTATCATTTTTAATGCACAGTTTATCAAGACAATAAGCCAAACTACTGTGCACTCCTGTATTTCTCAGCAAAATTAGTGATTTTATTGTAGGACTGTTCCATCTTAGTAATTAATGAAAATTGAAGATTTGTGAGAATTAGGGCAGCATAAAGAAGGCTTGGAAGTAAGTAAGCTTGAGCCAAAGAGAGTCTGGAGTCAGGGACTCCAGAGAAACTGTGGGATCAATACCGAGAAAAGGTAGCAGAACAGGTACTGAGAGAAGTTCTGCATGTCCCATTTCACTTGAATCTGGCAATTGAGTAACTCCATAGAGTCAGAAGCAGGAAGCAGGGAGAATATGGAGCCACAATCTATGTGCCGGCAGTGATGTATTCAGAACAAACCAGGGACTGATTATAGCCCAAAGTTTGGAGAACAAATGAGTGCCTTTTGGCAAATAAATCTTATATTTTACTGTACATTATTCTCAGCACCTTTTCAGTGTGAAGCAGCAGATGACAAGGTGTAAGCAAAATCTTGTGGAGCTGGAATATTAAGCCATGCTGCTGTATCGAACAATATTGACGCTTGATTTACAAGAGAAAAAAATGTTTCTCCATAAGGTGGAAAACGTGGATGATTTCATAAAGAAAGCTAGAGAACAGTAAGCGTGGCTGGAGGAAGGGCATGTAGAAGTTAGAAGGCCATCATGCAGAGAAGGAAATGGAGTTGAACCTTCTCTAATAGCCAAAAAGTGCCCACCTTAAAGGAGGACAGTAACATAGGCAATCCACCCCAGGAAAGTAAAAGCATGGGTAAGGAGTGGTCATATCATGCACAGTAGCAGCCTGAGAGCCAATATAAAGTTAAAAACAGAGGGAAACAGTATACCAACATGAAACAATTGTATTTTAAGGGACAGGACTATATGGCCAGAAGTTTGGGAGCAGAGAGCAAAGTCTTATCCGAATATGAGAGTGGAATAAGCATGAATACAAGAACCCTAGTAAGATAAAGGGACAGGGGGTTCTCAACAACAAAATCCTGCAATGTCAGTGATAAGGCTTGGTCAGGAATCTTTCTGGGATCTGCAGACTAAGCCGATAAATATTCACTGGCCACATGAAGGACTATTCAGACTGGGTTGATCTTTAAAGCATGGATGAAAGTTACGGAGAGTTGCTTGGATCATGCTTAACTCAATTTCACAAGGAGGAAATAAACTTAGCAGCTTGTTATTCTTCTGGAGATATACGAATGTACATTTTAAATGGGCTATATTGACTTTTCTGGCTGTTTTGGTGAATAAAGAAGTTATGCTACTAAAAGTACAATGCACTTTAGTAATACTGTGAATCTTTTTTGTTTTCACACATTGGAGCAAAATGAGATATTTGACTGCATATGTCTAGAACGTAATGTGTTTTTTCTTTACAGGTCATGAGCAGAGAATACCTGAGTATCTATGCCAAGGACTCATATTAAATACAAGGTTATACTTGTTTCCTTGTTATGTAGTTTATTATGTACTTGGGTTTGAATATTATTATTATCATTATTATTATTATTATTATAATACTTGTTAATTGGGGAACTTTTTCACTAAGGGAAACATTTGCTGGAGTTGGTGTCCTTGTATTTCCCTTGGTGGAGGGATCACCTATCTAATATAATAGAAAGCTATAGCTATGTTTAGATACCTGTCTTTTTCTGTCCAAGATCTTACACGTAGCTGTTTATGTTGCTTTCTTATCCAGATGGAAGTCCCATAGCAGGCATGCTATTAATGATGATGGACAGGTAAAATGCAATTGTGACTGATGTAATACATGCAGGTAAATACTGACTGCTCATAAAGGGCAGGATTGTATTGAATGTCTATCACTGTGGCTGATTTTCTAGGGGGCATCATATTGCTTGTTATGAGGGTTGAATCTGACACCTTTTAGCAGTAATGCTTTTCCCTTTTTAGCCAACACTGCTGTTAAATCAGGTGTAATTATCAGAAGTGGAACCTGGCAGGAGTGCTGTTCTCTCAGCTTGACGATGGTAGGTAAGTCAGTTGTGGGGTAGACAGAATCAGTTAGCATGAACTTAGGGAAGGTTAAACCAGGTTTAGATGCAAAGCACAGGTGTTAAGACCATTTCATGGAATATTGGGGATGTTTTCACCCTATTGACAGAAAAAGGATTATGCAAACGCTGGAGAAGGTGCAGTATCAAGAATCTTGTTTACAAGAAGTGAAGCTTAAAATTAGTGAAGCAAGAATATTTTGTTCAGGGAAGCTTTCCATATGTGTATGCTGACCACAAAGCAGGAGGAGGAAATAAAGAAGTAATAATCTTATTTCATACAACTTTGCAGATTCGCTTAATCAAACTTAAGATAATCAATAAAGGCGGATGGATTACATGGAGGGGGACAGTGCTAGAGAGCAAGTGCTAGTCAGTAACTTGCATACCCTTACTGAGGATTGTTCAGAGTTCTTCACAGATTTTGTTCAGGAGTTGGAAAGAGATCTGACAGAACTGGAGTACACCATGCTGGCAAGGCATTTCAACTTGGTACTGTTGGATGCCACAATTGATAGACTGCATGGCAAGACTTGCATGTCAACGTCCAGCAGGCCATCTGGGAATAGTTAGATGAACAGGGCTATGTGGATAGTTAGAGGGAAACACATATAAATGAAGTCACGGTCACCTTTTCTGGTGATTTAGGCAAGCATGGAGAGAAGACTGCATATGATTTTAGTCTCAACAGACCTGACAGAGATGGCTAGTGCAGTGGAAATACAGGATATCAATTTATCAGATCATGTATTCTTTCAGATAGACAGGAAGATGGGTATAAGGGAGGAGAAGCATAAGTAAAGGAGATTAGCCCATTGTAAGTGGAGAGATGGATAACAACAATGGAAGCTACAGGACATCATAATTGATATAATGGATATAAATGAAATGAACTGGAAGGATCAGGTCTGTTTTGGTGGAAAGCAGCAGTGATGGCAGGACTAATGAAAACAGAGAAATGATGCAGGCAGTAGAAAGGAGATAGGCTAAAGGAAAAGGAGAAAGAGTTAAGAGGTAGACTTACAAGGTAAAGGATACATAACAGAGCAGGACAGGAAATGCATAGAAGACGTGTAGCTTGGGATACAGTTCATGGATAATTTCCCAGGCAGGAGCAGAACTAGCAAGAAGAGGAGAGTATTGGTGTCCAAGGAATGAAGGCGACCCAAAGGGAATAGCAATAATGGTTAAAAAAACAGACAAGAGAAAGCACTGCTCTCTCTGTTAGAAACAAAGGAAGGGTCCTTAATTTATTTAAGTCCAGACGTAATGGAGGCCTTTAAAGAATATTATAATGGATTATATTAAGTGCAGGAAGGGGAAAAACAGATCTGTAAGAATGAAGTGACAGAAGTTAAAAAGCTGGCAGAGTATAAAAAAGCAGAGATGGGCAAAGACATGGACTGCATGGAAGTTCTACTGGTCTATAACCAGTTTAAACCTTAATAAAGCTGCAGGGCTGGATGGGTTACCAGCTACATTTTACAGACTGGGGAAGGAATCTGCAGGTTAAAGCTTAACAGAACTATACAACTCATTGAAGGAGACTTGAAATATGTTAGAGAACTCCAACCAAGGAATAAGTACTGTACTTCCAAAGGAAAATAGAGTGATGCCATGTGCCAGTGATTTTAGCACTATTGATTTGACAAATATGGACTTAATGATTTTAGCAAAAGTGCTCACAAATAAGTTAGAAGTGCTGCTCCCAGAAGTAATAGAAGAGGAAAATAATTATTTTGTAAAGGGGAGATCTATTTCAGATAACTGGAAGAGGCTGTGATGCCTGAACACTGGCCCAGTAATCAAGACGCCTCAGTCCTCACCACTAACACCAGTAAGGGATGCGCACATTGAGAGGATAACAAGTACACACACAGTAAAGTACAATTTCCCTTAAGAGAACACAGAGATCACAGTCAGTCTGGGGATGGTTTATCCCTTTCTCTCCAGATCCCAAATAAGAATCACCACTGGCACAGCTATAGGGTTCAAATTTCAGCTGAGTATTCAATCCAAAACTTCTAGTACCCTCTCTGTCCAACCAGTGCTTTGTGTCCCTGCCCAAGTGGCTGACACACACACACACACACTCACACACACACACACACACATACACACACACATGCACACGCACATGCACACACACACACACACACACACACACACACACACACACACACACACACACACACACACACACACACACACTCTAAGATTTGATCAATATACAAACACACAGACACTCCTGGGAAAGGCAGGCACAGGTTCACTAGCTATGCCCCCTTCTGCCCAGGTTCTGAGGTAGTAATCACTGCCACCAACTACTCTTATCAGCTACTCTAAAGGCCCTTACCAAAAGATGTTGAATTTTACTGTGCAATGTTATTATTATCCAATTGGTAAGTGGTGTGACTGAGAATTGAAGGATATTTAGGAGTGGTTTGTACAATATCACCAAATACATGCAAGTACTTTAAGAGCTTATACATCTATACACAAAACAGTCACAGTTAAAAGGTTTAAAAATGTTTAATGATAGATAATAAAAACACAAGACAATACTCTTTAATTCAATACATTGACAATAGAGAGTTCATAAGTCACAGGAAATACCTTAAAACAACATTGTAGGACAGTCTGACATAAATATAAAAAACAGCTAGACTAATCTTGCAATATTCCTATTTATCTCTAAGAGAAATACTAAGATCTAAGTCTTACTTACAGAGCAAGGCAAAGTGCTGGTGAGTTGTCAGATTCAGAACAAAATACAAAATGCACTCTCTTTCTCTTTGAGATAGTTTTTTTTTAAATTGATAATACACATTACTGCTGAGTCATCTCAGATTACATAATTCTTGTCACCTCTGCTCAAGTTCCCAGGCTCATAGAACTTAAAATTTAACATTTCTTTGTGATTGTCAGCTGCCAGTAAGTCACAAAGCAATAAAAGATACTTTACATGTCAAACGTAGTAATTCTCTCTGTCTTAGGACAATAGAAAGAAACTCCTAGCCCTGACATCCTGTCTCTTAGCTTGCCATCACACACAGTTGTAAAATTCTTTACTTATTTTCTCAGTGTTTGCAACTTAAATCTGTATGTCCCAATTTCTACCTAAAACATACGTTGCATAGGCATAGTGTTTATACACATTTCTGCTTTCTTCCAGCAGGGTGCACTGTGGTTTCAGTTTTGAAGCTCAGCACATAACACAGTTTTATTACATTTGTAACACAAGCCTGTGGATCATATTAATATTTACAATGACATAGAATTATTTACAAAATTCTATCTAGTTGGGCTGGTAGCCTCTCAGTTTATCACCCCCCCCCCACTGAGAATTCAAGCTAGTTTTTCAAGTGACCCTTGAGAAATGTTGCTCGAGAGGGTTGAGTCTATCTGTGTATACCTTACTCCATTCCCTATCTTGAGTGCCCATTGGCATTGCTAATCACACTGTGGTGGTGCACTGACATATCATATGCTTGCAACCCTAGGCTCCACCTTAGTAACTTTTTCTTTTTGCTGGCTGGCTCGATGTAACCATGTTAGGGGATTGTGATCTGCAACTACTGTAAATTTCCTTCCATACGGATAAGACTGAAGTTTCTGCAGTGCCCACACTATGGCTAGACATTCCTTTTTTACACCTGCATAGCATTCCTCCATGGGTTGGAGCCTATGACTGAGATAAACCACTGGGTTCTCCTCTCCCTCTGAAGAAATCTGGCTAAGTACAGCCCCCATCCAGTGGTTTGAAACATCCACCTGCACAACAAATCATTTGCTGTAATCTGGACTGGCTAACACAGGGGGTCCTCTCAAGGCTTCTTTAAGCTTCTGGAATGCCTGCTCACATGATGGGGTCTACACTACCTTATCTAGCCTGTTTTTCCTTGTCAGGTCTGGGAGCGGAGCAGGGGACAAGCTTTCTGTAGTACCTTGCTGTCCCTAAAAAATGCCCTCACCTGCTTTTTGTTAATGGGTGGAAGCCATGCCTGAATGGCTTCTACTTTGGCTGTTTCTAGCCTGATCATACCACTCCCCACTCTATGTACCAGGTAGGAGACCTCTGCCATACCCACCTGACATTTGCTGTTCTTAATGGTCAGCCCTGCTCTCCGCAGTCTAGCCAGCACCTCCCTAACATGCTGAAGGGGCTCTTGTCAGGAATGGCTGTAGATGGGAATAACATTTAAGTAAGCAAGGGCAAAATCTCCTACACCTGCTAGAATATGATCTACCAGCCTCTGGAAAGTCAATGGGGCATTTTTCATCCCAAAGGGCATCTTAGTGAGCCAAAAGCAGTCACAGAGGCTGGCCTCTCTCTAGTACTGGGAGTCATGGGCACCTGCCAGTAATTCTTGGTAAGATCAGTGGTGGTAAGATACTTGGCACCACCCAGCTGCTCTAAGGCTTCATCTGTCCTAGGCATGGGGTAAGCATTTGACTCTATGTGACTACTTAATTTCCTGTAGTCCACACAGAACCTGGTGCTGCCATCCTGCTTCAGCCACCAGCACCACTGTGGAGGCCCAGGGACTGTTGGACTCTTGAATTACCTCTAGTTCCAACATTTCCTGTATCTTTTCCTGCATATTCTGTTTGACTCTCTCAGGTGCCCTATAAGGGGCTTTCCTAATAAGCCTTTGGGGTCCTGTATCCACCTGTTGCTGTGTACCCTGCTTTCCCAGTGAACATGTACCCAAACTCCTGTAACACTGCTCGGATTTCTTGAACCTGGGTAGGAGATAGCTGTTGGGACATTGCTGCCCCTTCCAGTGAAGTGTCAGTCCAAGCGTCACTGAGGAGATCAGTCACCAGATCTCCTTCAGACTTCTCCTGCAGTCCACTGTAAATACTTAGCAGAAGGGCCTCCCTACCATGGTAAAGTTTCATCATGTTAACACTTTACAATATGTGCTCCTGCCTAGAAGTTCTACCATGTAGTTAACATCATTGACCTCCCTTTTTACCTTGTAGGGTCCCTCCCAAACTGCCTGCAGCTTGTTGCGTCTGACAGGAACAAGAACCATTACTACCACCCTACAGCATACTCTCTAGCTTGAGCATTCCTGTCATATCAGACCTTTTTCTGCTGTTGGGCTTATGTCAGGTTCTTCTGGGCAAAGCCCATGACTTCCCTGATCCTTGCCTTGAGGAATAGGACATATGCCACAACAGACTCATAGCGAGAGTCACACTCACCATCCCACTCATATAGAATTATGTCTAGAGACACCCTCACCCTATGCCCATACAACTCAAATGATGAAAAACCTGTGGATTCCTGGGGAACCTCTCTGTAAGCAAACAACAGAGGGGGCAAATATTTGTCCTACTCCCTCTTCAACTGGTCTGCAACTGCCCGTAGCATCAACTTGAGTGGAGAGTTTAACCTCTCAACAAGACCATTAGTCTGGGGATTGTAGGAGGTGGTATTTAGGTGCTTCACCCCACAGTACTTCCACAGTCAAGCCAACAGGTCTGACATGAAATTGATACCTCTGTTAGTCAGTATTTCTTTTGGAAAAACCTAATCTGCTGAAAATCTTTAACAAAGCATTTGCCACCTTTTCTGCCTCAATGAAGGACAAATCCACTGTCTAAGGGTATCTTGTAGCATAATCTAGTACCACTAGGATATATTTTTCCCTGTGGAATTTGGGGTACACAGAGGCCCCACAATACCCATAGCTACCCTCAGAAATGGCTCCTCAATCACAGGCAAAGGCATCAAAGGAGTTTTCACCTTGTCTCCTGCCTTGCCTACATTTTGGCACTGCTCACAGGTCTTGCAGTACCCTTTTACATCTCTGGAAATCCCAGGTAAATAAAAGTTCAGCATAGTATGTCTCTTTGTATGTTTTATGCCAATATGACTAGAAGTGCCAGATGGTAGGCTCTAGGTACTACCAACTGCTGTATTCTTTCACCCTCTAGCCCTCTCTCAGGAGTTCACTCTCTATACAGTAACCCTTTGTCCCAGTATACAGATTCCCCCTTCCTTTGAGAATCAGGTGCCTCACTAGCTACCTGTCTAAGGCCTTGTAATGTAGGGTCTGAGAACTGAGCCTGTGTCAACTCTCTCTTTGTAACACTTCACAGCTCACCCTCCACAGGAAGTCTGGTATCCTCTGACAGTGGTGCCTCACTGTCAGCCTGGGTATTATTACTCACCTCTGCCCTTGCAGTCACTCTGTCCAAGGAAAGATCAGTACTCAGAAGTAGTTGTGGCTCACCTTCGGTCTCACTGCTACAGGGAAGCTCTCTTCCTGAATTAACCACCTCACCAGTCCTGGCTGCAAGTGTGCTGTCTGTCTAGGTCTCCCCTAGGCTACCAGATCCACATGCTTGTCTCCAAGCCTGACTGCGTGTAACTGCATGAACACATGGTACTGCATTATCAAAATAATTTTCTATCAGGACATCTGCAGGGATATCCTCAAACAAACTTACTTGCTGGCTTCCTTTTCCACCCTCCCAGTCAAGGTGAACCTAGCCAAAGGTATTTGAAATGGGGTCCCTCCTAAACCTCTGACTGAAGTAGACTGCCCAAGCAAGTAGTGCTCTTCTGTATCCATTGCAGGCTTCACAATGGTTATGACAGAGACTGTGTCTCTCTTAGCAATGGTCTCTTTGCCATTCACTAAGATAGGACATAACCTCTCATGGTAGTTTGGTACCCTTGTTGTCTCAAGACAAACTAATGTTGGCATTTTGTCATTTCCACTTACTGGCTTTCCCATCTTTTGTTCTCCACCTTGCCTCTGTGGACATCTATATGCTATATGGCCCCAATGGTTGCATTTAAAACATAAAACCTAGGTCCTGGATGTGTAACTGGACTAGTGGCTTCCCCTGCTACTGGCAGATTCTATTGAGGCAACCTGCGCTGCCCACCATGGGTTACTTTAGACACATGAGAAGCACTGGGTAACCCTTTCCTGTGCAGGGATGCCCTGCTTGCTTGGTATAGGTCTCCCTTCTTCCCCAACTCATCTGAAGTAGCAGATTGTCTATCAGCTAACCAGATCCTCATGTCCTCAGGCAAAGTGCTAAGGGCTTGTTCCCTCAGCAAAAGGTTTGCCAGACCTTCAAAAGTGGTGACCTGACAGCCACTCACCCACCTATGAAAATAAGTGCTTAGTTCAGCAACATATTCACACACACTTCCATCTGCCTTCCGTCTATGCTCACAAAGCATTTTCCTATATGTTTCAGGTGTTAGCTTAAAAAATTCTAGCAAACAATTATTTACAACATTATAATTTAAAATGTCATGATCAGAGAGTTTGGATAGAACATTTACAGCTTTACAATGGAGTGAGGGGGTCAGGAACCATACCAAGAGCCTATGGTCAACATCATACTGTTTATATACCATCTCAAACATATGAATGAAACTATCAAAATTATCCTCCCCTGTAAACTGTGGAAGAAATTTACAGACCTTTGTTGCTTCTGGGGTTCAGTTAATCCCTTCACCTTTACCTCCATGACTGTGAGTCAGCATCTCCTTTTAATGTTGCCTCTGCCTCTCCTTCTCCTCAGCTTCCATTTTCAAATGCCTGGCTTCCAACTCAAGTCTCTTTAGCTCCAGATGGATTTTAAGTCCTCTGTAGAAAGGTTAAGCTGTCCATTCTCTGAGTATTGTACATCTCCACAGCCAGTCTGATTGTCCTCCTAGTTGCAATTTTCTGATGCAGCTGCGACCAAAGCTGCAATCATGTCTGCTTTAGTCAGGTTTCCATGCACCAGTCCTTTAGCCTGGCACATCTCAGCCTGTCAAACTCCCCTGCTGACATGCTTGCCTGCTCTTCCTGACTAACTAAGCTAACAATAGATGAAGCACACCAGGATTCACTGGATAGTGCTTTATTGTGCGCTTTTGTCTTTTATAATAAAAAAACTTCATCAGAATAAGAAGTCTGTTATTTTGATGAAGTTTGTTATTATAAAAGATGAACGCGCTCAATAAAGCACTATCTAGTGAATCCTAGTGTGCTTCATCCTTTTCGTTTACTTGGTTTGGGACTTTGTTCTGTATAAGCTAACAATAGAAATAAATCAGTTGTGATCTGAACTCTGAATGTTCACTGCATGGCTGATTTAAAGTACAATAACACCTTCAGTGATCACTGTATACAAGCTACAAAAAATCACTATCCACACCATTACAAGCCAATTAATATGTGATGTGGCTAACTCACTAATATCAAACAAATAATATTTGATGTGGATATCCCAGTACTGCCACCAATTAGTATGTGATGCCCGTGCACTGGCCCAGTAATCAAGGAGCCTTGATCCTCTTTATGAACACCAGTGAAGGACATACACATTGGGAGGATAACAAGTGCACAAACAGTAAAGTACAATTCCCCATATGAACACACAGAGATCACAGTCAGTCTGGTGCTGGTTTTTCCCTTCCCTTCCAGATCCTCAATAAGACTCCCCACTGACAGAGCTATAGATTTCAGATCTCAGCTGAGTAGTCAAGCCAAAACCTCCAGTAACCTCTCTGTCCAACCAGTGCTTCGTGTCCCTGTCCAAGTAGCTGACATACACACACACTTTGAGATTTGATTTATATACAAACAAACAGACACTCCTGGGGAAGGCTGGCACAGGTTTGCTAGTTATTCCCCCTTCTGCCCAGTCTATAAGGTAGTAATCACTGCCATCAACTACTCTTATCAGCTACTCTAAGGGCCCTTACCAAAGGGTGTCCAATTCAACTGTGCAGTATTATTATTATCCAACTGGTAAGTGTAACTTAGACTTGAAGGCTATTTAGGAGTGGCTTGTACAGTATCACCAAATACATGCAAGTACACTAAGAGCTTAAGTATCTCTACACAAAACAGCCAGAGTTAAACGGTTTAAAAATATTTAATGATAAATAATAAAAACTCAGGACAATACTCATTAATTGAATAAAGTGACAATAAAGAGTTCAGAAATCATAGGACATACCTTAAAACAACATTGTAGGACAGTCTGACATAAATATAGAAAATAGCTAGACTAATCTTGCTATATTACTATCTGTCACTAAGAGAAATACTGAGATCTAAGTCTTACACATCAAGGCAAAGTGCTGGTGAGTTATTGTCACATTCAGAGCAAAATACAAAATGCACTCTCTTTTTCTCTGAGATGTTTTTTTTAAATTGATAATACACATTACTGCTGAGTCATCTCAGATTACATCATTCTTAGATTCATAGTTTCATAGGTGTGTACTAGGCTAATGGCCGTGGAGCCTTTACAAGCTTAGCCCATAGGATTACCCTGGCATCTTGCCACCTGATCTCAGTTCCTAGTGCATCTGTAGAGTAGAGGCACTGGAGTGATCTCCGGGGTGATTTTTTTATTTCTTATCCACTCATCAAGCATTGCCCTGGCATCGTGCCACCCAATGTTAGTCCCCAGTGCCTTTTTCAAGTAGAGCTACTGGATGAACCCCGGGGTCAACTTTCTATTTCTCATCCACTCATCAAGATGTCTCTTGAAGATGGCCAGTGAGGTGCTCTGCTTGACATGTATGGGAAGTCTATTTTATAGCATGGGCAGTCTCTGGGTTATGAACCTGTTCCTCCAGCATGTTCTGATGATTGTGGTAATGTTGTTGAGGTCTCTGGAGCATGTGGTGCAGAGGGTTTAGGATTTCTTTAGATGTAGCATTTCTAACAGAGCTGGGTCAGACATGGCTTTGTAAGTTAAGCAGAGATTGCCTCTAAGTAGACAATATGAGACAGACAGTTGGAGTTTTTTGAGTCTGTCCATATAGGGCAAGTGTTTAAGGCCTTGGATCCTCTTTGTGAGGTACTTTTTTGGCCTCTCCAGTTGTTGCAGGTGTCTAGTGAGGTACATACCAAATGGGGCATTGTACTCGATGATTGGCCTAATGAGGGAAGAGTAGAGAGAAACAATGACCTCTTTCTTCCTGGATGCAAAACCCTAAGTAATGAGATGTGCCACATAGAAGGACTTTCTGGTCACAGTGGCAATGTGGTGGTCAAAAGAGAGGTTGCTTTCAACCTGTGTTCCCAGATCTCTTATAACACCTTCTGTGTTCAGTGGACCACCATCAATGTGGTAATTCAAGGAAACTGGGTTTTTTCCAAGTGGGATGATGACACATTTTTTGGCATTGTACTTAAGGCTATGGTTCAGACACCAGTTGTTGGTGTCATTAAGGTCTTTCTGTAGGATGTTAACGTCACTTGGGTAGTTAAAAATAGCTCCCCATCTTGCAATTGCCTGTGAGGTTTGTCAGCCAGAGTCCCTTCGTGTTGGCTTGGACTTCAGAGAAGTAGATACCAAACAGGAGGAGACCCAGGACCAAACCCTGTGGGAACTTTCCATTTCCCATCCACTCATCAAGATTTCTCTTGAAGAGGGCCAGTGAGATGCTCCGCTTGACATGTATGGGAAGTCTGTTCCAGAGCATGGGTAGTCTCTGGGTTATGAACCTGTTCCTCCAACATGTTCTGTTGATAGTGGTAATGAGGTTGAGGACTCTAGAGCATGTGGTGTGGAGGGATTTGGATTTCTTTAGATGTAGCATTTCTAACAGAGCTGTTTCAGACATGGCTTTGTAAGTCGAGCAGAGATCGCCTCTTAGTAGACCATATGAGACTGAGAATAGCTGGAGTTTTTTTGAGTCTGTCCATGTAGGACGTGTATTTAAGGATTTCCTTCATGAGGTACTTTTCTGGCCCCTCCAGCTATCTAGTGAGGTAAATGTCAAATAGGGCATTACACTCGATGATTGGTCTAATGAGGGAATAGCAGAGAGAGATGATGACCTCTTTCTTCCTGGATGCAAAACCATTGGTAATGAGATGTGCTACATAGAAGGACTTTCTGACCACAGTGGCAATGTAGTGGTTGAAGGAGAGGTTGCTGTTAACCTGTGTCCCCCAGATCTCTTATAACACCTTCAGTGTTCAGTGGGCTCCCATCGATGTGGTAATTAGTGGGAAGTGAGTTTTTCCCAAAGGGGATGATGACACATTTTTTTGGCATTAAGCTTAAGGCCATGATTTCAACACTAGTGATTGGTTTCAATAAAGCCTTTATGTAGGATGTCTCCATCACTTGGGGAGTTAATGGGTCCCAGCTTACAGTCATCTGTAAATTTCATCAGCCAGAGTCCCTCTGTGTTGGCCTGGACGTCTGAGAAGTAGATGCCAAACAGGAGAGGACCCAGGACCAATCCTTGTTTGACTCCACTCATGACTTGTTGGCAGTCTGACTTGGAGTCAGCTACTTTCACACTGTAGGTTCTATCTGTGAGGCAGTTAGCAACCCACATAGTGATACAGGGGTTGATGCCTAGCTTAGTGAGTTTTTCTATGATTCCTGAATGGGGCATGTTATCAAAGGCCTTGGCCAGATCAAGGTAGGCTGTATGAACCACCTTGCCTTCATCCACAGCTCTGGTGACTGACTCAAAGAAATTTACCAAGTTGAGCAGGCATGATCTACCCTTCAAAAAACCAAACTGTGTAGGATCCAGAGTTTGGAGATTCCCTATATCTTTGTTTATTAGGGCCATGATGATGTATTCCATAGCTTTGCATATCAGACTCATCAGGCTAATTGGGCGAGAATTCCCTGAGTCTGTAGTCACTCCTCCTTTGTGCAGAGGGATGACTGTAGCAGTGCGCCATTCAGTAGGGACAAAGCCTGAGGTGAAGCTGTGATTGAACAGGGCACACAGGTGAGGTGCCAGTTCACTCTGTAGTTCATGTAGAACACAGCCGGGGATATTGTCAGGTCCCATAGAAGCTGTATTATTTGGCCTTGGACAGTGCTGTTTTAACTTGGGCAGCAGTAATACTGGGTGCCTGGCAATCTCCTGGTATTGTTATTGGTCCTTTGGGGGGAAGAGGGGTAAAGTTAGCACTGAATTTGTTGGTCAGTATATTGGCAATATCTGTTGGCTCGGTGTAGGATGTACAATTGTGCAGTAGATCAAAGCAAGTCTGGGTATTGCTGTGGAGATTCTTTACATAACTGTAGAAGGCCTTATCGTTTTCTTTACTATCTGCTGCAATTCTGTTTTCATAGCTGGATTTAGAGGATTTGATGAGGGATCTCTTTTGTTGAGTCTGATAAGAGAGTTTTTCCAGTCTTTGGACTTTGCCTTATTCCACATCAGTTTCCTCCTTCTGTTGTAGAGATTGTTTATGGTAGGGGAGCACCAGATTGGCTTCCTTTTTTTTTTGAGGAGAGCGTCTTGGTTCTATTGGATATGGTGAGATCCATGCTTTTATGTACTAGTTTGTACAGTGCATTGGTGTATGATTCATCGGTCATGCAACTATTCTCCATTTGTATGGGTGACGTGAAGTTAGCCACCTCTATTTTAGGAGCCCAAAGTTAGCTTTGGAGAAGTTTTTCATGGTGGTTACCATTGTGGGGGGTGGGAAGGATGTGGATTTCCAAGGTGATTAGTTCATGGTCGGATCTAACCAGGGAGGAGTTGACTATTGGTGTAGAGCAACGGTTGCCCATGTTAGTAATGACCAGGTCAGGGATGTTGCTGCCTCTAGTGAGGGTAAGAATGAGCTGGTCCAGAGCATTGGAATTAATGAATTCCATAAAGCATTAGGCAAGTGTATTGGTACATGAGTAGTTTTACCAGTTAATGGGAGGGGTAGTTGAAGTCGCCCAGTATGAGAGTGTTAGGTTGGACCCTAATATTCTCAAGGGTGCTTAGGAACATGGAGTGTGAGTCTTGGGACATGGTTAAGGATCTCTAGCAGGCTACGACCTGAATCACTGTCTTACCCAATATTAGCTGCACCTAAAGTATCTCAGATGTGTTATGTTGGGATACCAGTCTGGAGGTGTGTGCATCCTTTATGAATATGGAAACACCACTGCCTTTGGAGCTTCAGTCAATGTTCTGGGGCCAGAAGGTGTGGAATGAGTTATTGTCTGTTAGTGCTGGGGTACTTTTTGCTGCCTTGAACCAGGTCTCTGTTACAGCACAAATGTCGATGTTCCCCATTTTAAGGAGTGCTTTCAGTGAGTGCATTTTGAGATTTAGACTTCTAGTGTCGTTGAGCAGCATGACTCTCGATTACATTTGTTTGTAGCTGTTACGGTGGTAATTTGGTCTTTGGAACACCACCTAAAAAAGCACTATAGGGGTGACAAGAGCCTTGACCAGTATTTGGAAGCCCAGGGGTGACAGATGCAGGCCATCTCTGACAATGCATCGATGTCTGATAATCATGTCATCCCAGGCAGACAGATACTGGATCCCCTTAGAATGACACCAGAAACTTAGCCAATTGTTGAAATCAATAATTTTCTTCTTGTACTGTGGCATCTTTCTGGGTGATGGTAGGATGCTGCTCAGGGCTAGGGTCATACCCACCGGAGCTATATAATCCAAGAGCTCCTCCATGTCTCTTTTCATGTAGTCCAGGTAGGTACGTCTCAAGTCATTCACACCCACATGTACAATGACAGAGTCATATTTGTACCTGTTATTGAGGGGCCTGAGTGCATGTGTTTTGTGGCGGATCTTGGCACTGGCAGATCTTGGCATCTGACAGGCAGCTGACTTTTACTTTCTCCTTATTCAACCTACTGAGTGGAACATCAGTGTGCCTCACTATTGAGTCACCTATGACTAGTGTGTTGGGCATGTTGTTTTGCCTTAGTGGCTTTGGTTGAGTGGCACACTGTTTAGGACAGTTATGTGTCTTGGGATTAGAGTTGTGGTGGTCAGGTGTGTTTCTGCCTTGGAGGTCTCTGCTGTTTGGGTAGATTTTTATTGAGAGCCTCCACAAAGTTGGGTGTGTGGTTTGTGTTTTTATGTGGAGGCAGTACTGGTCTGTGTTCTGGAGGGCTATGTGTTCCATGTGGAGTGGTGCAAGTATTGACCTTCTCCTTGTCACCTGTGCTCAGGTTCCCCACCTCACAGAACATAACATTTAACATTTCTTTGTGATCTTTAGCTGCCAGGAAGTCACAGAGCAATAAAAGACACTTTACATGTGAAACCTAGTAATTATCTGTCTTAAGACAATAGAAATAAACTCATAGCCCAGACATCCTGTCTCTTAGCTTGAGATCACACACGGTCATAATACTCTTTACTTATTTTCTCAGAGTTTGCAAGTTAATTCTGTATGTCCCAATTTTTACCATAAAACATACATTACATAGGCATAGAGTTTATGCACATTTCTGCTTTCTTCTAGCAGGGTATACTGTGGTTACAATTTTGATGCTCAGCACATAACACAGTTTTTTACATTTGTAACACAAGCCTGTGGATCATATTAATATTTACAATGACATAGAGTTATTTACAAAATTCTATATAGCTGGGCTGGCAGCCTCTCATTTTATTACAGAGGCTGCTCAGTTTTCTCGAAAAATACAGGAGAAAAAATACTAGGGTTAGAGTTATGCTATTTGATAACAGTAAAGCTTTTGACTCAGTTAAGTGGAGTTATTTGGTTAAATACTTAGAAGAAGTAGGCTTTGGAAATAGATTTATAAGCAGGTTAGATTACTATATACTAAGGCCACATTTAAGGTATGGATTACATGAGGACTGTCAGAAGCATGGAGCGTAGGAAGGTGTACAAGGCAAGGTTAGAGTAAGTTAGAACTATCAGAAGCAGGAAGCATAGGAAGGGGCACAAGGCTAGGTTGCTCACTTTGTCTGGAGATTTTTAATTTGGTCAAGGAGGAAATGGCCTAAAGGGTAAGACAGGAACCAGCCTTACACTATGAACACAGACAGGCAATAGAGACATTTTGTTATGTTTACAAACAACTATGTTTTGATGACAAATAACAGAGAAAAACCTTGAGAAACTGCAAGGCTATTCCTGAGGCCTGGAGTGTAATATGGAAAAGACAGTCAAGGTAAGGCTGGGGGGTGTAAAGAGAAGGATGAGGAAAGAGATAAAGGAATCTATATGTCCCAGGTACCTGTGACCAGTAGTTGGTCGAACTGTGGACACTTACAGAAAGAATCTGAAAAGACTGATTGAAAGAATGGAGAGGAAATAGTGCCCAAAGGTCACAAAGATAGACTTCATCACGTAGGATTGAAGCTATGGCTGCAATGATTTTGCCACACATTCTGAATGTAATATGTTGCTTACTGGGAATAATGGACAGACCAGAAATTAAGAGACTACAATGGCTATTGAATGGATGGGCAGTATAAAAACTGGGTATCATGATATTGCAGTGCAAATTACAGATCCCAGTACCAATGGTGGGAGGGAGCTTCCCAGTCTTATGATATATGTCATAGCTTTTGATATAGCCCACTACGTACCAGAGACTGTAGAGAATAAGAGTAAAAATAAGAGTGAGAAAGGAAGAGGAATTGTGTGGATACCAGAAAGGTGGTATGATGTCTAGCAAGAAAATGGCATGCAGTTAGGCAATTTGTTAAGGGAAAGGCACCTTTAGAGGAGATTTAGAAACACCCAAGATAATTTGAACTGTAGCTGAAGGCTCTAGGGAAAGCTGGAGAAGCAGAGGTATTGTGGAAATGGTAGAATTTAATACTCCAGAAAAGAAAGGGGAATAGAAAATCTTCCGCCACATTAAAGAGGAGTTTGGATTGGGCAACAATGGCTGGCTAACCCTAGAAAAAAATACACAGTATATTCAATAAATGTTTGAAAATGAGGCAATAAGGGAGAGTTATGCCATGGACCAAATAGGTTCATAGGTTCATAGGCTGGTACTAGGCTTTTGACCCTAGGACCTATACAAGCCTAGCCATAACAATTCGCTGGCTTTTTCTCTCCCCCCCCCCCCCGGACCCCTGTCTAGCAAGGCGACTGATGTGATCCCCAGGGTTAATTTCCATTCTCCCATCCAATTGTCAAGGTTCCTTTTGAAGAGGGCCAAAGAGGCGCTCTGCTTGACATGCATGGGCAGTCTATTCCAGGGTCTGGGGAGTCTCTGGGTCAAGAACCTATTCCTCCAGCATGTTTTGTTTATCGTGATGACAAGGTTTAGATCCCTGGAGCATGTGGCTCTGAGGGATTGGGATTTCTTTAAGTGTAGCATGTCCAACAGCTCTGTGTTTGAAATGGACTTTAATGTTGAGCAGAGATCGCCACTGAGTAGACGATATGTGACAGAGTATAGCTGGAGTTTTTTAAGGCGGTCAGCATAGGATATTTGCTTTAGGCCGGTGATTCTTTTAGTGAGGTATTTCTGTGGCCTTTCCAGTTGTTGCAGATGTCTTGAGAGGTACATACCAAATGGGACATTGTATTCTATAATGGATCTAATGAGAGATGGGTACAGTGGGACAATGACCTCCTTTTCCCTGGATGAAAAGCCCTTAGTGATGAGATGTGCCACATAGAAGGATTTCCTGACTGTTGTGGTGATGTGGTTATCAAAAGTGTGACCACTGTCCACCTGCGTCCCTAAGTCTCTCATCACACTTTCAGTGTTTAGTGTACTGCCACCTATGTGGTAATTCACGGGTACATGTTTTTTCCCAAAGGGGATAAGTATACATTTCTTGGCATTGCGCTTGAGCCCATGGCTCTGGCACCAAGCGTCTGTTTCTGTAAGGCCTTTGTGTAGAGTATCCACATCATTTGGGGATTCAATAATGGCTCCCAGTTTTCAGTCATCTGCGAATTTTGCTAGCCAGAGTCCCTTAGTGTTGGACTGTACTTCAGAGAAGTAGATGCCAAACAAGAGCAGTCCTAGGACTGAACCCTGAGGTACTCCACTTGTCACTTGTCTGGAGCTGGATTTGGAGTCAGCTACTTTTACAGTGTGGGTTCTGTCAGTAAGCCAGTTGGCAACCCATCGAGTGATGTAGGGATTAATGCCCAGCTTAGTAAGTCTATCTATGATTCCAGAGTGAGGGATGGTGTCAAAGGCCTTGTTGAGGTCCAGATAGGCTCTGTGGACTGCCTTACCCTCATCTACGGCTCTAGAGACTGATTCAAAGAAGTCAATCAGGTTCAGGAGAGAAGATCAGCCCTTCACGAACCCAAACTGGGAGGGGTCCAGTGTTTGAAGGTTGCAAATGTCTTTGTTTATAAGTTCTATGATAATACATTCCATGGCCTTGCAGATCAGGCTTGTCAGACTGATGGGGCAGTAGTTCCCTGGATCCAAGGTGAATCCCTCTTTGTGGAGTGGGATAACTGTAGCAGTGGACCACTCGGTGGGCATGAAGCCTGAGGTGAGGCTATGATTAAACATGACACTTAGGTGAGGTGCCAGTTCATTTTGTAGTTCATGTAATACACAACCCGGGATGTCATCTGGTCCCATGGATGCTGTATTCTTAGCTTTGGAGAGTGCTTTTTTTACCTGTGTGGCATTATTACTGGAATTTGGAAATCTTCTGGTATTGAGATGGGCCATTTAGGGGGGTGAGAGGGAGATGAAGTTGGCACTGAATTGATCTGCCAGGATAGTGGCATTATCCTTGGGATCAGTATATTTAATGCCATTCTGTTGTAGCTCAGAGCAGATCTGAGCAATGCCATTTAGATTCCTGACATAGTTATAGAATGCCTTGTGGTTGTCATTGGAATCTTTGGCAATTTTATTTTCATAACTAGCTTTTGAGGATTTTATGAGGGATCTCAGCTTTTTTCTGAGGCTGGTAAGGGAGTTTTTTGCATCCTGGGATTTTTCTCTTTTCTGCAATAGTTTCTTCCTTTTGTTGTAAAGTTTTTTTATGGCAGGGGACCACCATATTGGCTTACTTTTTTTGGAGGAGAGCATCTTGGTTCTATTTGGGATGGCATGATTCATGCATGAGTGGATGTGCTTGTACAGTGTCTTAGTGTAGGATTCAGCAGTTGAACTTTCAGTTCCAGTCTGCATGGGTGTCACGAAGTTTGTCACTTCTGACTTGAGTAGCATGAAGTTGGCTTTGGAGAAGTTTTTTATGGACGTTTCCTTACTGGGGGGTGGGGGTGGGATGTGGATGTTAAGGGTGATTAGCTTATGGTCCGACCTGACCAATGAGGAGGTGACCATAGGTGTGGAGCATCAATTTCCCATGTTGATAATGACCAGCTATAGGATATTGGAGCCCCTGTTGGGACTATGAATTAGTTGATCTAGGGCATTGGAATTTATGAATTCCAAGAACCGTTGGGCAAAGGTGTTGGTACATGAGTAGTTTTCCCAGTTAATGGCAGAGTAGTTGAAATCACCCAGTATTAGGGTGTTTGGTTGTATCTTAATATTTTCCAGTATGTTTAGAAAGTGGGGGATCTGTAGCAAGCTACAATTTCGATTTCAGTCTTACCTAGTGTTAGTTGCACTTGGAGAATTTCAGACGCATTGCGTTGGGCAACTAGCCTGGTGGTGTGAATATCCTTGGTGAATATGGACACTCCTCCACCTTTAGTGTTTCAGTCCTGGTTTGGTGGCTGAAAAGTGTGGTAAGAGTTGTAGCCTGGTATTGCAGTGGTGATTTCTGGAGCCTTGAACCAGGTCTCAGTTACAGCACAGATATCGATGTTCTCCATTTTTAGGAGTGCCTCGAGAGAGGGCATTTTGATATTTAGACTTCTAGCATTGAGTAGCATTACCTTCAGAATTTGCATGCTTGTACCTGTTACAGTGGTGGTTTTGTCCTTTGAACTTTGCCTAAAAAAGGCACTATAGGGGTGGCCAGAGCCTTAGCCAGTAACCTGAATCCCAGGGGCGACAGGTGCAGACCATCTCTGGCAAAGCATCGTGGTCTGTTGATCATGTCGTCCCAGGCAGACAGATACTGGATCCTCTTTGAATGACACCAGAAGCTTAGCCAATTGTTCAAGTCAATCATTTTGTCCTTATATTGTGGTATAATTCTGGGAGAAGGCAGGATGTTACTCAGGGCTAGGGTCATACCTGCCTGGGCCACATGATCCGAGAGCTCTTCCGTGTCTCTTTTCATGTAGTCCAGGGAGGTACATCTCAAGTCATTCATTCCAACATGGACAATGACAGAGTCATAGTTGTACTTGTTGTGGAGTGATTTGAGTGCATGCATTATGTGATGGATCCTGGCACCTGCCAGGCAGCTGACTGTAATTTTCTCCTTGTTCAGCCTGATGAGTGGGACATCAGTGTGCCTGACTATAGAGGCACCTATGACTAAAGTGTTAGGTACGTT
This sequence comes from Protopterus annectens, assembly GCF_019279795.1. Taxonomy (NCBI): domain Eukaryota; kingdom Metazoa; phylum Chordata; order Ceratodontiformes; family Protopteridae; genus Protopterus; species Protopterus annectens. The sequence continues at coordinate 823,520,617 of NC_056749.1, read as the reverse complement.
GTCTTTCCTTAGGGGCTGGTGCTGGGTGGCACACTAGTGTTGTGAGCTATGTGACACTTTGATTGTGATTGGTGTTTGTTTGCATTTCAGCTACGGAGGTCTTTTTTGCTTGGGCAGGTTACAGTTAAGGGCCTCCTTAATGGATTTAATGTTGCTATGTGTGGGTGTTGGTGGTGTGGCTGGAATGAAGCATGGTAGGGTAAGACACGCAAAATGAATGGCAGAAGAAAGCAAGGCCCTGCTCAGCAATGTGCATAGAAACTGTGCAATGAAAGAAGAGGTAACTCTAAGTAACACAGACTGAACACAGGTGAGAAGATGAGTGCATGTCTTAGGGAGATGATATCAATTACCTGGCCAACAACTAAGAATAATATCTCGATGGTACTATACATCTGATAAATTATATAGGAGGAGAAATTGCAAGTTAGCACATGTTTCAGAAGAGGTAAGGAGGCAGCAGGTAAATTGCACATGCTCTGGGAATGCCAGGGGGTGAAGAAATATTGGGCACAGCTTAGGAAAGTGCTTTGGGGTCTTTTTGACAGATGTCCAAATCAAGATTGGCAGTTTGGCTCTTTGCTGTCAGCTAATGCGGAACTGCACTCAAGGCAAGTGAGAAGACAGCAAAGGGAATAGAAGGTAGTATTGTGAAGACAAAGTTAGGAATGGAAACAGTCACACATGTGCCCCTCAGACCCATTTTACACAAATAACTGAGGTGAATTAGGATGCCTTATAAAACACTGTGGTCACAAATACTATTACCACAAGTGTGGAAAGATTTTTCTTTGAAGTCAGGCTTTGACTTAAATGATTAATGCTTTGAATGTGAGTTGACTGTAGTATAGTGTATAGAGTCTTATTTTTTAAAAACTGGTCCAAAGTTCTATTTATGAATGTTTTGTCAGCTATTTTAATGTGAAAATTAATAATGCATTCACATAAAAAAACTAATATGTCATCGAACTACATTATATTTTGCATTTATGCACCATTTCTTCGATTTGTTTCAGTGATATATCCATGATTATTGTAGAAATGACATATGCCTTCTTTGTTTTCTTTCACTATATTGTTTCATAGACTGTATTTATCTGTTGCTGATATCTACCCATTGGCATAGGTATAATGGTTTTGACAGTAGTCTCTCCTTTGATAATCACATCGCCACAATAGTCAGAAAATCCTTCTATGTGGCACACCTCATCACAAAAGGATTCTCATCTAGGAAAAAAGAGGTTATTGTCCCCCTCTACTCAACACTCATTAGGCCCATTATAAAGTACAGTGCCCCTTTTGGAATGTACCTCACAAGACATCTGCAGCAGCTAGAAAGGCCACAGAAGTACCTCACAAAGAGGATTACTGGCCTCAAACAGATGCCCTACACTGACCGTCTCAAAAAACTCCAGCTTTACTCCGTAGCATATCGCCTGCTCCGAAGTGATCTCTGCCTAACATATAAAGCTATATCAAACCCAGAGCTGTTGGACATGCTACACCTAAAGAAATCCCAATCCCTCAGAGCTATATGCTCTAGGGGCCTAATCCTTGTCACCACAATAAACAGGACATGCTGGAGGGATAGATTCTTGTCCCAGACACTTCCCATACTCTGAAACAAGCTACCCATCTATGTCAATCAAAGTTCCTCACTAGCACTCTTCAAGAAAAATCTTGATAAGTGGATGGTAAATAGAAAATACACTCTGAAGATCACTTCAGTGGCTCTGCTCAACAGGGGCACAGGAAAATAACTTTCTTGGGTGGCGTAAGCTAGATAACCTTGTTGGCTAGGTTTACTTAGGTCCTTGGGCCAATAGCCTAGTACCTACCTATAAACCTATGAATCTATGAACATGATTTAATAGCCAGAATCAGGATTAAGAAATGGCAGTTTTTTTTATTACTTCTTTAGAGTTTCACCACTTTTTCCCATGGCAAAAAAGCACTCTTACTGACTAGATGCTTACAATTAAACTGTCTAAAATGATAGGTTCATAGATTCCTAGTTAGCTTGCAGCAATGGAGACCGCCAAGAAGCTAAGCCCCATCACTCAGTATTTGTGGGAGACAAACAATATACCCTTTTAAGTAGAATTTACCAACATATGCCAGGGGAAAATTTGTGATCAGACATCAAGTCAACCAGAATTGTTTTAAAAATTGTTAGGTCACTATCCAATGTTTTATATAATGGCAGTGTATTCCAGAATGGACGTTATATTGGATAAGGTATCTGTTGTGCCATCTGCTATTATTGATGTGGAAGTAAATGGGGGTTGGCTTTATCACATGTTCTGTTTAGCTAATGGAATTCACTAAACGTTGCACAGAGATCACCCCTCAGGAGCCTTTAAGGTGATTGGACTACACTGTGCGAAGACTATATTGGTGTTATAAACATGAATAAAAATCTATTGTTTGTTTGTTAATTCTAACAATGTCTCTGCATTGCTCAGAGAAAATGTTAATGTCAGACGTGGAAATTTCCATTCACTGTAGCATAATAAGCTAACAAATCTAAGAAAACATCTGTTTCACTTTCCCTATATATTCAGATACATGAAGATAATTTTTACATATTTATGGTAGGCTATCACATGCTAATTAGATCAATGAATAGAAATGCTGCATATCTCCTAGAAGTACAACAGCATACCAAATGGATTCTAATATCTGCCTGGGTTCAGTAAACTGGATACATAATGACAATAAAGTGATACACCACACTATGACTTACTTATACCTTATGAATTTACTCGCTCAGGCATCATGAAAAAAGTATCCAAGGCTGGGTAATGCAAACATAGCACACAGTCCGGTGGCTTATAGCATTATTTACACAAATGTCTATATCTATAGCAATATCTATATATTTATATATAGATACCTTATATACGGTTAAGGAAAATAACTCCTTGCATTACTCCATGGTACCAGCTGGTCATTCGTTTACCAAGATAACTCCCCAACACTATAGTAGATTACTTTAACTCAGACCTCATGTTTGTTGGGAATAAACTGTCTCCCTTATTAGCAAGAAAGTCAAAGGTCAGTGCTAACCCTGGTTCAAGTCTAGCCTCAAAACTCTATTTTTTTCCTTTTTTAAGTAACAGACACAACATGGCATATTTGGAGAAAAAGAAAAACAAAACAAAAAAAAAACCTGAAATGATGATCTGACCTTCTCAAGGTTAAGGAAGCAATGCAAGATTGAAAGTAAACAAACCAAACTGACCTAGAGAATAGCCAAGCAACAGACTATGGTTTTATTTCCCAGAAATTTTGGCAAGTGGTAAAAAATATCACATATTCAGAATAGCACTGCTCAGAAAGTGCTACTTCATCCATTAGCCCCACTGTCCTAAGTGAAGTTAAATTATTCATCATGAATCCTTCCATGTACCCCAGACCAATCACATTTCACAAGCTGGCAGTTTTGAGAAACTTAATTTAATGTGACTATCATTCTACGTTTTTGTTATCTCTGAATATTAAATTAGGAAACTACTTTAAAATCATACCAAAAAAAAAACAAGTCCTAACTATTGCCCACTTCTGATACTTTACCAGGGTGCTTCAGTAACAGCTGAACCTCTAAAATCTGTATTTAAACAATCCCTTACTATAGGAGTTGTTCCACAGCAGTTCAATCCCTAAATGGTTTGTCTCACACAATTCCCAGACTTACATCCCATATCTATACAGTGATAAAGCTCTTTCAGAAAATAACTACCCCATTTCATTACTAAACCCCACGTGCCTAAAACCTCTGAAACTATAACGTAAAAAAAAAAAGAAACACAAAAGGACAAAAACTCAAATTATTGGGGGCAAGCCTCCCTGCACCAACCAATGTGGGGTTAGGCCTCATTTACACCAAACATATATATACCAATCTCCATAGTCACGCAAGCATGTAAAAGGGAGAAGTCTCCCAAAACAAAAAAATCACTAATGAAACCCATATGGAATCCACACCAGCAATAATTCCTATTGGCAAAGAGCCATCTGTATTTTGATCCTTGTCGTCTTGTGACTCAGGCACCTGACCCTCAGGAAACTGGATCTTTGCAACTTGTATGGAAACCAAACTATACACACAGGTTACTGAACATTCCAAAAATATGGCTTTTAATTGGCTTGCAGCAAACATTTAGAGCAGAACTTAATACAGTAACACTTTTATTCTCAGCAGCAGGCAAGGTGTATACACAAACAGACTATGGTATTCTAACTGCACAACTTTTATTGACCCTAAAAGAGCCTTTGAGAGTATTAATTCTAAAACACTGCAGTTAATTTTCCAGCAATTCTAAATTTCAGCACAAAATATTAATGTGGTTTTTATAGCTACCTAAGCAGCATATATTTTGAAACATGGGAAATACAACTTCTAGCTCTGCCATTTATTGCTGGAGTTCTATATGGTTCAGCTGGCAGACCCATTGTTATCCTCTCTTTTTATTGAATACAACATTACATAAATCCAGCAGATGCTAAAACACTCTATGCAGTAGATATTGCTAGCAAAGAGATGGTCTTACTATTAAACATGGAGGATCAGCTATAAAAGACCCTTACCTCCATCTCTCAGTGGTTCAGTAAGAACAAATTGACATTTTAATGTGGCAAACACAGCCATAGAGCTTTTTTGGGTTACCCCAAAATACTTAGAAATAACATTTGCATGAAATATTTGATCGTGTTGGACTACAGATTACATTGTCTCCATAATGCAATGTGGAGACTTGGATTACTGAGTCTCAAAATAGAGACAGGAAGGAATAAGCCGCTGTACTTTGTTTCTTATTAGTCCTGTCAATCTTTGGGTCACTTGTGGGATTCCAGACCTGGCCTGAGCTTTCTGGATTACCTCTATTTTTTATTACTAAGAAGGTTTAAGTTCAATGCTACTCCTGACTCAAGTCTAGCCACAATTTTTTTTTCTTGAAAATTCAGGAGAATAGCAAATAACAAACATCACTCCTGTCCTTTTAACTTGTGCATTACATGAGTAAGTCCCCACATGTTGCGATATATATATATATATATATATATATATATATATATAAAACTCTGGGAGCGTCATTCCTCAGAGAAAAAAGAATATTCCAAGAAATGGCACTCTTGGACTTAATATATGAAAGTGGAGATTTTTGGTTATTCAGTCTCAAAACTGAGGGAGTCTGCAATCTGAGACCCAATATTACAAACTGTTATCAACTACATCAGTGCAAAACGTTAAATACTTGCATGTTCTCCCAGATTCCACATTACTATTTACCACACCCCCACCAATGAGAATATATCATAAAGGTTGCAACCAGAGAGAAACCTACTATAATACATCTAACCAGATAACAATTAAAGATTGGTGTTCTGTGTCCATTACTGCTCTAATCTAAGTAGAATATGAATGCTGCTTCACGAACATGTCCACCGGCAGAACTCCTACTGACCTATTATTCCCATTAACTCTTCACAGGTAGAAACTTGCTTTTGCTTCCATGTCTTGGTAACTGCATTTTTAACTGCCAGCATTAGTGTTGCTACCTAATATATTTCCTGCTTCTCAGTCTGTGAGTCTGTCCCCAAAACTCCCAGCTGTTTCAAATGTTGTAGTTCTCTTTCCAATATTTTTCCCAATGTAAATTATTACATGTTCATTACATTACGTGATTATTACATGTTGAATGATATCACCAATACTATAGACTGTGTAACTGTGACAATAAAGACAACCCTGGAACATATAATAATTGTTGGAGTGCATAGACCACCAAAGTCAAGTGCTGATGACCTAGAGGAATTCATACATTTCTTGCATGTAACACCGGAGGGAAGAATAATATTAGCTGGGGACTTACATTAACCAGAAACAGACTGGAATAATATTGATTCAACATTAGTAAGGAAATTATTCATAGCGTATATTCAGGAACAACAATTGCTTCAGATTGTAAAAAAACTACCAGGGGATGGAACATACTAGACATTGTCTGTGTTCCCAAAGAAATTACTGTAACTTCAAGTCAAGCTTTACCACCATTGATGTGCAATTATCATGGAGTTATAAAGCTTAATTTTTTGCTAGATAATTCTGCCAAACTGAAATCTAAATTAATGCACAGAAGGTTAATTACAGATTATATGGAAACAAAACAGTCACTATGTAAAACTAACAGGAGTGAGGTGTTAAGTGAAAAAACTGCACATGGAATGTGGAAAGTTTTGAAAGAGAAATTGTTTGAGTGCAAAAAATCAAAAAAAAATGTTCAACATCAGGATCTAGGCATACAACATCAGGGGGATATATTTCCATAAGAACAAGATATCTGTTTAAGGTGAGAGACAAAAACTATAAGAAATGGATGAGAGGTCAAACAACAACTTTGAAAGCTGAAATAAACAAGCTGGACAACCAGATTAAGCATAGTGTTAGACAAGATCAAGAAGATCAAGAAAAATTGAAGAAATTTATATAATGATATTGAGCATAATAGGAAAGCTTTTTATAGACACATAAGATGTGGAAGGAGTAAAGACATACAAATTGATAAGCTGTGTCCAGATTCTAAAATTTATTCTCAGACAAAACAGACTATATATATATATTTACAAAATTTTATGCAAAACAGGGGTGATAAGTTGTCCGACTGACATCCAGGTAACTTCATATACTGGAATCAAATTAGATTGTGTTGGAAAAGAACTGCGCAAACTGGATCCAAAGAAAGCACAGGGAGGAGACAGAATTAGTAATGATGACCTGAGAACACTTCAGCAAGAACTTAAAGTACTGTTGTATCTATTAATCACTAGGTCATATAAATATGGGGAGATTCCTCAAGACTGGAAACATGCGGTTATTAAGTTGTCTTTAAGGGAAAGGGGAGTAGGACTAACACATAGTCATATCATCCCTTATGTCCACTTTTGTGTTGTGGAAAACTAATGGAGAAGGTAATATTAGATAAGTTATTGCCAGAACTGGATACGTTGGGACTTGAAACCTTATATCAGCATGTATATGTTGAAAACAGATCTATTACAACCTGTAACATGATGTTCTATAGCAATATAATAATAGCTATAAATGAAAAATTGTGCTGTGATATAATTTATATAGATTTAAATTCAACATTTGACAGGGTCATACACAAAACACTGACCAGTAAATTAGTAAAACTAGGTATTGATGTACTCTTGATAAGATGGATATCTGCATGGCTTAGAAATAGGACATGACAAGTATCATACAGCAAATGGACAGGTGAAATCCTTGGTTACAGTCGGGGTGTCCCACAGGGCTCTGTCCTAGGTCCTTATTTATTTAGATTGCATCTTTTAGACCTAACTTTTTCATCTGAGGTGTTCTATGGTCTACAGTGGATATAAAAAGTTTACACACCCTTGTTAAAATGCCAGGTTTTTGTGATATACAAAAATGAGACCACAACAAATCATTTCAAATCTTTTCCCACCTTTAATGTTCCTTTACATACCTAATACACCAGCTCCCATTCATATGAAAAGAATCAAAAAGAACTCGGCACCATGGCGCTCTAAGGAATGTAAACACCTGATGAAGCACCATGGCTCTCTAAGGAATGTAAACACCTGATGAAGCACCATGGCTCTCTAAGGAATGTAAACACCTGATGAAGCAAAGGGACCTAGCCTGGTCAACCTGGAAACAAAACAAAAATAAACAAAATCATGTTAATTTAAAAACACTATGTAACAAAATGACAACACTAATCAACAGAGATAAGAAGTCATATTATTCCCAGTTTCAATTCCAGCATACAATCAACCCCAGTAAATTTTGGCACTCTGTATCTTCTCTACTTAACCCTGGAAGAAATGGACAGCACACCGTATCACCTGATACCCCTCCATCACAAATAGCTGAAAACTTTAACAAGCACTTCATAAAATCAGTTTCAGACCTACTAACTAACACCCCTAATGCTGGACCCCCCCACCCTTTAATCTATTCAGACACCAACCCCAGGCCATCAACTACTTCTAACCTTTTAATTACTAACCCCCCTACTGAATAAAATGTCATACAAACCCCATTCCCATTTCAGCCCACACCCACTGACACCGTTAAGAAACTGCTACAAAAACTAAAACCCCGCTCTACTTCAGCTGACAATCCCCCCATACTACCTCAAACTGGGTGCTAACTCAGTTGCCTACCCAGTCAGTATCCTTATAAATAGGTCTTTATCTGAGTCCGAAGTGTCTACCATATGGAAACAATCTCTCATCACCCCCATCAACAAAGGAGGCAACTCTTTTGATCCATCCGATTTCCGTCCTATATCCATCTTGTCACCCATATCCAAAATTCTCGAGATAGGTATCCATCAGCAAGTAGTGAAGTATCTATTGCAAAACAATCTTTTAACCAAAACTCAACATGGCTTCCAACCTAGCCACAGCACAGCTACAGCTCTATTATCTTTTACAGACAGCGTGAACAAGGCCAGAGGTGCAGGATGCTATACAGCCTCAGTATTCCTTGATCTCTTTAAGGCCTTTGACACAGTATCTCACCCATTACTTCTGAATGCACTGCCTAACTTAGGCTTCTTACATAACACAGTAAAATGGCTTCAGAGCTACCTCAAGGATCATAAACAAGCAGTGAAATGGTTCAACAAACTCTCACCCTTTCTCCATAACCCTACGGGAGTCTCCGAAGGCTCCATCCTAGGACCCCTACTCTTCAACATTTTTACAAATAATCTTCACACTGCCTCTCACCCTGGGACATTGATTCAGTATGCTGATGATTCCACCCTAATCTGCACTGCTCAATCACTACCAGAACTACTCTCAAAAACTCAACAGTGCTTTACAGCAGTTGAAGCCTGGCTAAGAAATGCCCAACTCTTTCTTAATCCAAAGAAGACAAAACTAGTACTCTTTCATCCCACAAACACCTCCCTTGTCACTGATCATGTCAACATCCTTGCATATGACAACACTGCCATAGGAATAGTGCAGGAAACCAGACGTCTAGGTGTTATCATTGACAATGAACTTTCATTTGACCCCCATATACAGAAAAATATAAAGAAAACTCATCAAAAAATGGGACCCTTATATAGAAACATTTTTTTTACTGCAACAACCAAAACTACCCTTGCAAAAACATTTTTACTTCTCTCTCTTCTGTATGGTGCCCCTATCTTAACTAACTTACAACATTCTACCCTATGCAAGTTGGAACAGTGCTACAATAAAGTTGCAAAGTTTGCCACAAACTCTAAATATTACACGCACCACTGTAAACGACTCTTAGAATTAAATAGCTTGAACTACACAACCAGCTTGCCTTTATTCAGCTATCCACCTTACACAACCTTATTTTCAAGCCTACTGCCTGCCCTGCACTAGCCAATATAGTTGTACCTTACACACCAAATCAATCCCTAGGATCAGAAGACAAAAAGCTCTTAGCGATCTCAAAACCCACAAGAAAACCTGGCCACTCTCTGTATTCATTCTCTGTCTCTATACATTGGAATTCACTATCTCTAGCTACCAGGTTTATTCCTGGCCTAGCCCATTTCAAAGCCTTGTTAAAAAACATATCAAAATACATGGCTGTGCTCCTGCATAAAGCCTGCCTAATGCTCAGGTCTTCCTCTTCTCTCACATTTCAATCTCTCACAGACTGCAAGATCCTAAAGCTCTTCTAACTGCTTCTCTGCTTCTATACCATATTCTTAAGCTGCTGCTCAGGCTTTTATTGCTTCAGTCATTCTTAACTCTCTCTCGCTATATGTCTGAATCACTAACTTTCTGGCGGTTATTTCTACATCATGTATGATGAGAGTGACTATTATCACCTGTAATGTTTTACCTGTATAGAACTGTTTACATGGGGTTCAGGCACCTGGTCAGTGAGACATTTCCCTGTGATACATTTGGTTGGTGACACATAGCTGAAGTGACATTCAGCTGCAGAGAAATGTGACTGTGGCTAATTCCCTGTCCGCAAAGAGAAGAATGCTGTGCCATGCTTACAATTTCAATAACCAAATGCACAGGGGGGAAATAATGTCCACAGCCCCCAAGGCAGTATGAGACAGGTGACAGTACGGCAGGCATCATCAGCAAGTTGGACAGTGGGCATGCAAGTGGCAATAAAACTGCAGGTCACAATGGCAGTGTCATTATAAGTGGTATATGTGGACCACCACCTTATTCACAGTGTCTAGGAAACATTACCTAAAATGCATACTAGAGCATACATGTGACTACAGTAGCATGCAGGATTTCCAACATGCTGTAGCACACTTCTACATGTTGTAGTTACATAAGCATGTGCTGTACACTGAACACAACACTCATTACCTCTTTCACCCCCATGCACTTATTAATTAAAGCTGTGGACATGGCAGTGTGTGCATCTGTCTGCCCATTGGGAATTTGCAACAGCCATATTTCTCTGCAGCTGAATGACACTTCAGCCATGTGTCCCCAACCAAATGTACTACAGGGAAATATTTCGCTGCCTAGGTACCTGAACCCGTTTAGATGTGTAGTAATATATTACAACATCTTGTAGCAGTTTCTTCTTTCAACTTATTTTTTGTATATTATTTCTAATGTAATCTTTATTGTATGGGATTATACTGCATTTGTATTGTACTGTATGTGGAGTTTTTCTCCCCGGGTCTCTGCTGAAAATGGGTTCTGTAGACCCAGTCAGACCACTCTGGTAAACAAATGTCAAATAAATAAATAAATAAAATAAATAACATGTGACCTATAACCTGTACAATTCAGTTGAAAAACAAACAAATACGTTAGGGGAAAAAATATAAAAAATTAAAAATGTACATATGTGTGCACACCTTTAAACTAATACTTGGTTGTGTGTGCACAGCCTTAAACTAATACTTTGTTGAAGCACCTTTTGATTAAATGACAGCATTCAGTCTTCTTGGGTACACACCTGCCATCAATTAAAGAGACTCTGATTAACCCCAAATAAAGTTCAGCTGTTCTAGTAGGATTTTCCTGGCATTTACTCAGTTGCCTGTTACAGCAAAAGCCATGGTTCACAGAGAGCTTACAAAGCAACAAAAGGATCTCATTGTTGAAAGGTATCAGTCAGGAGAAGTGTGTGATGATTGGGAAGAGATGGGCGAAGGCTGCCAGCCTAGTCAAATAGAATTTGATATATAATTGTGGCATTTGTAAATAAATGTAAAATACAGGCATGCTTTCTTGAATGTAAAAGAATATTGTGAAATGTGGAACTGCAAAATATGTGACAACATTGCACTCTACTGGCCCAGTGAAGCTTGTTGTACACTTCCATGTTAGAATTCGGCCCCGGGGAAGCTGGATGAAGATATCATGCCCATTGTTTTAAGGCTAAAGTTTATGACCAGCATTTAGATGTGGAGTGTGCTTAATTGCTCTGGTTTCTTTTAGAATATACATGTGAAATGTCTTCTATTGTTGTAAGTTTCTGTGCAGATGTTAGATTGCTAAATAATACAGTTTGTGGCCTGAGAACTCAGACCAGGTGTTAAGATGATGCAATACAAATACTGAGAAAACCTAAATGTCCAAAATGATGTAATATGGGATGGCCTTAGAGACATGTTTGTTAGTAATGTTTAAATACTATTTCTCCCAAGAGACTTGAAGCATTTTGATCTTGGATATCCAACTTACCAGCTCTCTGTTTTGTGCTCACATGTAAGGTTTAGCACTGTGAGGTCTTGTAGGAGTAGTTAAAGCTAGTAAAGATTAATTAGGTATTTTTCTTTGAAATCAGACCTGTCCTACTGTATTGTTTTACGTTTCTGTGTGATCTGTGAACTCTTAGATATCTCTGTGGTGTAGTCATTTTGTCTTGTGTTTTAATTATTTATTATTAAATATTTTTTAAAACATTCTACCTGTGGCTGTTTTGTGTAGAGATAAGCTCTAGAGTATATTGCATATTTATAGAGGTTTTTGTAATAGGCCACTCTAAAGTAAGCCTAGACTGTATAGTCACATTACCATTGGATATTAATATTGCACAGTAATAATTGGACATCCTTTTAAGGGCCTTTTAGTAGCTGATATTATTAACTGGGTGGTGGCAGCAATTACTACTGTATAGTCTGGGTAAAGGGGCTTAGCTGGAGAATCTGTGTCAGCCTTTCCCAGGAGTGTCTGTGAAGTTGTATAAATACTTATCTCAAAGTGTGTGTGTTGTGTCAGCTACTTGGCAGGGATATGAAGCACTGGTTGGACAGAGAGGGTACTGGAGGTTCTAGCTTGCCCAGTTAGGCTGAGACCTGGACCCTATAGCTGTGCCTGTGGGGAGTCTTATTGGGGATCTGGTGAGCAAGGGAGCAGCCAGCCCCAGACTGACTGTGATCTCTGTGTGCACTTAAGGGAAATTGTACTTTACTGTTTGTATTAGTTATCCTTTCCTCTTCTAAGAGACGACCTCCCTGGTGTTAGTGGTAAGGATTGAGGCTCCTTGATTGCTGGGCCAGGGCACGGTCATCACAAAAGGAACAAAAAAATTTCCACAGCATTGGATATACCATATAACACAGTGAAGAAAGTCTTCAAAAAGTGGAAAAAATATGGGACAACAATAACGTTGCAAAGAAATGGACATCCCTACAAAATTGATGAAAAGACAAGACAAAAACTGGTCAGGGAGGCTTCCAAGAGACCTACAGCAACACTGAAGGAGCTACAGGACTTTTTGGAAAGTACTGGTTGTGTACTACATGTGACAACAATCTCCAGTATTCTCCATATGTCTGGAGTATGAGGTAGGGTTGCAAGATGGAAGCCTTTTCTTACACAGAAAAAAATCCAGGCCTGGCTAAAATTTGCAAAACAATACAGCAAGTCTCCCAAAAGCATGTGGGAAAATTTGTTATGGTCTGATGAGACCAAGGTTGAGCTTTTTGGTCACAATTTCAAAACATATGTTTTGTGCAAAAACACCACTTCGCATCACTGAAAGAACATCATCCCAGTGGTAAAGCATGGTGGTGGTAGTATCATGCTTTGGAGTTGCTTTTCTTCAGCTGGAACTGGAACTTTAGTCAAGGTGGAGGGAATTATGAACAGTTCCAAATGCCATTCACATTTGGCCCAAAACCTTCAGGCGTCTCCTAGAAAGCTGAAGATGAAGAGGAATTTCACCTTTCAACATGACAATGACCCCAAGCATATATTCAAATCAAGAAAAGAATGTCTTCACCAGAAGAAAATTAAAGTTTTGGAAATGCCTAGACCTAAATCTAATAGAAAATCTGTGGGGTGACCTGAAGAGGGCTGTGCAAAAGAGATGCCCTCTCAGTCTGACAGATTTGGAGCACTTTTGCAAGGAAGAGTGGACAAATATTGCCAAGTCAAGATGTGCCATGCTGATAGACTCCTACCCAAGAACACTGAATGCTGTAATTAAATCAAAAGGTGCTTCAACAAAATATTAGTTTAAGGGTGTGCCCACACAACAAAGTATTAGTTTAAAGGTGTGCACTCTTATGCAACCAGCATATTGTACGTTTTATTATTTTTTATGCTTTTTCCCCTAAGAGATTTGTTTGTTTTTCAATTGAATTGTATAGGTTAAAGGTCACATTAAAGGTGGAAAAAGTTTTGAAATGATTTATTGTGGTCTCATTTTTTATATCAGATAAACCTGGTATTTTAGCAGGGGTGTGTAAACTTTTTACATCCACTGTATATGCAGATGACCTGAAATTGGGTAAACTTATTACATGTATTACTGATAAGACATGTCTAGAAAATAACTTGACTAAATTGACCATTTGGGCACCGGAGAATAATATGCTGATAAATACATCAAAAACTAAGCAAATGAGATTTGGGTGACATAAACTGAAAGGTGAATTAATACAGCACACAGTGACTGAAACTATAGACTCATTTAAGGCCCTGGGTATATGGGTATATTCAGCTGTGAGTTTTTCTAATTGTGCTAAACAATTAGTTAATGATAGTTATAGAACTACAGGTTGCATAAAATGATTTATAAAGTCTAGGGCAGGATAAGAAGAATAATGGAAAAATTCATCCACACCCTACTCTTTAACCATCTCCTAAAAAGCAAGCTAACATCCCCTACCCAGCATGGTTTCTGACCTAAGCATAGTGCAACTGCTGCTCTCATAAATTTCATTAATGCCATCAGCCAGCACAGGAACAATGGCTTCTCACCTCCTGCATATACCTCAACCTGTCCAAGGCCTTTGCATGGACTCCCATCAAAAACTCATCAATTAACTAGCCTTCTTTACCCTCTCCCATTCCACCCTTAGCTGGTGTATTAGTTACCTAACCAACTGACAGCAGTTAGTTAAATGGCAAAAGGATCTCTCACCTCCTTTACCTGTATCTACCAGTGTACCCCAAGGGTCTATTCTTGGTCTGCTACTTTTCACCATTTTCACAATTCATCTCAGTACCGCTATCCAGCATGCTTCAATAATTTATTATGCTGATGATTCCACCCTCATATGCTCTGCTCCTTCCCTGTCTACTCTTCTTACAAAACCCAACAATCCTTTCTAGATATAGAGAAGTTTCATTCTGACTCCCAACTGATTCTCAACCCTTCTAAAACAAAATGTATGCTCTTTTCCAGTAGCAAAAAACCTATTGACCCTACTATCTTCTCCATCTGTTCTTCAAACAAGACCTGTAGACCATACAAAATTGCTAGGGATCACCATAGACAAGGATCTCAACTCTGATAAACACCTTGCTCTAGGTATCAAGAAAGTCCCTTTAAAGCGAGGTTCCCTATATAGAAGAAAACCATTTTAACCGATTTCACCAGACATGTCATCTGTAGAACTCCCCTTCTATCCACCTTCTTATACTCTTCCCCTATTTTCACAAACCAAGAAAATGTGACCTAAACAAACTAGAATCTTGCTAGTATAAAACAGTCAAATTCACTACCAACCAACCCACTAGAAACGTATCACCGTAAAGCACTACATCAGCTCAACTGGCTGGAACTTCCTAACATTTTAACCTTCAATCAATTACATCTTACCCACTCTATTTTCTATCACCCAAAACATTCTCCATCCATTAGCAACCTTGTAGTACACTACTCCAGTAGCAGAACATTAAGATTATCTAATAAATTACTTCTGAAAATCAGTAAGCCAAGCAACTACTACAGAGATTCCCTTTACTCATACAAGGCAACCAAAGCCTCAAATGGCATATCTCAATGTATACTCAGTACCAGTACCACTAACAACTTCAAACAACTATTGAGAGAACCCCTTAATAATTCCTGTTTTTCTTTCTGCACTAATCCTACCTAGCTGGCATACAGACATATTTTCTCATCCCTTCTCTGATCCAAATCACTGATTACTCCTCATGTAACCTACTCTCTCATCCACTATCCCTCTTGTTTCATTTTGTCATCTGGTGTCAACTTTACCTCCTTTGTAACAACTTAGATTCCTTATTTTTATGTATTTTGTTTATTAAAATCATAATCAAATATAATTTGTATTCCTTATCCGTATTCTCAACAATATGTACCCCTTATTAATTTCACAACTGGTTTTCTAATGATGACAGAACTGCAATCATTATGTATCTTATATGTATTTTTGAACTGTTATATTGTTGTGCTTTATGGAGCCATATGTTTAGCTATAAGTATTTTTTGAACTGTTATACTGTTTGTAATTTATGGACCTTTTATCCTCGGGCCTCCGCTGAAAATGGGCTACTTTTGTGCCGAGTCGGACTTTCCTGGTTAACAAATGGAAATAAATAAATAAATCAATAAATATTGCCCACCAAAACAACAGAACTGCATGAAACCACTGCTAAGGCAACATACGTTATTTATTGGAACATCAATGACTAGAAACAAAATATTTTCTTGATATTGCTTTGGATATGGAGGTCAAATTTAAGATTTAAAATTTAAGATGACTCCTAATAGTTTGGTATGGTGAACTAATTCAATTTCAGTGCCATTTGCCAACAAGATTTTGAAGTATGCTCTGTTAGGAGTGTGAGTTTCTAGGGTAAAGAGGACGGGTTTGTTTTTTGGAGGGTTAAGTAGAAGTTGTGCTCTTGTAATCCAGCTTTCAAGGGAGGTGACAGCTTGTTGAGTGATTTCTTTGAGGTGAGTTAAAGTGTTTGAAGAGCAGATGATGGCAGAGTCATTGGCATATTGAGCCAAGGTGCTTTCACAAGAAGATGAATGTAGCTTATTGATAAAAAATATTGAACAGTAGAAGACCAAGGATGGATCCTTGTGGGACTCCTGTGGAAGTGGGAGGGTATGCAGAGATGGATCCTTGCTATTTTACAGCTTGTTGCCTGTTGGCAAGATAGCTAGAGATCCACTGAACAGATGGCAATGGTAGACCCAGGGTGGATAGCTGATTGAAGAATTTATTGTAAGAGACAATGTTAAAGGCTTTTGATAGATATAGAAATACTGCAGATACAATTTTATTATAGTTGCAAGCTTTATTGACCATTTCCGTAAATGATAGTAATGCAGTGAAGGTGCTGTGGTCTGGCTGAAATCCATGTTGTGTATTGATGATTAGCTTATTTTGTAAGAGAAAGTGAAGAAATTATTGATGTGTACATCTTTCAATGGTTTTACAAAGTGGAGACAGAAATGCTATGGGACGGGAATTTTTAATGACAGTGGAATTACCTCCTTTATGTAAGGGGATAATATGTGCCATTTTCCCAAGTTAGGGACACAGGATTCTGTTATCGATTAATTAATAAGATTGCTGATTGAGTATGCTATTGCATCTGCAGCTAGATTTAGGTATTCCAGGAGGAGGTTGTTGCCTGAGGAGGAACAAGTTTTTAGTTTATGTAAAAGCTTTTTTTAATGAGAGTTATAGAAACTGGTTGAAAGGTAAAGTGGGTGGACTTGTCTGGATGTATATTGGAGAGGTTGCATTTAGGTGAGTTTTGTGAAGGAGATGTGTTGTGGTCTAAGGTGAGGGAAGTTAGCTGCGTGTTAGGTGAATTTGAGGTTAATTTAGCTCTACATTCTATGAAGTAAGTATTGAAATAGATAGCGGATTGAAGAAGGGGATGTCTGGGTATGGGCCAGGATCCTTTTTTGTTCCTGGATTGATAAGAGAGGATATGGAGGAGCAGATTTTTTAGGATTGTTTTGATGGCTATCTTGTAGGTGGGTATAATAAGACTTTTTATCTCTATTAACTTATTCTTGACTTGGTTCCGTAGCTGTCGGAATAGTTGCCAAATGTTGTCATTTTTTTCTTTTGTCAGTTAGTCCATGCTTTGTCTCTATTTTTCATAAGGATTTTGCGTTGGTTGGTTGTGTTATGGATGTTTTAATTCTTTTTGTACACTGAAGAAATGCTATATTGAGGTATTCAACTGCATCATTCAATGGGGAATCTTTTTAGGATGGACCAGGTAACTGCTTTCAGAGCTTCAATGAAAGACTCATTGGAGAAATTGGAGAGATTATGGGTAGTTTTGAGCTTATGTTCCTTTGTTAATTGTGTAATATCCCCGTGTGTATAAGCTGACAGGTGGCCACTTAGTGTATCAGGGAGTGTACTTGAGGAGGTAAAATTAGATAAAGTCCAGGAAAGATTACTGGGAGTTAATTTTGCCATATCATGTTGGTGTATTAATAAGCTGAGTGAATCTAAAGAGGTTCATACTGCTTGACTGATGAATTTGTGGCTAAGGACTGCCATTCAATGTTTATATCACCCAGGAGGATAATTTCATTTGTTATTGTATCTGCTATCCAGAATAGTATGTTTTCAAGTATTGGAATGTTCTAATCTGGGGGATATATAGTACAACAATACATATGCTGCTGGCTGTATTAAGTTTTAGGAATGAAATTAGAATTTCTGCTTATCCAAAATTTGGGATTGTGCCTGTATAGGGATTTTTGCGAGTATATTTGGAAAGATTATAGCGGTTCCACCTGCTTTTTTATATTTTCTATCATGCCTAATATTATTGTAACCAGGGGGTAGTATTTCAGTATCTTTTATTTAAGGCTTTAGCCATGTCTCACTTGTGTCTAGGATGTCTGGGTTGTGTTGGGTCATCAAGGCATGGAAATCTGTGAATTTGTTGCATATGCCTCTAATGTTTAGAGTGACTATTTTTATACTTTTAGGGTGTATCTTATAGTTTGGGGTTTGACTGGGACCTGGGTTGGGGTGGATGTCACCACATTGATGTATGGAGAAAAAAAAATTGTTTATTATGACATTTTTAGCAGAGATGGGTAGGAGCATTACCTGAACATCATGACTGAAATTTTTTAATGTTTTGGGGTTACAATAGTAGAATGGAGTTATGGGAAATAAGCTTGAAGAGACTTTTGAGTAGCTTGCGGGAAGATGGTTGATAGATGAGGATGAAGTAATGGTGGAGGTGTGCTTATTTATTGTTACTACTGGTGGGGATGTTAAGAATGAGAGGAGAAGGATGAATAAGGTGATACGGGAGGGTAACAGCATGGTCAGTGCTGTAATTATCTTACAGTATGATGAGGTGAGGTAATAAGCAGTGATAATAGTGTAGACTATTGCTAGGCTTTGATGGGGAGGGAACAGAGTGAGATTTGAGAAGGAATGTAGAACAGAAGTGGGTGGGGATGTTATAGTGAGAAAAGTTTGTGATTGGATAGTGCAGCTAGGCACAGGATAGGAGGATGATTAGAGGAGGCTGAGTAAGTGAAGCAGAAGTGTAGAAGTAGTTGGGGTGAGAAAGAATTGGGAGATGATCTGTTTATCAGCCCACCACCCATTTAACTAACTAAAATGAATTAAATTGTTGACATACATAGCTACGTGTTGGTTTTTGTGAGAATGTACCACTTTTTTTTAAGTAGACACACACATATATATATATAGAGAGAGACAGATAGACAGCTATATAGATAGACAGATAGATAGACAGGCAGACAGATAATCTGACAGCAAGGTATCCAACATGTTATGTATACATTATATAGGATACTCACATTACCATCTTTCTTCAATGCCAACATTTCTGCACTTTAATTACTTCTATTTAAAGATAATTTGAGAGAAATAGGACAACAGCAATTAATAGTTTTTTCTTACATTTCTTTACTGTAATTATGTTAGTCATTGAAATTTATAAGAATTTTTCAGACTTGAAGTCATGACCAGCCTTATGCAAAATGGTGCACCTAGGCAAAGACCAGTTGTCAGTGTCCCTCATTGCTTCCCCCTTCCCCCACATACACATCCATCAGTGCCACTCCATTCCTCATTATGGCCTTCCGACATCTTCTTATTTACTCATTTCTACATTTTTGCACTTTGCCTTAATGTTCATATTTCTACCGCATCCTTTAAACACACCTAAGTGGAAAAGACTGTATTGCATTAATGGTGTACAAACTGATTGAATTAATTAATGGGCTGGGAGCTGTGAAGTCTCAGAAGCCAATGGGTTTCTAGATGTTCTGAAATACATTTTAGATGTTTTTTCCAACCTTTTTGATTCAGGGATGCCGTAAACAAAAATCATTGCTAAGGTAGGACTCTCAATGTTAGTCTTCATCTTTGTTTTTTCTTGAATTCCTTCAACACATCCTAACTGAAATATATTGCACTATAATAGTAGTGGAAGAAATAACTGAATTAAATCAGGGGTCTGAGGGCCACTAGGTCCTCAGAAGCCATACTTTTTTTCTAGATGTTCTGAGGTGCATTTTATAGTTTTCCCCACCATTTTGATTCAATTAGGTCCTGAAAAAAATCTGTGCTAAGGAAATAAGTTTAGGTCTTCAACTTTGCCTTTTTCCTACATCCTTTCAACATACCCTAACAGGGGATGACTGTACTACCAAAACAGTGGAACAAATAAATAAATTAAACTTGGGATCTGGGGGTAAAGCCATGTGTTCAGTAGCTGTTCCAAGGTACATTTTGAGTTTTTACCAAAGTTTTGATCAATGATATCCCCCCCCCAAAAAAAAATGTTGACTAAGGGAAGTAATTCACCTTCTCTGTATCCCTTCAGTATTAAACTGTGATGAAGACACAGACAGTCACAACTGTGCATTTCAAATAGCTCCTACCAGACATATAAATGGCACCCCTCACCTCTACCCCAAAAGAAAGACACATTCTTTATATAACTCTGATGTCAGACTGGGACAAACTTGAAAGAATAAATAGAACAGTAACATATTTCTTCCTGCTGCTGTTGGTGATATATAACAGCATGCCTCTTTACACCACCCCAAGAAAAAATAACCACCTGTATATGCATCCAATGTCTGGTTATCAGGAACAATCATAGTAATCAGTTCTAACTTCTTGTTCCTGCCAGTTCATTGCCACTAAACAGTTCACTACCATTAGACAAACTATAGTGACCTTTGGTGCACACATCCTTGGTTTGTCAAGAAAGTTAAAGAAGTAAAGACCACACTGTCATCAGCGCCCACTCAAGATATGATGACGTTATGTTCACACCTATGAGGTTTGACTGTAAGGAAAATTATAACAGTAATAACTATCTTCCTTCCCCTCCCCCCACCCAAGCTATAGCAGTCTTCTCTGCATACCTCTGAACAGAGCTAGCTTTAGACTAGATGAAGCTTAAGGCAGCAGCTACTGCTAAACCTTTGGCAAAATATACTTACACAGCCTGGCATGGCTGGACTGACCAGCACCTAGAAGCTCTTAGAGCCGGGCTGTTGTGATACATTTTGTATTTATTTCTAAATGATAGTGACTTTGTAAATGTGTGTGACCTTAGATAAAAACAGTGATGATATGTTTTATATACATAGACACACAGTGACTCTGTCTCCCGAAATCCAGCCAAACAATACTGACTTTTCACACAACTGCACACATATTGACATTGGTCCTACCAAGCCAATTCTATCTCAAGATGTACACACAATGCACATTACCTAATGGCAAATGCATTATGGTTTGGAGAAATACAGAGCCCATGGATGAATTAACTGAGATACAGGAAAACCATGTAGACCACACACAGAAGCCACAGCCAGGAACTGAACCAGAACTATACACTATGCGATGACAACACTATCATTACACAACTGTAGCAATAACAAACTGCTTTCACACACATCCTGCTTCTGCTAGTCCACCAAAGACAGCTACTTATATTGTCCAGTACTAATGCTTGTTATGGAAAGTGTGAGGAATTATGGACTTGTTTCACTTAAATACGCCATGACCCCCCCCCAACTCCACAAACACAGACACACATTCCATGGCAGTACTATTTTTACCCCAAATTTAGGAAATATGTTTGACACTGCTCCTGTCATGCCAGATAAGTGACTACTGTTTAACAGAGATTAAACAACAGCAGAGGTGGTCACTTGTATCCGTGGACCACCTCTGTACACACAAGTTGTATTCACTTTACTGTGCACACCTCAATAGTGTAAATAATAAAGCTTTCCATCTTATTTCACATAAATACACACTGTCTTGCAAACCCAGATCAGTGACTGTTGAAATGAAGCAAACAACAAAAGCATTGTGTAGCTTGTTTCATAGACAGGAAGCTGTCACTCCAACTAGCAATGAAAGTCACTCAGACATCTGTCTGTGATAAACAAATGCTGGTCTTGTAAGAAATTTCAATCTTATAATGAATTTCAAAGTATCCTGAGTTGCTTCATACAAATCATGTTAATCTTGCAAAGCTAAAGTAAAAGAACAAACAGCTGTTAGTCATTTACAACCACAGAAAGCCCTACCAATTGTAGGCATTTTGTGTGAGCATGCAGCTCACATGCCAGACTCTGATATAATAAAATTATAAAGCTGTTCCAATTTCTCAGACAAACAATCAGAGAAAAAGACAAAACTAATGAGTAAAAAAGGCCAAAAATTCAGGGACAGCTTGTAAATATTGCTCTTCACTGCATACCTGGAGAATTGATAGAAGGAACAGGCTAAAGAATTATTCGTAATAGTCTCCCAAATGCATCTTAGTAATGTCTCTATTCCCAGAAATTTGCCAGAATACAGAGTAAACAATAGTTTGCACCGGGACTCATTTTAATGAACTTCTGCAGAGAAAGTTTTAAGTTTATTAATTACAATTCTGTAGAAGCTATTCCTTTTAAAAGGCCAGAGTTTTTATATGTTTTGAGAACTATTATTGACGCATACATTTCTTGTCCTACTCTGCCAGCAGTGCGGTAATATTTACCTGACTGCACATGTGAATACAGAATTAAGTTTGCAGACGTAAACATACTTCCTATGCACATCTGGAAAACATTTAACAATATATATGTTGTGCCATTGTCAGACACTTGAAATTAAAACATACCACAGACTTACATTTCACCATTTAGAAACCTGAGAATTATTTTAATGTTCACTAATTAAATGAGGATTTTTTTTATTGATACAGTGCTGCTATCTGAAAAGAATTATATTTTAGTGCTATTGTGTTTCTGAGCATAGAGTTTTATTTTGCTGCCATGTATTCAAGCAATTTACAAATGTAAAACAGGAACATTGTCACAACTGTACAATCCAGTGTGACACAAATCATTATATTTAAGAGGTTATGATTGCTAGGAAGGCTTTACATATATAACACCAAAACATAAAAAAAAAACGATAGTCAGATACATTTGTTTAGCTACCCTGGTAAGAACATGAAAACAAACATGAAAAGGTTTTATTTCAAAATAACTACTCTGGAAGGGCTCCAGATCTTTTACTGCCAAGCTTTTTACAGCTTCTTCTTTCAGTACTGTTCCTAGTTATTATGTTAACTGATCAACACATACTCAAAACGTAGTTCTCTGAAAATGCACCATTAAAATCCACACATGCTTGTCTGTAAAGCTGATATCGTATTATACCTCTCAAATGTCCAGATTTTTAGAAAATGTCCAGATTTTTCCATATATCTGTGGTCTACTCCTAATAAAACTTGTGGTTTTCTGGCAAAACACTGAGGACTGAAGTGATTAATGACAGACATTTGAGTTTCAGGCTGTCTACCCTTCAGAAAATGCATGCTAATACAAATCCTTTTACACTATGAACTTTTTACTTTACAAGAACATTTAAAAATTGCCCCAATTTTGGGGCCTATGTCCCTCCATTATTTTTAGCTTTCTCTTGTGCTAAGAGGTTGAGAAGTATGTCACACAAGCATTCCTTAGGATGCTGGAGATGTGCCACCCACTTTAAAGCAAAGAATCTCTTATTTTGTTCACTGCAAAAATCATAGAGACGTGCGCACACACAGATACACACACACACGCATACACTCATAGACATTTTCTGAGGAATAAGCAGTATGACTCTCCAGTGTCTACATTATGTCTGATTGCAATACTCCTTGATTAACCAGAAAAAAAAATCATTTTAAGTAGAACATGGCAGAAATATGACAAGTAAAATTAGAGACAGCGGAGAATGATAGCTTCATTGTGAATCTATGACTGCTCACAGCTTCAGTGGACACATATCTGGGACAAATGGAGTATCTGCCAATTTATTCACTACTTGTGTCTGATTATCTGCTAATATATTAAAAAAAAAAAAAGAAAGAAAAAAAAAAAAGAAAATGTACCTTACATTATAGCAGGCGTCTTCTACTATGATAATCCAACAGTTGGTTGACTGTTTAACTTGCATGGTCTTGTTAGTTGTTTCCATGTGATGATAAAGAATAAAAAGCTGTGCAAATTTATTGGCAATTTGCACAGTTTTTTGATCCTTGCAGACACACGGCAATGACTAGGAAGTCAACAACTTCTCCCAGAGTTCACCCCTCAGCTAGGAGCACCTTTCTAATTTTATGTATAATTGGGCTTGTAGTTTTTAACAAATGCCAATCTTCAAGCCAAATATGTAGCAACATAAGTGCTGACTTAATATCTAATTTTGCAAACCAGGAATCTGACTCTGCCTAAATCTATACTGTACGATCAACCAGTAAGGCATACCAAATTTCTGATGCCTCCTTATAAATGATGCCATTCATGATGCCACCCCTGAGGAAAGACAAATAGTAAATGAGGCACAAAAGCTATACGCCTGAATTACTTCATCTAACAACTTCTGAAGTACAGCCACCTTAACATTTTTTTTACAAAGCTCTGAATCTCCTATGTTCCTTTAATAGGAATCTGAATCTAAAAACCCTTATCCAAAAGCACATTAACTCGTTCTCTGGAGAATGTGTTAACATCAGTTAAAATAAAATTAAAATATTGAAATAATGTCACTTTACAAATATCTGAGAATCTGAGGGTGGCGTTTCATTAAATTCCAGGAAGCAACTGTGAACACTTCAGTATTCAAACAAATTTCAGAATTACATTCAGCACAGCCAATGAAGTATTTCATGCTATTTGATGCCAAATGGCCAGAAGCACTTGCTATGTGGAAAACCTGTGTAGCTTTATAGGTCTAAAAGCATCAAACCTGACTAAACTATCTCCTGAGACAGTGAAACAATACATTTGCTATTAACCTAATATAACTTACCATTGTTTGTAATTATTCTATCCTGTAATCCTCATAATGCGTTTTCTTCTACATTTCCCTGTAGAGATGAGGCAGCATGCAATTTGTCCCCCAGGAGAATGATGTGAAGACAAAAGTCAGGTTAATTAATTAGCTTACCTAATCACAGAAACCACCATGTAAAACAGCAGAACTATAAAACAATGGTATCATTTTAATCAGGTTATGAAAACTGAGTTGTGACCCCCATTATCTGTTTGTCTCCTCTGACAGTAACGGTAATATCATGAAGGAAACACATGAAACCTGGCAGAGGGCATGTCCTTCTTCAGTTCTGAACATAGTCAACAGGAGACCAGCATTTTTACATGTACACACTTGTGTCCACTATGAGCAATCATGAAACTACAACTCTTATTCCATTCTTGGATCCATCTTTAGCCATAGATCCATATATATATATATATATCCGGACAACACCAAGAAAGGAGGGGGGGTGTCCATATTCATAAAGGACACCCACACCTCAAGGTTGGTGGCAACGCACGATGCATCGGAGACCATCCAGGTGCAATTAATCATAGGCAAGACTGCTCTGCAATTTGTAGCATGTTACAGGCCACCCTCTCAAACTCAGGAACCTCACATGGCCTTCCTGAAAACATTGGAGGGGATAAATGTATCTCCAAACACCATCATACTAGGTGACTTCAACTACCCTAATATAGACTGGGAACACTACTCAAGCCCGAACACTCTAACCCAAAGATTCCTGGAGTTCATAAACTCAAATGCCATGGAACAACTAATCACCATCCCCACAAGAGGAGAAAACATACTTGATCTCATCATCACGAACATGGGATCAAAATGTTCAACACCGGAAGTATACCCCTCACTGGTGAGATCAGATCATAAACTAATCTCGCTGGAGGTCCTCATCCCGCCCCCACCTGAAACAAAAAAGACCATAGTGAAAAACTTCTCAAAAGCCGATTTCACACTTCTAAAAACTAGTGTGGTCTCCTTTAAGGCCCCTGAGCCAGTGGTAAACATTACTCAAACCGCTGAATCACTTACAAATGCCTTCTACCAGCACCTACAGGACTGCATGGATCAGGCAATCCCAAACAAAACTAAGACTCTCTGTACCAAAGGCAAGCGTCCAGTCTTGTTGACCCCAGCCATAAACAAGCTCTACAACAAAAGGAGGAAGCTACTACAAGATAGAGCAAAATCCTTGAAAGGTAAGACACCTTTGATCATTATAAGTAAAAAACTAAGAGCTCTCATAAAATCATCCAAGGCAAATTTTGAGAGAAAAATCGCCAAGGACTCTAAAGAGAATCATAAGGCCTTCTTTAGCTATGTTAGAAACCTAGGAGGAAACTCCCAGATATGCTCAGAATTAGTTCAAAATGATGTGAAAATTACTGAACCTACACACATTGCCAACATACTGGCTGACAGGTTCAGTGCAAACTTCTCCTCCCCCCCCAAAAGGAGAGATATCTATTCCAGAGGATTGTAGCCCCCCAAACATCTCCAACGCCCAGATGAGAACTGCCCTCACTAAGGCAAAAAACACAGCATCCATGGGACCGGATGGTGTCCCCGGCTGTGTGCTTCACGAACTCAACGAGGAATTAAACCCACAGTTAGGACAGCTGTTTAATCTTAGCCTCACCTCAGGATACATACCCAAGGAGTGGCGCACGGCGACTGTGGTCCCACTTCATAAGGGCGGTGCCTCCACAGACCCTGGAAATTACTGCCCCATTAGCATGACAAGCCTTATCTGCAAAGCCATGGAGAGGATCATAATGGAACTCATAAATAAAGACATAGGGAACTTGCAGACTTTGGATCCAACCCAGTTTGTCTTTGTCAAAGGCAGATCCTGCCTCTTAAACTTGGTTGACTTTTTCGAGACTGTCACCAAGGCCATTGATGAGGGAAAGGCAGTCCATACAGCCTACCTCGACCTGGCAAAGGCCTTCGACACAATACCCCACTCAGGTATCATTGAAAAACTCATCAGCTTGAATGTAAACCCATACATCACAAGATGGGTTGCAAACTGGCTAAGTGACAGAACC
>NC_056749.1:823326449-823488949 GCF_019279795.1 Protopterus annectens | reverse complement strand
TCCTGTATGTCCAAGTCCAGCCCCTTCATGGCATGATGGATGTGAAAGGAAGAACTTCCATTCTAAACTGTAACTCAAAACTACCTGCCTGTCAAGTCTCAAAGAGGGGCATCAGCAGGACCTTCTGCCTGTACCAAACATGTTTTCTTTACAGACTTACAAATTTTAATGTTCTGGCAACCATGGCATTAAGGTTTGATGGAAACTAGCAAGCCATCCATGTTAAGAAAGGATAAAGCAGCATCAAAGATTTTTTCACTTTCAAACACAACACGTGGGCTTAAAAGGGTGTATTTTATCTAACATGAAAGGAATATGCAGACTTGAACAGTGAAATGCAAAACATAATGTATGTCCTATGAAGAAGCATGAAACATTTCTCAGTTGACTAAAAATACTAAAATACAGTGGAAGGCACCATGGTGCAGCTTTTAGCTCTATACTCTGTGTTTTATCCTTCCTTTTCTAAGTAAGTCTGAGACCACCCCCCTTTCAAATCACCTACAAAAATAGACACATTTTACATGGCTTAAAATTAATCTTTTCAAAAAAGCTGTCTGGGCTTGGATTTCAAAAGAATCAAGATGAATGTGAAGCCTATCCGCTAAGAAATAATCAGTGCCCAGTCAATATGTTTAGGCGGACCACTGCATGATGACTGATAACAGAGGGAGAAGGTATACTATATCCACATTGAAGTGTAGCTGTCATTAAACTGTTCCATATCATGCAGCTAAGACTCTGGTACAAATGAACAGAACTGTGTATGAAAGGATGAATTTAAGCTGCAGTGAAAACCTGACAGGAGCCTCTGAGTGGGATCTGCACATGAGAGAATAGATACTGAGTTGGATTATGTTAAACATAGACATTAATTTAGGACAAGCGGGGGATGTGCAAATTGAAGAAATGACAAATGACAAAAATTAATAACTTAGAGATACCCCCAGGATATACTGAGGCATCTTTATTCTTTTACCATTATTTAAAATATACTTTTATGTAATTTCTTGTATGTAAAGAAACAAAAAGCCAGAACTACAAATGTATATCATAATGCAAATGTAGTCATATCACTTGGGGTGAAGCTTTGTGTTCCCACTGTTAAGGAATCTCTTTAACACAGTGGCTGATTAATTTGGTATGTCCCAGATGATGCAGGTTATATGGCATATTAAAGCTATATGGCATGCAGTGTCAATTTATACTTATATCATAGTCTGAGAAAGCAGTTGCAGCACATTCCTAAAAATGGGTAACCCACAAAGTCACACTTGTTCATTTGCATATGAAGGAAGAGTGGTGTGCAAGCTGTCTATCCAAATTATGACATAGTACTTTTGGTTATATTCTCAGGGCGTTACCTTTATCAAGTATATCCATCCATCCATCCATCCATCCATCCATCCATCCATCCATCCATCCATCCATCCATACATTCATACATCCATCCATCCACCACAGCTTCTTTTAACATTTTTTGAACATGGGTCCAGGGTGCCATTTCAACAGTGACAATCATCTAGAGACAAGATTCACACCAATGGGTGGCTAGCCCCATGGCAGCTGTTTATCCACACCACGCACTCACATCTATGGCCAATCTAGAGTGTTCAATCTACCTACTACTTGTCTTTGGAATGTGGAAGGAAACTGGAGCACCCAGAGGAAACCCATGAGAACACAGGGAGAACATGCAGACTATGCGCAGATAGCAGCTTAGCTGAGAATCAAACTGGAGTACCTCTTTCTCTGAGGCAACACAACTAACCACTGAGCCACTATCCTGCTCTATACCTTTATCATAGGTTCATAGGTGTGTACTAGGCTAATGGCCCTGGAGCCTTTACAAGCCTAGCCCATAGAAGTGCCCTGGCATCATGTATATCAAGTATATGTTCTCCTGGAATCCAGTCCCAAGTCTTACAAAACTGTTTACACAAGTTAATGCTGGTTCCCAGATCCTACTAGAGGGCCCATGGTGTGTATATACATAATGCCTGGATAACAGTCTAAAGTTAATTACAAAAAAAGTACAACATTGCAGCTGCTCTGATGCCATAAAAGATAAAGTCATGAATATGGCCCAGCAGACCTGTGGTCTTTTAGTGGATCTTGAAGGATACTACAATCCCTGGTGGCTGTTTGGTCCAGTGGTTGTCGCCTGTGGCAATCCCTGTTGGAGGATGAGGATGACATTGTTGGGATGCATGGTTCAAGGGGGAAAAAAGGGTGGGGACATGACTGAGCTGCTGCAGAGGTGGGCTGAAATGCTGCACATCCCCATTGCATACCTACCCCTTGAACATAAACACAGGGACCATGAGAGAGGGGGAGTGATGGAGTATGTCATACCAGAAAAAACCTTACCTGACATGCAGATGGGCAGTACGACCCCCAGGACACCCTTAAGCTCCTTACTGGCTCCAGACAAAATTCATCAATAATCAACCCAGTGAAGGACACAGGGCATTGCGATGGCAGTCAGAATTATTGACTGGATGGAAAAAAGAAAGAAAAATAAATAGCGCAGTATTGTGTTATCTGGAAAACATAAATATAATTTGAACACACCACTTAAAAATGAATATATTTATTGGGGACCTCAGTGTTTTCACTGACACTGAGCTCTTCTCTTGCATAGTTATTAGATCTTTCTCCCTTACCAGTTGATTACCAAATGCATATCCTCCTGGTCATGGGATATTATCATTCCTCTTTACGCCACCGTTATTAGGCCCATAATTAAATACAATTCTACTTTTAGCGGATACCTGTACAAACACATGACCCAGTTTAAAAGACCACAATGCTTTCCTCACTAAGAAAATCAGTCGAGTGACTTCTCTCCTCTGCAGAACACCTCAAAGCCCAATCCCTCTTCTTCATCTTATACAGACTCCTGTGTGGAACCTTTGCTTACGTTACAATGTCTTACAAAGACCATGTCCAGTGTGACCTTCTACATATTCACAAAACCTACAACACCATAAATACCCACACCATAGACCTAAGCTTCTGCCACATCATAAACAGAATCTAATAAAGGGGTAGAACCTAATAAAGGGGAAGGTTCAACTCCCAAAGAGCTCCCCTGCTGTGGAATTTATTCCCTCTCCATATTAAACTGAGTAGTCACCTGACCTGTTTAACCATGACCTGACTGAAGGGATGAGAAATGTTAATTACTCTCCTACGCTGCTCCCTTTAGCTCATATGGAAAGGGGTAACATGAAATGAGTATCTATGTAGCTAGGCTACTAAGGATCCATACAGATCATGCACTTAGTAATAACCAATGATCCTAGAATTAAAATTAAAATGTAAGACTAATCACGCATTAAGGCTGGCATTAATATTAATCCAGCATTTAAACTCACAAGCTGCATATCATTTTCATTAAAGTCAATAACTTGTCATTAAAAGCTGATGTCTAAAAACTTTAACATATTCAGGTATAAAAGCAATGCATGATGTTCCTTCCTGCCATTACCAAAGGGATTAATATTTCTGGCAATCTCTATTCCTGCAGTGTTCAAAAACACTGCTTAATCAGTAGGGTCTAGATATATTAAAATTCATTAATATCAAGGAAGCAACACAGGTATCAGGAAAACATGAGATTATTTCACATCTGTCTGACAGAAAAGAGTCAGCAGATTGACAGCAAATGTTAGTATCAATGAAAACACATAAGGTTAACAGAGAAATCACAACAAATAATAGATACAGGAGACACTTGATGAAGAACTTGAACATGAAGTTCCACAGCTTAATTGTTGTTTATTCACTTTTGGCACATTTGTTTATCTCAAGTTAAAGGCTCGCTATCTCTTTTCTCTCTTTTGAGACATTATTGGCATACATTGAGGAAAGCAATACATTTCTGCGAGTCAGGCGGCGTGACATGGGCCCTTTAAGATAATGAACTGCTGGATGATTTGTTGTTCCTGTCACTTCTTCAGGAGCCCTAATATTTCATGAAAGCTGTCCAAAGTTAAAGAGCTTTGTTTGCTTCAGTCATAATAAGTGCAGGGAAATTCAGCCAAATACCCTTCACAGCTTCTAAGCAGATTGCATGTTATTTAATGAAGTAATTTAATAAAGGAGTTTTTTTTAAATATGTTAATAACACAAGATATGCAAGAATACAAAATGTGATACTGAGGAAACAAGCCAACATGCATCTGTGTATGCATTTACGTATCTCACCTTTATCCTAATTAATTTACGTTTATTCCTAAATTACCATCTTGCTCTGTTCTTCTGTTTATCCATTTCTCTGTAACATTCCCTTGCTTTCATCAAGGCATTATCTTTATTCTTATTTGATTTCCACGCGGTTTCCTTGTCTGCTTATCCCATTTCTTTTCTAATGTTGAGTGCTATGGCCTTACCACTGAGGTACATGTTTTCTTGGTTCAGTTTGAGCTTTACTTTAGTCTATTTTCATTTTACTGTGTCCTTATGTCATCTAACCTCACAACTTATTTTTCATATTTTCTATTATTTATTTTTCTGTATCCTTTCACCTTTGCAGATATGCTGTTCATGTTTTAAAGTAAAACTTGGCTATGCTGCAGTACTGTAATGTGAGGAACTGAAACTTCTCTTAAGTTTAACTATTTCATGACTGTGTTTACTTTCTCTAATTTTTTTGTTACTTGTTTTCTTATCAGACTCCCTTTTTCAGGTGATAATGGACAACACTGGACCAGACCAAGTAAGTAAGTCCAAAGCCAGAATACTGTGAGACGTGGTTTCGCAAGGCCCAGCGTTCCTCATTATCACCTGAAACTGTTACTGCCACTTAATATGATAAAATACTGCTGAGCATATCTCTCAGCTGTCCATGACATTAATTAGAAAAATGTTAATACTGAATCAGTAACATGCCCTTCAAATTTGGAAAAGTAAGGAATATGGACTTTTTAAGACTCAGAATGAGGAACATTCCTCATAATGAGAAACACATGTGAGGTACAAGTACCAATTATGTGTTTTCTACCAATTATTGTTAGCTTTGCTGCATTTATTCGGTAAAGAAGTTCAGAGGTGTGGCAGAGAAGATGTGCAACAGCTCCTAAATGGTCCACACCTGCTGTAATGTTCTGAGTATTTATTTATTTAAGGTTGATGACTGGGGAAGTCCACTGGGGCAGGAAGAACCCATTTTCAATGGAGGCCTGGGGAGAAAAGCTCCACAATAACTGCAAATTACATTTCACATGTTACAAAAGGACATAGTTCATACAGCTAATTAAACATTTACAGATAAGCTCCATGATATTTGCAACTGGCTTATCACAAAGTTACAAAAATGAAAAGACACAATTCAATATAGAAATTTCAACATTTACATAAAGTGAATATTTTTGTTATAAGCTCAATTGCAGGTATAACATTCAAAATATATAGCTACTAGCCATTAGTAGGTTAGGAAAATATGCATGGAGAAGTTAAGAGTATATTTGAGATTGGAGAGTATAGTACATTAGATATTAGAGAGAAAATTAGTTTTTAGTAGGGAGGATTGTTTTGGGTGGGATGAAGTAATAGTAGAGGTAGTTGGATGAGTAAGTGCAAGGTGGAATGAGGGGGGGTGTAAGTTGGAGCATGGCAAGAGCATTCCCATTTGGACGAAAGATGAGAGAGTAGTTGAGATTTGAAATTTATATGGTTAGGTAGGTTGCGTAGGTGTGTGGAAAGAAAGTTCCACTGCTTACCTAAGGAGTGGGACAGCAGCAGATGGCCAGGAGGTCGTGCAGGTTTGTGGACCTGAAGGAGATTTTGATTTCTGGATCTGAGTGAGCGGTTGAAAATGTAAGGTTTTAAGGAAGTAGCGAGAGCTGAGCAGTTGACAGGTTTAAATATGAGTTGTGGGCAATGGTGACTTGTAGGTAACTGAAGTAGTTGGGTAGTTCAAGCTAGTTGGGGGTGAGGAGGGAGTGGCAGTGGTGGAATGAGTTTTTTTGAATTGGTTGCAAATTTGGAGATCTTGTGATAGCAGGATTCATGTTTGGACCAAAGGCCAAGATGGAGATTGGTGAAAAGAGGGGCACCATACATAAGGGAGGGGAGTAGGAAGGTAGATGCAAGAGTTTGACGGGTAGAGGGGCTTAGGAATTGGTTGTGCCTGTAGAGGAGTCCTAATTTTTGGTGGATTTTCTTGATTGTGGAGTGGATGTGGGTGTCAAATTTTAGTTCATCAATAATGATGACAAGAAGCTTGGTGTTGGGAACAATTTCAAGGAGGGTGTTGTTTTGGCTCTGTATGGTGAATGTGGATTTGTCAATGGAGCTTTTGGTAGGGGAATAAACATTAGTTTAGTTTTATTTGCATTTAGTGCCAGATGGTTAGACTGCATCCAGGTTTCTGTTTTGGAGAAGGCTAGCTGTTTTTTTGCTAGGAGCTTGGAGGGGGAGAAGGATGAGCCAATGAGTGTTGAGTCATCTGCATATTAGATGATAGATGAGTCTGGGATGGATTGGTGAAAGTTGTTAATGAATAGATTGAAGAGAAGAGGGCCAAGAACAGAACCACTAGTGCAGTTCCAGTGTTATCCAATATCACCCACACACATCCAATAAAAACAGGAGTATTTAAAAAGCTTTGCATATTAGTGCTTCATCGTTACATTACACACAACTGAAAGCTGAATGATTATATTCAATTCAGTTATTACAAATTTGAAAGGTCTTGCAATCTAGAACGCATACAATCAAACATGGTCATAGATATCATTTACCCTTTTAGCATATGGGTCTTACTGCTAATTTTTGAATCAGACTTCTTGTGCAAATAGCCACAATAAGGCCTGCCAAAAGAAAACACATTTTATAACTGATATCAGGCCCATAATTTCTAGTGTTTCACAATGTGCATTTATTATTATTAGTTTTTTAATCACATTATGTGTTTTGTACATTGAAGGTCTTCAAAAGTAGTTTTCTTTTCATCAATAATATCCCTGAATATCCCTGTTGCAACTGCATTGCACCACACATACTTCTCTTCTCCTGGGCGGACTTGCTAAAGTTGCCTGCCCTGGTATTTTGGCATCATAACTTCTTGCTCAGCTGCTGTTCTTTTGATGTCATGCATGTATACCTGCTGCTCATGTGTCTTCTTCCATTCTCATGTGTGAAGCTGTGTATTTCAGAGCACATTGCCAGTAAATGTCTATCCCTGGTAAGCAGTATATTCAGTATGCTTACATAGTGAATGTAATGCAGTGTCCCTACGTTCATGATATTCCAGTTATGGTTATTACTACTCATGCCCATGGCTGTGCCCACTCCAGTATCAGCAGGTCAGTAGTCAGATGTTGTCTACATCTGGACTGTTCATGGGGTGTGCCATACTGCAGGTACCATATAGTCAGATATTGTATACATCTGGACTGTTCATGGGGTGTGTCATACTGCAGATACTAAACAGTCAGATATTGTCTACAGCCGGACTCTTCATGGGGTATGTCATACTGCAGATACCAAATAGTCAGATATTGTCTACATCCGGACTCTTCACAGGGTGTGTCATACTGCAGATACCAAATAGTCAGATATTGTCTACAGCCGGACTCTTCACAGGGTGTGTCATACTGCAAATACCAAATAGTATGATATTGTCTACATCCAGACTCTTCACAGGGTGTGTCATACTGCAGATACCAAATAGTCAGATATTGTATACATCCGGACTCTTCACAGGGTGTGTCATACTGCAGATACCAAATAGTCAGATATTGTCTACATTCGGACTATTCACGGGGTGTCTCATAGTGCAGATACCAAATAGTCAGATATTGTCTACATCTGGACTCTTCACAGGGTGTATCATACTGCAGATACCAAATAGTCTGATATTGTCTACATCCAGACTCTTCATGGGGTGTGTCATACTGCAGATACCAAATAGTCAGATATTGTCTACATTCAGACTCTTCACGGGGTTCTCATAGTGCAGATACCAAATAGTCAGATATTGTCTACATCCAGACTCTACACAGGGTGTGTCATACTGCAGATACCATATAGTCAGATATTGTCTACATCCGGACTCTTCACAGGGTGTGTCATACTGCAGATACCAAACAGTCTGATATTGTCTACATCTGGACTCTTCACAGGGTATGTCATACTGCAGATACCAAATAGTCAGATATTGTTTACATCTGGACTCTTCATGGGGTGTATCATACTGCAGATACCAAAGACGCCTTCTAACTACCAAAACAAAATGTCACAGTTGTTTACTTCCACCCCTGTGGTGTTACATGCTATGTGTGGGTGGCTTTACGTGACACTGAACATGTGTCCAAATTTTTTAATTAAAGAGGCAGTTTTTTTGTTCCTTCTCTTGTTCAATACAGCCAGATTCTCTAACTACAAATGTAGAATATCATTCTAGGGTTTGCTAATTGTTGGAACAGGTGAAATGCCAATCTACCTTCACAGGGTAGAGATTTAGGTGGAGAAATGACATGCTGTGTTAGATCAGGGGAAGGTATTTAGACTTCAGTACTTTTTAGAGTATAAGGGCTATGCAGGCTGTGTTCTGTGTATGTTAAGACAATGCATTCATATTTGAAAGCTTGTTTTTACATTATATCTCAAACATAGTCATATTGTGCTGTACATAAAAAAAACATGCTGTGTGTCTGTTGTGGGCAGCAACACAGATTCTAGGTGGTGCCCTATAGAGGAAAGAGTTGCATAGAGCAACCACTTTGGGCATCAGCTGTTATGCACAGTATCCTCTAGAAAGGAGAACATGGATCACTGACTGTGTGCCATGTCAGGGCTCAACACTCGATGGTGTAAAAATTGGTTCAAAATGATTCAGTCATGTTTGCTAATGTTGCCAAATGAGAATGGGTATTTGCCGGTTTTAAGCTGAGGATCTGATCTCTGCCAGGAATCCATACTAATGTTGGGGGGTGTATGAACCCCTTATGGCCAGTGTGTGCCCACCATAAAGCCCAGCAGCCCTGGGTCAATAAGCTATTGGCCGGCCGGTATCCAGTTGCCCAATTTAGGCTACTTGGGATAGCTGTGTTGAGCAAATGCTGGAAGTAAAACCAATCAACCTGCCAAATATGAACTAAGAATTGCTAGACTCAGTGTAGATTCATTGACAGAATGCAGCTTGAAAGTAGAAAATGTAATAATAAGGAGGAGTCTGGACATCTTATGTATCCAGGAGACAAGATAGAAGGGCAGTGCAGCAAAGCCACTTGGGCTGGAATCCAGAGTCTGGTACTCAGGATGGGCTACAAATGGTAAAAGAGAGGCTTCAGAAGACAGTAAAGGATGTCATCAGAATTAGTGACAGACTCATGGCAATTAGACTCCAGCCTAATGTCAGAGCAGTATTCATAATCTCAGCCTATGCCCCACAGCAGAGTTATGATAGCGAGGAAAAGAGTGCATTCAGAGAGCAGTTGCAGGAATATCTAGATTAAGCAGGACAATATGAACTGGTGTTGATAATGGATGAGCTGAATGCACATATCAGGGCAGACAGAATAGGCTATGAGAACTACCTTGGTCCACACGGGTGGAGTAACAGGAATACCTAATGAGGTCATTCTAGAATTCTGTCTGGCAAATGGCTTGATTGTGGTCAACACACTATTTAAAAGAGACAATCACAAGATGACATACAAGAGTGGCAGACATGCAATTCGGGTAGGCTTCTTCTTAGTGAGGAAAGGGTGCTGGGGTAGAATCAGGGAATCCAAAATCATCCCCAGTGAAACAGTTGGCTGACAGCATAAAAGACTGTTTGCCACAATTATTTGCAATGAGTGGTCAGAGAAGGCTCTAAAGTCAAGAGAGACTGGGTTGAAGACCTTGAGATTGACTGGAGTGACAGCATAAAAGTTGAAGGAATTACTCAGGGCCCTAGCACTTCTAGAGGAAGAGAAAGGTGGAGTTGAAGAAGAATGGCAGCTCCTCAAAACAGCATGTGTGAGGACTGCCAAACAGTTATGTGGCTGAGCCAGGTATGGACATAAGGTACATAAGGAAAGCTGATGGTGGAATGCAAAAGTCCAGGAAGTCATCAAAGAAAGGGGGAGTGCAGCAAAAAGTGGGAGATAGAAAAGATAGATAAGACAAAATTCTGTTCGGCTAACAAAAAGGCTAAGAGAGGAGTTGCAATAATAAAGACCAAGGCATCAGAGACACTCTACCAGCATCTGGAAAGAGACTTGGTTGATGGCACAAAAAAACTCAGGTTGCAAGACAAAGACAGGAAGATAACGAAGATAGTCAAACACCCTTTGTAAGAGATATCAGTAACAACCTGCTCACCAGCCCACAGAAAATCAAAGGCAGGTGGAAGGAGTACTGCCAGTAACATCTGAATGAAGAAAACCCCATAGAAGCTGTACAATCCTAGACACAGCCTAGAATGAAGGAAGAGGAGGAGCACAGCATAGAAGGAGCCCACCATAGAAGTAGCCCACCATAGAAGGAGTAAGAGCAGCACTAAATAAAATGAAGTCAGGGAAAGGAGCAGGCTCCGATGAGGTCATAGCAGATATAATCAAGATGTTGGCTGAGATGGCAGAGAAATGTCTCCTGAAGGTAAACATAGCAGTATGTAGAGAAAGGCATATCCTGGATGACTGGAGAATAAACACACTGGTGCCAGAGTACAAAAACAAGGGGGACATCCACAACTTTGGTCAGTACAAAGGTACCAAATTCCAGTCAAAATGCATGAAAGAGACGGTGATTGATAAACAAATATGCAGAGTAGTAGAAAGTAAGATGGGAGGTGAGCAGTTCAGATTTCTGTGTTTGTAGTGAGATTGACAGTTGAGAAGAAGCTAGAGATGATGTAAGAGTCAAACTGGGCATTCCTAGACTTGTCAAAAGCATATGACATGGTCCTAAGAAGGCTGATTTGGACAGTCCTGCAGTGGTTTAAAGTTCCACAAACATTGGTAGATATTAGGGCAGACTATGCTCAAGGAAGCAATGATTCAAGTACAAACTGTATTTGGGCTCTTAGGGGGTTCCTAGTGGGAGTGGGTGTGCATCAGTCTTTAGCTCTGAGCTCACTGCTGTTCATACTGGTGATGGACAACATCAGTAAACAAGTTTGACGGGTCAGATCAACAAAGTTGCTGCATGCAGATGATGTGGCATTAGAGGCAGACTCAGGCCAACAACTTCAGGAAAGGATAGGGCAACAGAATGCAAAACTGAAGGCACAGGAGATGAAACTGAGTTAAGATAAGACAGTTGTAATGGCAGCAAATGTGGGAAATAAGGAAATACGAAGAAACAAAAAATTGCCATAGAATGGAAAATAGTGGAATAGGTTAGCAGCTTCAAGTATCTGGAAGGTGTAATTGAGGAGAAGGAAAGTCTGAATGAGGAGGTCAAAGCTAGAGTCAGAGGGGCTGCAGCCAAGTGACACAGTATGTCAGAGGTTGTGTATGACAGAAGAATGCCAAAGAAGCTGAAAAGTAAGGTGTATAAAACAGTGGTGTGACCAGTACTACTGTGTGGTTCAGAACACTGGGAAGCAAAGGCACAGCAGTTGAGGAAGCTAGATGTGATAAAGATGACCCACCTGAGATGGGTGGTAGGATGCACACTGTGGAATAGATGAAGAAATTAGGACATAAGAGCAGAAGCCAAAGTAGCTTCAATTGCACAGATCATCACAGACAGCAGATTATGGGGGTTCAGGCACATGTACATAAAAGCAGAAGATAATCTGGTGAAGAGGATTCAGTATAGAAAGAAAGAAGGCAAGAGGAATGAAGGACACCCAGCAAAGAGATGGATGGATTGTCTGAGTGAAGACCTGTGACAGCCAGGAATAACTGTCAAAGAAGGTAGGAGTGTGGCACTGAATGGAGATAGATGACAGTTGGCAAGAAACACTAAGGTAGGAGTGTGACACTGAACAGAGAGAGATGACAGTTGGCAAGAAACAGTGACCCCATATAGAAAATTTGCAAAAGCAAATTCATGATGATTATGATGGTGACCATGATTCAAAATGAAAGCTAGTCTATCACTGATAAGCAAAGAATAATTTTCTAGATTATTTATTTATTTAATTGGTTGGTTAGTGGTTGGATGACTAACTGGTTGTCTGGTTGACTGTTTGGTTGATTATTTGGTTAGCTGATGGGTTGGTTGGTTGACTGTTTGCTTGACAATTTATTTGGTTGCTGGTTACTCCCACTTCTGATTAAGTTTATGGTTTGTAAATGTCATCTCCACAAAGTCATCTGCTTGATTTATATGACAACAGCTCAATGCAACAAAAGGTTAATGGGAACAGCCTGATGAAACTAATTGCAAGATCTGTGTTTATACAGTTATGTAACTGCAAACAATAAGAAACTTTTCTAACTAGCAACATAATAAGTGACAAGAGGACATTAAAAGGCAAGTGGTTTGTTGTAGGGGAGCAAGTAGATTGGTTGGTGGTCTCTTTTTGTCCAGGTTTTGAAATATTTCCTTTATAGTTATTAGTAGTGAATATCAGACTCATTAAAGTTATGAAATGTTGATTTTAAACATCATCCATCACAAATTGGAAAACTGAAGCTTGTGTGTGTCATTTTAAGTCAAAGTTAGCAGTAAAGTGATTGTGCCATGTTACTGACCAGATTTAAGTTAGAATAATGATGGGTATGCATTATGTCCCTCATCTCCTCATTCTGCTATTATTGATAAATATGTGTAGTATAATAATTGCAAAAAACAAGATTTGGATAAAAAAGGTAATAATTTACACAAATGGGTGCCTGGAGATGATAACAATGGTTTTAAATAAATTGAAAATTAAAGGTTTAGATGTATTAAACATCAGGGATATATTTTACAATGAATACAATTTCTGTGATAGGTATATAATTTGGGAATAAAGATGCAAGTAGAATTCAGTGGGAAAACAATAGAAGAAATAAAACAAAGTTGTCTTTCTGGAGAACATATGCATTTGCATTCAGATAAAAGGCTTATTTGTTAAATTCAGTACTGATGGGGAAACTAGCATACTTAGCAAGTGTATTTATGTTGCCAACAATATTTGAAAAAAAATTATTGCAAACATTTTTTTTCATTTATATGGGGTTCTAGATTAGAGCAAGTAAAAACAGCAGTTTTGTATATACACACAGAAGAAGGAGGTTTAGGGTTAAATAACCCTGTGGTATATGTTGCATCATTAAATTTGTACAAAGTATTAAAATGGATGAATTAAAATGGTGAGAGATTAGTAGTAGACTTGTATAAATATAACTATGATACATTTTGAGGTATGGTAGAAAAGAGTAAATGAGACAAAGAGTGCATAAATAAGGAAATAAAATATTACCAAGAAAAATATTTTTGTGAAAAATAAAAATTAATGATATAGAAAAAGATAGAAAACTATGGTATATGAATGTGATCATAAAACATTGCTATGTAAAATCATGTGAAAATCTAACAGATGAAAAATTAAAGCTATACAAATAAGAAGCAAATGGCGTAATCAGAAAGTAGAATGTCAGGATTTTTGTGGAGACTGGTAATAGATAAATTGCCAGTAAAAGGAAATATGCCATATAAGAAGAAAAATGATAGAACATGTTTACATTGTCGAGAAGAAGAAGCTAGAACATGCAGTATGTTTTTGAAATGTAAAAGAGTAAAAACATTATGAGGAAAACTATGTAAAGAAGATTTTTTGAAGATATAAAAGAAGTGGATAAAGTAAAAATGGATATGATTAAATATGGATATTATAAAAATAGAAGTAAGGAATATGTTAACAGAATAAATAAG
Organism: Protopterus annectens; assembly: GCF_019279795.1. NCBI lineage: Eukaryota > Metazoa > Chordata > Ceratodontiformes > Protopteridae > Protopterus > Protopterus annectens. The sequence continues at coordinate 823,475,140 of NC_056749.1, read as the reverse complement.
TTATTTTATGTTATATGAGTTATATGGAATGAAAGAATAAATGAAATTATGTTTAATGGGATATGGATTTTAGGAACAATATTAAGTAAAATCAAATGATGGTTATGGAAAAAACGAGTGTTGGTCTAACAGGGTTGAAAATTTAGTATGACTGTGTAAAGATATTTTCATATCTATATATTTGCAAACTTGTAAATAATTGTTAATATGTAAGGATATTGTAAATATGAGCTATTTTTGTATAAAAATAAAGGGCCCCTACAATCAATTCCAATCCATATTCCTGGATGAGCTAGCCACAAATGTCTGCACATATCCTGTTTCTAGTGTAGTGGTGGCTGATAGGATGGGTTGCCAGGTGGAGGTTTCAGTGCATGGAGCAGACAAAAATGCCAGCTCTAAGAAAGAGTTTGCAGATAATGTAGAAGACTCAGAAGTTTTATTTCAGCAGCAGATGTTTGATAAGATGACAGAGAGAACAATAGAAGAATGCAAAGCTACAACACCCCAGTCAGGAAGGTTGCAGAATGATTTACTAAAGAACTTATTCAATCAAACTGAGCCATATAATGGCATCTCAAAGGGTGACATTGTAGATAAAAATACAAGAGGAAGATATTGAAAGAATATGAGAAGATGTTAATGCACAAAAGAAGAAAATATACACAGAGACAGTGGCAACTGCATAAGAAAGACAGAAGGAAAAGAAAACAAAAGCAAACATATTAAAAAAGAAAATTCATAAGACTAAAAAACAAAATGAGACAAGAACTGACTAGATATGTAGTATGTGGCAATTTAATATTACCTTTGGGAGTGAAAACAGAAGAGGTAAGAGCTTTCATTTTGATTAACAGAGACATTTTATAAATATTTTTTATTAATTTAACATATCTACAATATATACACATAAAGGAAGAAATTCAACACCACATACTGATATACAATGTTAGGAACACATTGAATCATTAAGGTAATCTTTTATAATTAACACATTAAGAGTCTTGGCATATCAAAAGCAACATTTCAGTGCTATCCCAACCACTAAAAGTCTTAGTATGATTTAAAAATCTTATTCTGATCACTTTTTTTTTTCAGTTTTACATAGTATTGCTGTTAAATGTATTTATTTATTTGAATGTGAGAAATTAATTTGATTTCTAATTTTTGTAATAACCTTTCTATCTACTGCCAGGATACTCAGGAACAATTTTTGTTGTTCGGCTTTTACAGATAAAGGAAGAGGAACATTCATTAGTATTACTGATCTAGTTAAGAGCAGGAAGCACTCCTTGCATGAATTGCAATTTTTGTAGGTACATTAGTACAGATGATGTTTTTATACATCCAAGGACAGGCAAAGAATATAAATTGAAAGTCAAAGCCACCTGTAGGCCTAAACATTTAGTTTACATTGACAGTTACAGTTTTATGTTGGCAAGACTAACCGCACCTTAATGGAAAGAATAAGAGAACATATGAGAGCTATACGGCAGGGTGATACTAATAATTATTTAGCCCAACATGTAATAGACACAACCACTGCACACACATTTAAGTTTTTTGTTACTGATTTATTGAGGGATGAAGGTAGAATGGGGGATGTTAATAATCGTACTGAAGACAGGGAATTCACCTGGATTTTGAGTCTACAAGCCAATAGGAAAGGGGGCTTGAGTGACAGGGTTTCTTTAAAACCCAGATTAAAGAATAGGAAACTATTTAAATGAGTGTCATGTGATATGTAGAACTTGATGTTATTGGTTGATAGTTATCTGTATAAGATATTTAAACAGTTGTTTTTACTTATGATATAAGGTCTGATGAAGTGGTTTATCCATGAAAGCACTTACCGATTTTTTAAACAAGTTTATACTTCAAATAAAATGGTTTTCTGACAATATTTACTTGGTTTTATGTTACTTTTAATTTTTACAAGTTTGTTTTTTGGGTTCTTTATATACTTATCTCTTCCCAACATAATGTAATATTTCACAGTCCATAAATATGTCTGTCAAATCAGCTTTTGCATTTTACTATATCATCAACAGACTGTAGAAGTCATTTTACCAAACTTAGAGTTTTTATAGAGAGTAAACAGCATGTATATATTTCCACATAAAAACTTTCCATTATAAAGCTGATGAAGTTTGACTAACTGATTTAAGTATCAATGTATACCATAAGAATGAAGTCAACATTATTTTCATTTTCTTTAAAAGTTTGTTTTACTTATTAAAGCTATTGAAAGTGATACATTTACAATCATGGGTAATATAGTCATTTTAATAAGTACTAACCTATCTTCAAAGTAAAAATAAATTCCAATTTTTAACAAATTATTATTAATAATTTTACTCACATCTTGAAATATTTATATTCCTAAATATTTTAGTTATTTTCCTTCCCAATTATATTTAATTTATATTTATATTTGTATTTATACTTAACTGTCTAGTAATTGATTTAACACTAAACTTTCAATTTTATTATTTTTTTAAATTTCTGCACCGATACTTCTTGAAACTTTTCAATTTCCTCATGTATTTGTAGTAGAAGGGACAAGGAACACCCTTGCTTTGTGCCTTGGTTTAAAGTGAATACTTGAGAAATGCAAGATCCAGTTTTGATATATGCTTTATCTTTTTTTAATATTCCAGCAAATTGTTCTGGAAATGCAAATCCTTCTAAAGTTTTAAATAAGTATTTCCAATCTACAGAATCAACATATTTTTGACATCTAAGATGATTATGCCAATTTCTTGTTCATTCCTTTTGTTAAATCTAAGATAGTTACTACCATTTTTATATTATCATACATTAATATATTTAATATAAATCATGTTCAAGTTTATTAATTAATTTATCTACTATATCTCTTAATCTTGCAGAGAAAATAGATGTTAATATTTTATAGTCTACATTTAATAACGAAATAGGTCCATATCAAAAACTAACTTTTTATCCTTTCCTTGTTTAATTATAGCTGAGATGGCAGAAAACTTCAGTAAGGGGGAATTATTTTGTCACTGAATTATTCAGAAATTGTCATTCAGTAATTCTAATATACTTAAAGGAGGCAGACTATACAATTCCATAGTCAAACCATCTAACCCTGGAGCTTTACTATTTTTCCCTTTTTTAAAAGCTTCTTTAACTGCTACTAGGGTAATAGTCTTATTCAACAGAGATATTTGTTGGTCATTAAGTTTATTAGCAACAGGATTATTATTTTTATCTTTATTAAGATCATCATGGACTTTTTTAAATATTATGCATTTCCTCTATGTCTGAAGTAAGCTTATTAGTGTGAGGATTTTGGATATTATTGATTTGTGCCTTTTTACTTAACAACTTCTATTAGCTAATTTATATAGATTTTTTGAAGTCATTGCATAACTATACACATTTATTTCTTCTAAATCTATCTTCACTTTATGCATTAAAGCTGACATTTTGTCATTATTTTTAACACTTTGGTATTATCTAATTTCTTTGCTTGTAGTTCAAATCTCACTTTGTGTATTTCATCTTGTATTTCTAGCAACGGTTTATCCAACTCTTTTATTTTATTACTAACCTATCTTCCCATTCTATCTTTAATATGCATTTTAAGAGTCCCAAACAATGACTTTACTTACCTGACCATTATTATTCAAAGATAAAAAATACTTGATTTGTTCCTTAAGATAACTCTTACATTCTTTTAATTTCATTATATATATACTGGGATTCTATAAATAATCTGAAATTTCCTTATATCTACTAATATATTAATACTTAGTGCAGTATTATTAAATTAAGGACAAGGAATAGTTTTAAAATAATTCACTTTATTATGTAAATCTGTAGAGGCATAAATCCTAGCAGTTCTAGTTTGTGTCTCGTGCACATACGAATAATGAATGAACAACAATGACTTATCTTCTGCTTTTACTATTAAATCAACAAAATTATTATTACTAATTCATCTGTTTAATGCTTTAGCTGATGGCAGAATTTCTGTTCACTTGTTTCTTCTATAATAGATATGCAGTTAAAATCCACTGATAAAGTTAATCTAACATTCCAATGACTTGCAGTAAGTTTAACTGATCTTTAGCCACCCTTGCATCTATTCCAGGGATCCAGTAAAAATAGGTATTGTATAGAGTTTGCCATTATATGTAATTATTACAAATGTATACATTCCTTTGAGATCATTAATTGATTCAATGACCTCAGGAATTATAGTAGTTTTTTTTTCTCGAAAGTATAGCAGCTCCTCTCCTCTTTTGTTAAAAGAAGCAGATGGTAACATTTCATAACCTAAGTTATTTAAATATTGTATATCTTTATCCATCAAGTGAGTCTCTTGCAAGAATATAATGTCTCCTCTATTTAATTTTAGATATCTCATTAATGATTTCCTTTTGTTGCCATTATTTAATCCATTTACATTAATAGATAATAGATTAAAACTAAGCATATTGTTTTTTAAAGGTTTCTTTTAAAAAATAATATGACACATTTATCCACCATATTCATTTAATTGTAATGCATTCCACCAACACTATCTTGACCTTCAACATTTTTTGAATTCTTCTTTCTACAGATTAAATTACTAATTCTCATAAATAACAACAAAATAAAAACTCTACAACTGTAAATGTATATATATTACTAATAAAACACAACCTACCATTGATACCAACATTTCTAGTTTTCCTATCAGATAGACAACCTGCTGTACTATCTTTCTACCTACCAACCTAAACATTCACCAAAAAAATATCTAAAAGCTACTGTGACCTACAAATGTGCATATATGTGTATATATATATATATATATATATATATATATATATATATATATATATATAAGATCACTACTAAATCTCAAATTATGGAATCTCAAGACTCTGAATCCTGAAGATCAGAATCTTGAGATTCCGTAATATTGAAAATAAAAAAACGTATTTAAAGCATATGCAGGGGGACAAGCCCCCCTGCACACCCCGCACCCCCTGCAACTTAAATATACCAACTCCGAGATCGCACCATAGTGAAGTGAATGGCAAAATAGTGCTGAGCAGAGTGAAATGGAAATTTTGCCATTCACTCCACTGTAGTGCGATCTCGGAGTTGGTATATTTAAGTGCAGGGGGTGTGGGGGTGCAGGGGGGCTTGCCCCCGGCATATAGGTTTCTAAATACTTTGTGTATTTATTTATTTATTTTTTTTTATTTTGGTATTACTGAATCTTGAGATTTTGGTCTTTGAGATTCAGAATCTCGAGATTCTGTAATTCGGGATTTAGTAGTGATACCATATATATATATATATATATATATATATATATATATATATATATATATTTATATGGTTTACTATCAAAAGATTGGAAGTGGCTTACATGACAGTCAAATGTCTGACATTGACGTGTGCGACATATATAATTCCAGTGTTACAAATGTCGATCACTTAAAATTGCAAAATCAAGGTAGTTTTGCCTTTGGGAATGTCGATGATGCAATATTGTGCATTGAAAGGGATGATAAAGGCATTACACAAGGAAGTTTCTACAGTGGTATACCAATTCATTTGTTTTCTATTACCAATATTAGACATGAGTATTATAATTTATATATATATTTCAGTATCTCAAGACCAAAGTGTCGAATCTGCAGTTGCGCGAATCTTCAGAATTTTGAATACGGAAATCTCGAACCTGCAGTGGTGATGGCGTGTTTGGTAAGTCTAATGTTTTTTAAGGGTTTTGGGGAGGGTTTGTCTGTATGTGAATGTGTTGGGGAGTTTTAGGTGTGGGTTACGGTAGGTAGGTAAGCGTAAGTGTTGAGATGGTCATGTTTGTATGTATGTGATGTTATCATTTATTGCAGTTGCAATTGTATTCAATTGATATTTATCAATGTGGATTAAATAATAAACATATAAATAATATGAAAATGGTATAAATATATAAGGATTAAAAAAACAAGGCAGCAGTATGGCATTCCCAGTTTACTCATTGTACCAGAAAGATATGTCTGGGATGAAACACAACTAAAATTAATGTCACCAGTGCATTTGGAATGCTTTCATTTAGTGCGCAGTGCTCATTTCACTCTTAAGGGATGCACAGGATCTCAACAAAGATGAATTTTGACATTATTATTGACACCAAGCCTTCGATATTCCAGTGTCGATCATGTCACCTACTTAATATTCATGGGTCGATCAAATGCATCACAGTTATCACTGTTCGCACTTATCATCATGTTTCTGATAGTAAACCTATATATATATATATATATATATATATGTGTGTGTGTGTGTGTGTGTGTGTGTGTGTGTGTGTGTGTGTGTGTGTGTGTGTGTGTGTGTGTGTGTGTGTGTGTGTGTGTGTGTATGTATGAATGTATAAATATATATATATATATATATATATATATATATATATATATATATATATATATAAATAGTCTACTTTGACCCATCAGATTTACACTTCAGTAAAACTAAGTTTCGCAAGTCCAGTTTTGTGAAAGTGCATTTCTTCGGAAATGCACTTTTGCAAAGCTACAGTTCACCGAGGTTGTTGTTGATTGTGCTACAGTGTGGATACAATTTTCCCCACTGTAGTGTTATCTCAGAGTTGGTATATATCAGTATCGGGGTTGTGGGGGGCTACAGGGGGGGCTTGCCCCCCTGCATAATTTAGTGTAGTCTTGTTTTTTTTTTTTATTCTTCTGTGAACTGTTGTTCAGAACAAAAGTTGAGCCTGAAGACATAAAGATATCTGTAAACTTACAGGTGACAGGTAATCTTATTACACTAAACTATTATGCAAAAGGATAATCAATGCATGTATACATTCATCATGCTAACAGATATACACATATTTTATAAATCTAACAAAAGCTCTGAATTAATTTTAAAAGTACAAGTGTCTGTATCTCAAAATTGTGTAACACTCTTAATATGTCACTCTTAAATGTCAGAGGCATGGCCTCAAGCTCAATGCCAAAAAATTAATTGTCATCCACTTTGGTAAAAACTCTGTACCCATGAACTACCACATAAACGGCAGTCTACTTAATGCCGAATGTGTGATAAGAGACCTTGGGACCCAGGTGGACAGTAGTCTCTCCTTTGATAATCACATTGCCACAGTAGTCAGGAAATCTTTCTATGTGGCACACCTCATCACAAAAGGGTTCTCATCCAGGAAAAAAAGAGGTCATCATTCCCCTCTCCTCAACACTCATTATACCCATTATAGAGTACAATACCCCTTATGGAATGTACCTCACAAGACATCTGCAGCAGCTGGAAAGGCCACAGAAGTACCTCACAAAGAGGATTACTGGCCTCAAACAGATGCCCTATACTGACCGTCTCAAAAAACTCCAGCTTTACTCTGTAGCATATCGCCTACTCTGAGGAGATCTCTGCCTAACATATAAAGCTATGTTAAAGCCAGAGCTGTTGAACATGCTACACCTAAAGAAATCCCAATCGCTCCGAGCTACATGCTCTAGAGACCTAAACCTTGTCACCACAATAAACAGAACATGTTGGAGGGATAGATTCCTGTCCCAGAGACTTCCTATACTCTGGAACAAGCTACCCATCTATGTCAAAGTTCCTCATTAGCACCCTTCAAGAAAAATCTTGATGAATGGATGGACAATAGGAAATACACCCCGGGGATCACTTCTGTGGCTCTGCTTGACAGGGACACAGGAAATTAACTTTCTTGTGTAGCATAAGCTAGGGAACCTTGTTGGCTAGGCTTAACTTGGGCCAATATCCTAGTACCTACCTATGAACCTATGAATATGACAAATTTCAAAATATTTACAAATCCTCAGTGTATTAAACAAATTCATAAAAAATATATAAATTAGTGAGGTGAAACAGAATGTCTTACTATTTCTATGGAGTAAAAAAAAACATTTTCTGTCTATATTGTATTCAAAAGTTACAAAGTTCTTAATTCAAATTCCATTCTCCCTTCCCAGATTCAAACATATTGAAAAATCTACTTTACTATCTATCAAAATGGATGCACTGATTTAGCAATATAACACTCAAATTTCAGCTCTGGCTTATGAAATTAGTTATTTCAGTTAGTATTAGTGAATCTAATAACATACAATATGCAAAATCTTCAAAGATCAAATAAAAACGCTTCACATTTCGATTTATTTTATTTATTATTAAATGTTTTATATGATTTTCTATGTAAATTATATGAGATCTTGTTCGTTCACATTTCTGCCATATTCAGAGATATGTAATACATATCTTTCTTATAAGCAGTTTGCTATTTAAATATATGCCTTCTGTCTTATTTGCTGACTAATATTCTGCCTTATTCTTTATAGCATGTATTTCTAAAGTCTCCCATCAAAGAGCTATTTAATCATTAAATCTCTATTACAGACTACAGTATGTCAATATTTTTTTAACTTACCGATACTGCTTTTTTATTAGTCTTACATATTAGATATTTCATTCCTTGTGCATATACATATTATGTATAAGATATTTATTACTCTTGTAAGCAATCTTGACTATATATTAAAGAACTCCTCCTTGTTTAATCAAATGTGTGTTTTTACCCATTGTAAAATACTGTTCTGATCTAAGCTTCAAATCCTGACATTAGAACTTACAGCATGTGAAAATAACAACTCACAGCACACAGTAGTTGTGAATTTCCTCTGTAAGTTTCTCATTCCTCTTAATTCTTTAAACTGTTCTATTTAGTAGCAAACATTGAACTTTTTGTCATTAATACATACAGTTAGAGTTAATAACACTACAGCATAAGCTATTAACATTCAGCAAAATAGCACATTATATGTCAGCAATAGCTCAGTAAAAAGCATTACTTTAGCTTTTGTTTTACAAATTCTTCACTTCTAAGAAAATAAAAAAGATATTATTTTGAGTCTATTTCTAACATATATACTTGAAAAAAGAAGAAAAAAGTTCCTTTCTGTTTTTGTAGACATCAATGATGAACTTTGACCTAGACTTTCTTCATAACAGCTCAAGGCAGGAAGCAAGGCAAGAAAAAATCCAGTATTTTGACATAACTGGAACAGTCTTTGTTTTCAATCTTTTTTTTAATATTTAACAAGCTGAGAAAGGAATGTCTTACATAGGAACAAAGACAACATAATCACCAGGGATTTAACACTTCTAATCGGTATAGTACTTAAATCTGGCACTCAGTTAACCCAGAAATTCACAGGTCTATAGCACAAAATCGAAAAAACTAAACATTGAATGCTGTTTCATCGACCATTAAACTTCGAAGGACAATTTACACGAAAATCCAGATCACCGATTTTTTTCCTAGGGGAAAAGAATCTGTTGGCCAACCAGACACGACACACCAAGTCAAGCATTCCAAAGTGAGGGCTTCACTCCCAGACCCCCCAATGTGGGGCCCTGTGCCCTGCACACCCCCTAACTGAATATACCAACTCCAAGATCTCACTACAGTGGGGGAAAGGGCAAATTCATGGCGACGGCCAAGCAATTTTTTTTCCCTAGGAAAATAATTGGTGATCTGGCCATTCGCGTAAATTGTCCTTCAAAGTTTAGTGGTCAGTGGAATGGCATTCGATGATCAGCCATTTCCATTGCGTGATATAGACCAAAATGGACATACTAAGCAAAGTTAAACAAATAAAATAAAATTCTTAATTTATACAGTCTTAAAATAACAATTCTGTTGCTTATCATTTAATGATATTCTCTTACAGGAAGTATTTGTTCAACATTTATAAATGCATTTATAAGTTTAGTTAAATGAAATATAATCAATCAGTCTTTCACTGTAAGCATAGTAAAACAATAAAACTAACCATTTGTACTCCTTATCATGAAAATGGTTTAGCTTAAAATAGAAATGCATACTTACATATGTTTTTAAGTTTAAAGTCCAATACAGATATTTTACTTAAAGGGTAAATCCACTGTTTCAGAAAATAAAACTCCTGCAATGGACAATAAAACACACTTGTTTTAAAGATTTTTAATTTTAGAAGCATTTTCCAGGAATTCAGCTCACTCTGTTTTTTATACTGTTCCATTTCATTTCTTCAGTATTATTAAGGATTTTAATTTTGTTGACAAAAAGAGATGCTTCCTCCAGTGTGTCAAATATTTTAGTTCCTTCAGAAAGAAATTATGTGATCTTTGCAAGAAACACTGACTTGGCTTTGCTATTGTTTTCTTTAAGTTCCATGATCAGTGGTAAGCAGAATTGTTGTTTACTTATTACACTACTGGAATAATTATTGTCAAATCTGACTGCATGTTCTCCTATTTTAATAGCTTTCCCTAAGCTAAACATAAACTTAAAGATAATTGAACATTTTGATGAGTTTTCCTTATTTGAAGCTCATTGCATGGATCTATGTGCCCTTTCAAGTCTAAAAGATAAAGTTTCAGGTAGATTTAAGGTTTTATGTAGCCAGGTTGTTAAGATGTTTATTATATTGTCTCCCTCAGGCTGATCAGGTAAAACATGAATTATAATAATATTTCATCTCAGTCTATTTTCTAAATCATCAATTTTATCTATGAACTAGTTATTTTGTTTTAAAATAAATTCAGTCTGAGACTCACCTTCTCACTTCATGATCATGTAAGCTTCTTCCATACTGTTGATTTGTGCACTTTGTTATTTCATAAGTATTTCTAAATGTTCTATCTTCTTTATTGTCTCTGTTTTGAAACTTTCTATTGTGGTATCTAGTTTGTCCATTTTAAGTAATACATCTTGCATAATAGATATGAGTGACTGGATGTCCTTTTTAACACAAGAATCTTGAGAACCATTTCTTGAGTGGCTCATGTTGAAGTCTCTTCTCTCTTAACAAAACAGTTGAAATTCTGACAGGAAAATTACAGCCTTTGAAGAACTTGAAGCTGTAAATCATTTTTTCTGACTATTAGCAAATGCATTAGATATCACATATCTCAAAATGTTATTTTTTGATTATATTTTCTGTCAGACAAATATTTTCCGTAACAGAGTTTTCACCAGTTGCTGCTTTCAGTTAGCTGTCTTAGTGTCACCTCCCAAGGAGACATTTTGTGACATTTATTTTGAAACTGTAAAATGTATATATATATGAAAAAGGCAGAATAAAAATCATTGGAATGTGTATGTAACCAAATTATCATTTCAAAGGACTAAAAAGAAAATATGTGTCCAGTTCCAAATAGAGGTTGAAAGAGAGACTTTGAAGAACACTGAACATTTAAAAAATACTTGCAAAGAAATTATAGACATTTTAAAAGTGTATTACAATGTGTGTTTATGGACTTAAATATGGGATTGTAATGTTATTTTAAAAAATGGATAAAGAAAAAAATATACACATTCCAAGTATTATAAATGTTGAAGCCAACAAAGGAGTTGTAAAATACTGGGCAAAACTGATAACATATTTCTTTTATACAAAAGAAGGACATTTAATTAGCAGTTGTGATTAAAAGAAATGTGAACTTGAATGTTATAAATGTGAAAAAAACAGGACATTTATGGATGAGTTGCAAAGAAAAGCAGAATGAGCAAAGTATAGTAAATCAAAGTAATGATAAAGAGCAGAGGGTAAATAAATAGAATATAGAAATAGATGAAAGTTTACAAGAAAAAAAGGGAGATAATACAAAAATGATACAGAACAGGAAATAGAGGTAGAATCAGAAGTTAGTGATGAAAATGATAGAAGTTGGAAAGTAGTAAGAGGAAAAAATTCTATTGGTAAAAAAGGCTTTAAATTAAAAGAAAAAGAAAGATGAAATAATTAATGGATACAAATTTGAAATAAGTGACAAAGGAGAAAGACGCTATTTCCTAAATTAAGGAAAAGAGAAATAAATAACCTGAAGATTCTTTCATTTAATGTAAATATTATGATATAACAAGAAGAATATGAGCTCTAGAATGATATAGCAAATGCAATGCTGATATTATGTTAGAAGACATAAGATTTCTGATTCATAATGACAGAGTGAAAACACAAAATCTACATGATGGGGAAATAATATGGAATGTTGAGAATGAATAGTGTAACTGGAATAGCAATATTATACATGAATGTATTACAAATACTGGATGCTATATTAGTAATAATTGGAAGATTAGCAGTTATAGATTTAAGGTGGCAAGAAAAGGTATCTATACATTCCAACTCAGAGGTTGCTCTATTGTGGAGTAAAGGGTGGCCAAGTGGTTACATTCCCAGTGAACATTTTTGTTGGTTTAAAGTTTCATGTAAATGAAGATTCACTATTGAGGTCTCCATGAAATGGGTTTTGCTGATATTGATTTTCGATATTCTGAAAGGGACCCATTCTGAGACATAATGGGCATGTAAAATATTAGTAAAAAAAAATCAAACAAGTGTTTATAACAGTATATAACAACAAGGTAATCGGTTGTTTAAGCAGAGAAATAGACATGAATAATGGTATAAGGCAAGGATGTCCTATGAATACTATTTTATTTGCTTTAGTTATGCCTATAATAGTTATGGAAAGTAATAAAAAATTAAGAATTAAATTATATAATTCATTTAGGTGTTGAAATTCCAGTTATGATGACATATGCATATGACATAATTATAATTACTAAAAATAGAGGGTGGATGAGAGAAGTTAGTTTACTTGTTGGATTGTCCAAAGGAAATAGGTATGAACCTAAATAAACAGAAAAGTAAGGGAATAGGAGACACTATTAAAATAGCTGAAATACAAATTCTATGAAAGAAACAGCATACTTTTTTTTATAAAGATGGCAATAGAAAGAGATAGGACATTATACAGAAAACATAAATTAGCTTTTTAAAAAAAGTGAGTTTGGTTAATGCACTATTACTAGGCAAGATAACATATTTATCAAGTGTTGTTATTTTTTCTAGAATGTATGAGAAATTTTTATTAGAAATTATTTTGTCTTATATGGGGATCTAGATTAAACCCTGTAAAAGAGTATACTGTTCTTGAATAAAGAACAAAGAGGATTAGGATTGATTAATCCAAAAGTTTATGCTGCATCATTAAATTTATATAACATTTTGAAATGTTTAAATGAAAAAGATGATAATTTAGTAAAAAGAATATGTAAATATAAGTATGACGAATTATGGGAAACAATAAGAAATAATAAAAGAGTAAAAAAGCCATAATTAAGAAACAGAGAATTATCAACAAAAAATAAACGTGGAAGAGAAAGACTAATGAAGTGGAAGAAAATAGAAAATATGGTACAGAAGCAATATGAAAAAATATTATTATGTTAATCCTTGGGAAAATATTCCAGAAGGAAAGATGGGAGCAGTTAAAGAAAATAACAAAAGATTTAATAGTCATGTTCGATGTTAAGATTTTTATGGAGATTGGGAATTAAGAAATTACAGGTAAAAGCAAGCATGTCTTACAAAAAGAAAAATGAAAGAATGTGTTTGCAGTGTTAAGAAAAAAAACATCAGTACATGTATTTTTGAAATCTGAAAGTGGTAATAAATTATGGAATAGATTATGTACAGAAAGTTTGGGTATTTATAAGAATAATGATAATATAATATGGACATAACTGAGTTTGGGATTATGAGAACATAAGAAAAGAAAAAAATGATACAGTGATAAAAACATATTCTATGTAACATGGGTGATATGGAATGAAAGAATTAATTAAATTATGTTCAATGGAAAATGGATATTGACATTAATTTTAAAAAGTATAGGTTATAGTTTTGGAAAAATTAAAGTAAGAAATATATAGATCTGTATATTAGTTTGAGGTATAGAAACATGAAAAAGGAGTAGGGTTAACATAATAAATATATGTCTGTATATTAGTCTGAGTCATATAAACATAGAAATGTAAATTTATTGTAAATACTTGTATACATGTTTAAATATGTGTATATATGTGTATGTATATATATATATATATATATATATATATATATATATATATATATATATATATGGGTTCCATTCACGTAGTCGAACTTTACAAGTTCAAACCACATATGGTCAAGGCCATACATTCGAATTTGTAAAAGTTTGAGCGTTTGAATGGAAATTTTCGTAAGCGGAGGTTTCCATTCACTTCAATGTCATGCGATCTCAGAGTTGGTATATTTAAGTAGTGGGGGTGCTGCAGGGTGGCTTGCCCTCCAGCTTACAAGTTATTATTTTGTACATTGTGTATTTTTGTTTTTTTGCATAGTCGAAGTATATATATATATATATATGTGTGTGTGTGTGTGTGTGTGTGTGTGTGTGTGTGTGTAATGTAAAAGATGTAAATAAAGAAAGGACCCCCTATTCTTTTTGACTGGTGTCATTAGATCTCTTACCACCATCTGAGCTACCACTAACTCAAGCAGCTGGGGGCTTGGCTTAACATCTCATCCAAAGGATGACACACTTAGGAGTACAGCATCCCCCTTATGCTGCACTGCAGTGTCAGCAATTCATCTATGTGGTGTGCAATTGAACCCACAGCCTTCTTAGTGTTTCTGCACTGTAGACACCTACTGACAAACACATGCACACACACACACACACACACACACACACACACACACACACACACACACACACACACACACACACACACACATACACATGCACACACAGTCTCACACACACACACACACACACACACACACACACACACACACACACACACACACACACACACACACACACACACACACATGCAAACACATATGCATAATGTCATAAAGAGCAACTGGGGTACAATGTAAAATGAGGGTGTCCATAATCATTTCTCTGGTCTAAAAAACAGTTTGGCAGAGCTCATCTTTGAATCACAGTTCCACATTATTTCAATCAGAGTGGAGAAATACAAGGCAGTGTTTATGCCTTATTTACATTAGCTGTGTTCCTGTACTACTACATTTGCTTGCTGTAAAAAAAATAAATAAAATAACAGTAAGACTGCTGTAGTGCTGTTTGCCTAAGCAGTGTTAACTACTGCAACAGGGACTTAAAGTCAAACCACCTGACATGTTAGGGAACAGTGCTAACTACTGCAACGGGGAGTTAAAGTGAAATAACTGCAAAGTTTGAGGCTGCAGTGTTAACTACTGCAACATGGGCTTAAAGGCAAGCCACTGCAAAGAGTGAGGATGAAGTGCTAACTACTGTAACTGGGGGTTAAAGGCAAACCACTACAAAGTGTGAGGATTCAGTGATAACTACTGCACCAGGGATTTAAAGTCAAACCATTGTGAAGTGTGAGGGTGTAATGTTAACTACTCTACCAAGGAAATATTCAACAGTCACCAAAAATCCAAGCAGAAACACAGCAGAGGTATAGAAGCAATATAAGTGTTTTCCTTTCAATATGCCAATAGCGAGTAAAACCTGAGGTGGAACAATATTAACAGATGCCCAAGTTGTAAATATCACAGACCAATAATCAAACAATCAAAGTATTGTTCATTATAAAACAAGGTTAGCACTTTCACTGTAAAGCTTCATCAGATGATAAAATAATGCACGCATCAGCAAGTCATAGCCTTTCTACTTAATAACCAATTACTTTCTCCTACCCAACATGGTTTTTGACCACAATACAGCACTGAAACTGCCCTACTGTATTTTTTAGATACCATTAATCAAGTAAAAACTCGGGTAATTTTGTCTACACCCATTAGTGTCCAGTGTCTCAAATCAACTACTCCTCCAAAGACTAAATCTTATAGGCCTCACAACTCCCTCAACTTGCTGGTTCACCAGATACCTAAACAATTACAACCAGTCTGTAAAATGAAATGAGTCCCACTCCACCTTCCTTCCAATCCCTACAGGGTGCTCCACACTTGACCCAATACTTTTCAATATTTCAATTAGTTTGCTCAGCCCCAAAGCTTCCCACCTTAGACACCATCACACAGAAAGCTTTCACTACTATAGAATACTGGCTAAATAAATCTCAATTACTCTTTAACCCAAACAAAATTAAACTAAGCCTATTCCTTCCCAAAACATAAACCAGAACAGCACTAACCTTAATATTATCTCTTCAAACAGCAAAAAATTGAAAACATCACAGCACAAAATTACTAGGACCTATCAGTGATAACAAGTTAAAGTCTGATCTGCACATTGACACTGCAGTCAGAGACACACTGCAAACTAGGCTCTCTTTACAGAGCAAAGCACCTGCACATTGACACTGTAGTCAGAGACACACTGCAAACTAGGCTCTCTTTACAGAGCAAAGCACCTGCAAATTGACACTGCAGTCAGAGACACACTGCAAACTAGGCTCTCTTTACAGAGCAAAGCACCTGCACATTGACACTGCAGTCAGAGACACACTGCAAACTAGGCTCTCTTTACAGAGCAAAGCACCTGCACATTGACACTGCAGTCAGAGACACACTGCAAACTAGGCTCTCTTTACAGAGCAAAGCACCTGCTAAGTGATCATAATAAAAAATAGCTGTCATCTCCCTTCTCCCTAATACCCTCCAACATGCCTGAAAGTTATTCACAAATCTCAACTCTTCCACTAAACACAAACTAGAAAGCGCCTACGACAAAATTAAGAAATTTACCTGCGGCCTTCCAAATCACTACCACCACTGCACGTGCTCAATACCCTCAACTGGCTTGAACTTCTCAATACATTTCATTCTCTCAGCTACTCACACCATACAAAATACTTCAACATCAACTTAAAACTCCCTTTTGTCAAATCTCAGCCAAGGCCAACTAGCAAGTAATACCCTACAATACTCAGAATTTAAACTAATTGTTGCTAGTAAATAAAATTATTATTATGGTGACTCACTATTCCCTGTTGATATCTGCAAGGCATGGAATGAACTTCCAAACCTCATCAGGCCTTTAAATAACTTGCAACAATTCAAATCTGCCCTAAAATATCACCTGGCAACCAATAAACTATGCAAATGTACAACACGTACAATTTTTTAAGTATGCAATCCTAACTCTGTCCACAATGGTATACAAGTCTATTAATGCAGTATTTTTGATTTTACTCAAAATATCTTGAAAACATGTATTTCCTTAATCTATCCTTGTAAATAATGTTTGCTTACAGTTTGCTTTGAAATACTATTACAAATAATGTTTTTTGACTGCTTTTCTTTTGAATTGCCAAAAACATACCTCTGTCCTTGTTTTGGAGCTTTTCCCCAGGGCTCCACTAAAAACGGGCATTTCAGTTCCCAGACAGACTTTCACAGTTAAATAAAAGCAAATAAAAAAATGGCAAACACGCATTTACATGCATATTTAATTTTATGAATCCCTGACATAAGACAGGTGCTTGTGAGAAAAATGGCTATGCCTGTTACTCATCACTTCAAACTGAGAAAGCAAATGACAGTCTCAAATAAAAGCTGCCTGAAAATCATGTAATTATGCCATGAAGTTCCCACTGAGGATTGAATTCACACTCCAGATTAAATTTCCGTGTCTGTTTATCTTTTTCAAAATATAACAAAATGTATATTTTTAAGAAGCCTCCTGAAAGTTATATGCAAGGACATAGGTTGTATGGAAATTACATTTACTTCAAACAGTTGCTGGTGTGAACAATTATAAATTAGTGACTAAAAAGTCTATTGATTAATAAGAGTAGACATGCATCTTTAAAATAAAATCTATTAAAGTAGTTTTATTAAAAATAATTTATATTGTTTTTATAAAGGCACTGGCATCAAATTTTAGTTGTTGTTGACAGAAGCCTTTCTAAAATGCTGTGGTTGATAAAGCAACAGTATAAATGCTGAAATCATACAAATGCTAAAGTTAATGCATGCCGAGATATGAGTCCAGTTGGAAAATAACCCCAGGTGCCTCAGAAAAGAAAGAGGTGATACGGTGTAATAAAGATTTGTACAAATAGGGTGATGTGAATCCTAGCCTGCATGGGAAATTAAAATATTGTCATCTTTCAGTGAATAAGAGGGTGTGGCAGAGAGCTGTGGAAAATAAAGTTCCCTACAGGAAAAGAGAAATCACATCAGTCTGAGGATATACCATTTATTCGACTTTGGTTAAAAAACAGAAAAAAAATTCAAAACATTCTGAGGATAGTCAGACAAAGTCAGGAACATGTCATTCGAACAAATGGAGTTTCATTGAAAGTAAAAAGAGCTAGTGCTGTTTGACTAAACTACTTTTGCAAACTGTGGAATTTTCTTTTTTCTCTATTACTTTGTAATCTTGGACTTGGTATATGTAAATCAAAGGGGAGTCCCTGTACATGTGGGGTGGATGGGGGGCTTGCCTCCTGCAAAAAAAATTGTTGTAATGTTCGCCGAAGATAGTTTCAGCAAATGTTTTTTGATTTGTTTCCATTCACTGAACTTACCTTTAACAAATCAACATGCATCATGTAGGGCATTAGAGTCATCAAAGGAGATACAAAGGCTCTGTGCAATGACAGAAAAGCCTTAAAGATCAGTTCCATCATTGCAAAGAAAAAATTAAGAAACATAAATGATTTAGAAGCCAGCCTGTGGTGGCAAGAAGAGGAGACCAAAAGGATGTAAGGCAGAATGATAATTTTTAAAGAAAAATACGAAGAATTGGAAAAAAGATCCCAGAGATGCACTTTCCACCTAAATAGTTTAAAAGAAGTCTTGGTGACACTAAAACTTGTTAATTTTTTTTTGAATCATGTTTAAAAATGTTTTCAAAAAACCTGGTGGTCATGAGACTTGAAAGTATGCTGAGTCCTTCATGTACCAAAAAATGCTATAGAGAGGGCATGCCAGGAAGTTTCACTGTTGGTGATATTTGCCGTTTTCCCATGGTTGTGAAGCCATAGAATTAATATATTTGTGTATGGGTTTTGGATGGTAACATACCAAACACAACTGTAGGAAAAAAAAAACTCAGGTAATTATTGGAAGTCAAGGTACGGATTTATGACTGCACACCCATCAGGTTCCCAAAATCCCAGCAGGTATACTTACAAACACCTGAAGCAATACTCTGATAATCCATCAGCATTAGGGAGGGGTTCCATAGGGCTGTGTGAGGTACAGATGAGGCCCAGGGGTGCATCTGCAGAATAAAGAGCTAGAGATTATACAGGAGACTATGCATCTGCAGGTCTAGCCTTGTTAGCAGGGAATGTCATAAAGAAGATTTTGAGGAAAAGAAAGCTGGTTTCCTGAAAAATGGCTAACTGCAGGATAAGCACCAACATGGTTTGTGAGAAACAGCTTGTGCCAGTCGCGATTCTGAAGTATGACTCGATTATGGAGGAACTTGATGAAAGAAGGCAATGCTGTACATCATCACTTTAACTCCATCTTTCATGCAAGATTGATTAGCAAAATGGAGAGACTTTTAGTAAGACAGAAGTTGACAAAATTGGTATAAGGGTAGCTGTGTGGCAGGACACAACGTTTTTTTAACTGAAAGGATCCTATTGAATCACAGAGGCTGGCCTTGAAATGTGTTTTGACCTCTTTATATCATGCATCACTAGGGTAATTGGAAGTGACTGATCATTATTTGTAGATGAAACAGCTAGTACATTAAATGCTGTCATTTCTTTAATCCTCACTGTGGTGTTTAGAAAACCATTACCAGATTGGGTACAATTATACTAAAGGTTTTCACCCCTATCAGGCCTTGTGAAGAAGGTATGGACCACCTCTTACCAGCAGAGCCAGATCCAGCACTAGATGACTGAGGCAGTCACCTAGGGCCCACTGACCTGAGGGACCCACTAGCCAGGGAGGTGGGCCCACTGGCCTGGGGGCTACCACAAAAACTTACACTTCTTCTTTAAGAATGCAGTCTGTGTACATTGCATTTCTTCTTCAAAAATGCACTCAGATTGCATCCTTAGTAGCATCTGTATGATGTCTATAGTATAAGGCATGCACATTTAAATGGAAATGGAGTGTATGATTTTTAACAAACAAGCATGGGAGTTATGCTGGGTTATTTGTAGAGAAATAAATTCATGAAGAACTCAGTATAATACCTAGTTAGGCATGGCAGGTTGGATAACTTATTTTGGCTCAAACCCTATACCTTCAATACAGGACTCTAGAGGCCAAATCATCTACAACTGTCAAACTGTCATCAGTAAGCGCATTCCAAAGACTGTTGATTTTCAGTGCATTTTCAAAGAGTTGAGTTTTTGTTCATTTATAATGTTTAGTTCCAGTGTGCTTTCAAACAATGCTAAGTTGCTGTTTATTTTCAAGGAATGTTGAACTTCTATGCATTTTCACGGGTTGTTAAGCTTCTGTGCATTATAAAGGAATTTTGAGTTTTTGTGCATTTCCAATGAATGATAACTTTCTGTGCATGAATATATTTTAATACAATCGGGATGATGCATCAAAGAACGCATGACTGTATGCATGGTCCAAAAATGTGTGCAAGGGGCATATGATGTGAAAACAGCACAAAGGTAAAGTTAATTCACTACTGGCCAGATGTATTTTCTTTAAATGTCGGTTTCAATGTTGTTTCAATGAATATGGGTTTCAAGGGTAGAGAAGTTTACTGTTCATGCTCAGTCTGTATTCATTGTGAAACTGTATTGTTTTGTTTAGAAAATGGCTGTCAGTGTTTGTGCTATAAAATTTGAATTACACATTTTAAATATTTCTAATCATTGTAGAAGTAAAGAAGAATATTGTATGCACACTGACAGGCTTGAATAGCGTTTGGGAATAGTCAAGTGAGAGGACACTGTAATGGCTCGGGTGCTGCTACCGAGGGGGGGGGGGTGATCCATTACTCTGTCAAGGCCCCATTTGACCATGATGTGGCTCTAATTATGAGTATGGGTATACTAAAGGCTTTCACTCCTATCAGGCCTTGTGTGGAAGATATGAGCCATTCACTACCAGACTGAATATAATTATACTAAAGGCTCCCACCTGTGTCAGGTCTTGTATGAAAGATAAGGACCATTTATTAACAGACTGAACATAATTACACTAAAGGCTGTCACCTCTGTCAGGACTTGTATGGAATGCACAAGTCATTCATTACAAGACTGGGTATAATTATATTAAGAGGTCTAACTGCTGTCAGGATTTGTGTGGAGGGTATGGATTATTTATTAATAGACTGGATCTAATTATGCTAAAGGCTCTAACTCCTGTCAGGCCTTGTGTAGAAGGCATGGACAACTCATTACCAGACTGCATGTAATTATACTAAAGGCTCTCACCCCTGTCAGGACTTGTGTGGAAGGTATAAACAATTCATTACTAGACTGGATATATTTATACTAAAACTTCTTGGCCCTGTCAGGCCCTATGTGAAATGTATGGAACATTCATTACCAAACTGCATGTAAAATATGGACTACACATTACCAGTCAGGGTATACTTATACTAAAGGCTTTCACCCCATCAGACCTTGTGTGGAAGGTATGGAACATTAAATACCAGACTGGATATAATTATACAGAAGATTCTCTACCCTATCATAACTTGTGTGTAAGGCATAGACCATTCATTACCAGAACTTGTATAATTATACTAAAGGCCCTCAACCCTGTCAGGCCTTGTGTGAAGTATGTAGCATTCAATACCAGACGGCATATAATTATAACAAAAAGCCTTCATCCCTGTAAGGCTTTGTGTGGAAGGTATGGAAAATTCATTACCAGAGTGGGTATAATTTCAGTAAAGCAAATTCTGATAAATAAGTTCACCTGGATAATTAAGAAAGTGATTGTTCTCCCTTTACTTATGGGTTCTATTCACATGGGATTTATTACTTTAATAATTGGCTTAGTTTCTGGTGTCATTCTTAGGGGGTGCAATATTTGTCAGCATGGAAGAAGATGTCCATCAGACCCCACTGATTTGGCAGGGACAGTCTGCACCTGTCCCCTCTAGGGTTTTGAATATTAGGTAAAATATTGTCCTCCACTGTATTGTTTGTTTTAGACAGTGCCACACTGAAAGTACTTCTGACAGAGCAAATCAAAGCAAGAAAATCTAAATGCATAACTGCTGAATGCTGGGAGTCTAAACAAATAACTCCAGTCCCTACAAGCTCTCCTCCCCCTGAGAATAATGGCATCTGTGCAGTTACAGAGACTTGGGTTGAAGCCGCAGACAGCAGACAGGCTATAATGCCTTCCACACATTTAGACCATCTACTATACAGACAGGGAACAAAGGTGGAGATGTCTTGATTTACATTAAAAATGAATATACCTCAATGGTGGTCAAACAAGGCAATGCACTCGAGCATCTCCACATAGAAATCTCCATATGCAAAATCCCATACCACTTACTTGCACGCTATAGGTCCCCTTTTATGACCAAGAAAACCCATAATATGCATTTAAACTTATTGGGAACACTCGCCATCCAACTCAATACAATATTCATGGGTGACTTTCATTAACCAAATGTGCAGGCACAGAGACTTTTGGATTTTCTGAACACAAACTCCCTGGACCAGATTTCCATTACACCACCCAGGGGTGCAAGCATACTGGATCTGGTCCTCACTAATATGGTAGAGTGCTGGACACTCCTAGTGTGATGTCTTCTCTGGAAAGGTCAGGCCACAAAATGGTCTCCTTTGAAGTAAAAAGTAAAACCTGGAACCACAACTAAAACTGTAATGCTCAGGAAATACTCTAAGGCTAATGTCCTACTTTTAAATGATAATCTGGCAAAATGTCAAGCCCTATAAACCCTGAGAATACTGCTGACTATGCAGAACTGTTCACAGAAACCCTGTGCAACATGTTAATAGCTGTTCAGAGGCAGCTGTACCTGCCAGGAATAAGCACAGGACTAATTAAAAAAATAAACCACCCTGGTGGAATCACAACATCAGCAGGCTGTATGAGAGATGGAAGAAAATCATGGCAAAAATTAGGAGGAGTAGGAGCCATCAGGATAAAAGCACTTTCACCAAACAACTCTTGAGGACAAATAAAGTCTACCAAAGCCAAATCTGAGGTACATTTGGCCTCCTAGGCAAAAGACAACCACAAAGCATTCTTTAGCTATGCCCACAACCTCAAAGGTAGTACACATTTGTGTGCATAGGTCATTGTTAATGTAGCCACCTATACTTATCTAGAAGATATAGAAATCCTGCTGTCCAACCACTTCTTCTCCATCTTTAACCCTCTCTCACCCTGAACCTCCCCCTCAGGAAATACAATCAAAGATAAGTCCCTCTCCTATCACTAGTGAACAGGTCCTTGAAGCTCTTTCTAAGACCAAGAACACTGCATCAATGGGCCCAGATGACACACATGATGGCTTCTAAATAGTGTGAAACATGACCTGACAGAACATCTCAAATTGCAGTTTAACTGTATCCACCAACCAGGCTTCAGGCCTTATGAATGGAGAACCACAACAGTCATCACTGTGCACAAAGTTGGACCATCTACAGACTCTGGTAAATATAGACCCATAAGTCTCACTAGTCTCATATGCAAAGCAATGGACAGAATTATCATGGGAATGATCAATAATGACATCGGAGACATCCAGACACTGGACCCTACCCAATTTGGATTTGTCAAAGGCAAGTCATGTCTACTTAGCCTCATGGACTTGTTTGAGAAGATTACCAAAGCAATGGCTGAATGCAAAACAGTTCACACTGCATAGTTGTACCTGGCCAAGATAGTTGCCACAATACTCCACTTGGGAATTTTTGGCAAACTAAAGAGGTTAGGATTAAATCTTTATGTCACCCAGTGGATAGCCAGCTGGCTCATAGACATGACCCAGGAAGTTAGAATTGATGAGTTCTTCTCTACAAAGAGGCCAATCACAAGTGGAGTCCCTCAGGGTTGGTCCTGTGAGCACTCCATTTTGACATTTACTTCTCAAAGTCAAGACCGATGTCAGTGGTCTCTGGCTGACTAAACTTGCAGATGATTGCAAATTAAGAACAGTCATATAATCCACTACCAACACAAATGTTCATCAGGAAGGGATGACACAGGCATATAACTGATGTAAGAGCCCTGACTGAAAAATAAAAGGCAAGAAATGTTTAATAGTATACTTCGGTAAGTCATCCACCCTTTGTAACTATTATACTGGCAACACACCCCTAAGAGCTGACCCATTAGTCAGGGACTTGGGGACATACATTTACAGTAATCTAGCCTTTATCTATCACATGCCTACAGTAGTAAGGAAATCATTCTATGTTGTGCAACTTATATGCAAAGGTATGGCATCTATGTCCAAGGATGTCATTGTTATACTCTATTCGGCATTCATCAAATCTAATATTGAGTATAATGCCCCCTTTGGTATGTAACTGGCCAGGCACATCCAGCAATTGTAATGTCCATAGAAGTTCCTCACTAAAAGAATACAGGATGTAAGTGTTATGTTCTTTGTTGAATGCCTCTAGGCCCTATCCCTGTATTCTGTATCCCACAGGCTGTTGAGGAGAGATCTAAGCTTGGCACTCATGGCATTGTCAGACCACCCTAATAACCTGTTGCATATCTGCAAAGCAAATAGCATCAGAATTACTTGTTCTAAAGCTTAAAACTTGCTTGTGATATAATAGGACCTGAAGAGATACAGGTACATGTATCCAAGAGACGACCTCTTCTCTGGAACATGCTCCCCATTCTTTTAAAGGAGTGTTCCCCCATAAGCCAATTCAAGTGTAACTTGGACAATTGGATGGGGAACAGGAAATCCATCCCTGGTGTGGCACCTCTGACTATAATGCAGCAAACTGTAAATGTATCATCACCAAGGCCTCTGCTTGCAAATAGTTCATCTTCTCAGATCTTGCTTACACTTATCAAGTGTATCAGAACTTTTGACAGATTTGGGATGTAGGACTGGAATTAAATAGGCTCTTGAGGTCATTAGTCTAGTACACACCTATGAACCTATAAAGGCTCTTACTCCTGTCAGGTTTTGTGTGGAAGACATGGATCATTCATTACCAGACTGGGTATAATTATACTAAAGACTGTAACCCCTATCAGACATTGTGTGGAAGGTAATGACCTTTCATTAAAAGACTGGGTATAATTATACTAAAGGCTGTCACCTCATCAGGGCTTGTGTGGAAGGTGTGGAGCATTCAATACCAGTCTGAATATAATTATACTAAACACACTCACGCCTGCCAGGCTTTGTATATAAGGTATGGAACATTCATTACCAGACTGAATGTAGCTATAATAAAGGCTGTCAGGCCTTGTGTGGCAGGCATGGAACATCCATTACTAGACTGGATATAATTAAATTAAAGGCTCTCATCCTTATCAGGCCTTGTGTGGAAGGTGGGAATCATTCATTAACAGACTGCCTATAAATATACTAAAGGCACACATACCTTTCAAGCCTTGTTTGGAAGTTATGGACCATTCATTATCAGACTGGGTATAATTATACTAAAGGCTCTCACCCTCTTAGGCCTTGTGTGGAAGGTATGGACATCTCATTACTAAACATGGTATTATTATACTAAAGGCTCTAACCCCTGTCAGGCCTTGTGTGGAAGGTTTGAACCATTCATTATTTGACTGGTTATAATTATACTAAAGGCTCTACCACCTATCAGGCCTTGTGTGGAAGATATGTAACATTCATTACCAGACTGGATATAACTTTACTAAAGCCAATTCTAACAATTAGTTCATCTGGATAATTTGGAAAGAACAGGAATTGTTCTCTATAATTATGGGTTCTATTCCCATGGAATATATTTATTGCCAAAATAAGAATAGAAGGTGACTGATTGACTGATTTTAGTATTAGGTTAGTTTCTGGTATCATTCTAAGGGGGTGCAATATTTCATGGAAAGAGTTGGCCAACCGATCATGCTGCTTTGCCAGAGATAGTCTATTCCTCTCCCCTTTAGACTTTTGAATATTAGCTGAAACATTGTCATCCCCTTATTGTCTATTTTGTTTTAGCAGTGCCAAACTGAAACACTTCTAACATAGCAAACCAAACCAAGAAAATCTAAATGTGTTACTGCTGAATGCTAGAAGTCTAAACAAACAAACAAACAAACAAACAAACAAACAAACAAACAAAAAAAATATTCACTCCCTACAGGCTCTCCTCAACCTAGAAAAGGCTGATGTCTATTTGGTTACTGAGACATGGTTTAAAGATGCAGAGAGCACAGCAGCAGTGCAATACTATGATGCCTTCTGTGATATGGATATCTCACTTCTGGGCCAGTAATAAAGGTGCCTCAATCCTCACCACTAGCACATGTGAGAGGATGTTCACCAAGAGGATAGCAGGTGCACACAAAGTATTTCCAGATTCAGCTCTCCACATCAAGTGCAATTTCCCTTAAGAACACACAGAGACGACAGTCAGTCCGGGTCTGGTTTCTCTCTATTTCTCCAGATCCCCAATAAGACTCCCCACTGGCACATCTATAGAGTTGAGTCCTTAGCCAGGGTTCCAAGCCAAGTCCTCCAACACTCTCTCTGTCCAACCAGTGCTTTGTGTCCGTGCCCAAGTAATGGACACACACACTTTTGAAGAATAGATTTGCACACACACACACACACACACACACACACACACACACACACACACACACACACACACACACACACACACACACACACACACCTGGGAATGGCTAGCATAGGTTTACTAGCTATGCTCCCTTTTGCCCAGACTATAAAGTAGTTACCACTGCCACGAGAACCCCTTGACAGCTACTTTAAGGCCATTAACAAAGGGTGTCCAATCTTACTGTGTAATATTAATATTAATACAAATGGTAGTTTGACAAAGTGCAAGGGTGTTAGAAGTGGCCCACAAAGTGTCACCAAATAAATATACCAGTACTCTCAAAACTTAAATATCTCTACAAAGTTCAGCCGCAGTAGTCTTTCAGCTTTTAGGGGTCACCTCAGCAGATCACCAGTTCACGTATGATTGGCAGTGGATTTTTAGGGTGTTGAGTTGCCAGCCCAGCACCCAACCTTCAGAGAAGACACACACGCATTCACACACCTACCTGCATATCTTTTTAACATTCTGTCTCTCATGTACAGACTCCACGCAGAAGGCACTCCAGCTGAGAATCAAACCAGAGAGCCTCTTGCTGTGAGGCAACAATGCTAACCACTGTATCACCGCGGCAGCCACAATGAAAGTTTTAAATATATTTAATATTAAATAATAAAAGAATGAGAGAATACTAAGTACATACTCACAGTGACATCAAAGTTCAAAATCATAGAAAATATTTAAAACAACATTGAAGGACAGTCTCAGACATATAAAGAAAAATAATATCTAAACTAAGCTCCACTATATTACTGAGTAAATCTAAGAGAATGATAATATTCTCTAGAAACTTACTTAATAAAACAGGGCATATGATGTGGTGAATGGTTCTTCTTGATGTCAGGTCCAAGACGGAATACAGAATGTTCTGTCACACTCTAAAAGACTTCTCAAAATAATATCTAAACTATTACTGCTGAGATAGCTTGCAGAAAGACAGCATTTATGGTCATCTGACTTCTAGTTCCCAGGCAAAATCACCATTGCTGACAGTTGGTAGTATTTAGCATCTACCTGTAAAAATACACAGACAAAGGCTTTTGCTCAGATATTTGGCAGGTGCTGGAAGGCATACAACAATTGCATTCCTTCATGCTTTCTGAGTAGGAATTAGTTCATCCCAAAGGCAATACAGGAAGCTTCCTAGTACAGACTTTGTGCTTCTGTCTGCATTGAAACTTGTGAGGCAGCATCTTTATGGCAAAGCCATGTCTGACCCAGCTCTGTTAGAAACACTACATCTAAAGAAATCCCAATCCTTCCACACCACATGCTCCAGAGACCTCAACCTCATTACCACAATCAACAGAACATGCTTGAGGAACAGGTTCATAATCCAGAGACTGCCCGTGCTCTGGAATAGGCTTCCCATACATACATGTCAAGCAGAGCACCTCACTGGCCGTCTTCAAGAGACATCTTGATGAGTGGATGAGAAATAGAAAGTTCATCCCAGGGTTCATCCAGTAGCTCTACTTGATAAAGGCAATGGGGACTAACACTGGGTGGAACGATGCCAGGGCACTGCTATGGGCTAGGCTTGTAAAGGCTCCAGGGCCATTAGCCTAGTACACACCTATGAACCTATGAACCAATGAAGTGATTTAATTTCAGATGGATTTCTAAAATTTGCTGGACTGAGGTTAACCCTCCAGTTTCCCCTGTTAAAGCATACATTTAAGCAGTTACAATAGTGCATGCACATTTCTATTCTCTTCCAGTTGGGCACACTGTGGATACATTTTAAACACAAGCATTTTATCAATACGTTTTCAACACAAATGTCTGTGCAAAGCAGTTTGATACACACATGGCATACAATTCTAATACATTTGTAACCCAATCATCTTATATAAATTAGTTTGATATTCACAAATGACATATAATTATTTACAAAATTCCAGCTAGCTGTGCTGGCAGTACCTCCTTTTGTCATACCTTCCACAAATTTAGACCAGCTAATACAAAGAGACTAAAGGTGGAGATGTCTTAATCTGCATCAAAAATAAATATACCTCAAGGTTGTTCAAACAAGACAACGCACTTCAGCTTCTCCACGTTCAAATCACCATAGGCAAAATTCAATACCACTTTCTTGCAAGCTATATGTCCCCCTTTATGGCCCCTGGAAACCTTTACCATGTATTTAAACTTACTAGAAACACTCACCATCCAACTCAATACCATATTCATGGGTGAATTTAATTACCCCACTATTAACTAAGAATAATATATGCTGTAAACCAAGCCAAGTAATGTGAACCAGTGGAATAAGCCAAAGGACCAGCAAAGCTATAATACACCTCTTTAATTGTAAAAACATCAAAACGAAATGTTTCAATGCACTCCAAGAACCCTGTGCAATTCAATTAAAAACAATAACCAGCTGTATAAAGCGATTAAGCGCTTTCATCCACTAGATAGTGGACTTCATCAGAATCGAATACAATCATAGAGTAAATAATTTTATAAGCTTTTTGGCGCCAACTTTTTACACAAAAATTTAAAGCCATATTCATCTTATTTTTTCCTACAACACATTAACTATCTATCCATTCATATTTCAAGTAAAAATGAGTGTACAATGTGTTCCTACAAACAATACCAGTATTAAAATAAATAATACACAATTTATAATATGAAACCCTTTTAAAATACTTTTAAAATTATATCCTATCAATCTTGTATTGGATTTGTTGATTAAAACATCAAAATACAATATATATATTATGATGTTGTTAAAACCAAATTTATATGATTACCTTAATACATAAATAAACCAAATATATGGGCTGATTATCAAAGTGCACGTGTGCAGTTTAAAAAATACATATAGAAAAATAATGTAATGTAACAACATCATAATATATATATATTGTATTTTGATGTTTTAATCAACAAATCCAATACAAGATTGATAGGATATAATTTTAAAAGTATTTTAAAAGGGTTTCAAATTATAAATTGTGTATTATTTATTTTAATACTGGTATTGTTTGTAGGAACGCATTGTACACTCATTTTTACTTGAAATATGAATGGATAGATAGTTAATGTGTTGTAGGAAAAAATAAGATGAATATGGCTTTAAATTTTTGTGTAAAAAGTTGGCGCCAAAAAGCTTATAAAATGATTTACTGTATGATTGTATTCAATTCTGATGAAGTCCACGATCTAGTGGATGAAAGCACTTAATCGCTTTATACAGCTGGTTATTGTTTTTAATTGAATTGCACAGGGTTCTTGGAGTGCATTGAAATGTTTCATTTTGCTGTTTTTACAATTAAAGAGGTGTATTATAGCTTCGCTGGTCCTTTGGCTTATTCCACTTGGTTCACATTACTTGGCTTGGTTTACAGCATCTTACTCCTTGCATTTGGTTCATTGTTATGGATACCCAAGGGGAAATGGCCACCGGGAAGCCTACGCCAGACAGCAGTGATGAAATAAGTAAGCTGCGAATGGAGGTATCATCATTGAAAGGGGAAGTAACAAGGTTGCTTGAGTTTATGACTCAGTTGGAGCCTAAACAGACAGGCTTCAGTTATTCACAAGGAATAGGTGAATTATCCAGTTGTAGTGAAGCCAATTTTGATATACCAAACGCGCAGCGTTCAGTGTGTTCCAGTAAGCAACAGAGTAATGGCATTGACTTGTGTAACAAGACGCAGGACAATAGTAAGTTAACAGAAAGAGACTTTACTTTCAATTTTTCATTATATAATTTTGACAATGCAGTCGATGAATCTAAACGCACAGGAACTAAACCAAAGCATGTGATGGCAGGTAAAACATTTTCTTCTGCCATTTCTGGTAGTTCAAATAATAATACTACTAAAAATAAACAACAAAGCTCTAGTCCTAGAGCTAAAAGTTTAGTGATTAATGACACTTGCAATAACATGTGTAACAATGGTATTAGAGGACAATTGGATGACTTTTTGGCGGTGGATGTATGTTTTGATGGTGTCATGAGAGGAGAACTTTCAAGTAAAATGTATGGTGAACACAAACAAGGAACTTTGAAGCAAAATATTTACATTTTGGGTAAATATATAGGTATTATTAGAGGTATTAAAATTGATAATGCCTATTTGAACAAATGTATTACTATGAATGTTGTCCCTAAGGGACTAAGATTTTTTAAGAAACCTATGGGCATTGTTTTAAACGACAGTAATTGTAAAGAATTTGAGGAATTGTTAAACAGATTTGGTATTGACTAAATGAAATTATTGGTGAAAAAGAATGATGAGAAGCTATGTAAATATATAGAAAAGGCAGAGGTATTGAATAAAAATATAACGGAAGATTTGGTTTTTATCAATGGGAGAATTTATATCATAAACAGTTTTTGGAAGCGGATAAAAAAGCAAATAGTATTATGGAAAGGAAAGGTAAATAGTTAGAGAGGGATATAAGAGAATATAAGGAAGGAAAGGTATATGAGTGGAATTTTGACAACCAACAAAAAAGTCACAAATACCAGATGACATCCTATGATAGGAATTATATTAGTAATAACAACACATATAGGGAATCCTATAACAATTTTGTTAATCGGGATTTTCAGAGGGGCAACGATCAGGATTTGAACATGAATCCAGAGAGAAATTGGAAATGGAAAGGGAATGGGAGAAGAGGAACACAGAAGTATTGGAACAACCAGAATTGGAGACAACGAAGGTGGTAGGAAAGGAAGTGGTTAAATGTACAAATCATAAGGCTAAAGAACCAAATCAGTTCAACAAAGAGGGAGAAATAAATGACAAACAAGTTATGTGTCAATTCAAGGGATTCAATATATTTAATTACACTTATTTAACAATCGGAAAGGAATATTTCTCACTTTTTTCAAAAGGCTTGAAATATGTACCTAATAGGAATTTTAGGGTTGTTGACAGCGCTATTGACATAAAAAAATTCACTAGAAAATTAAATTTAGCTATACATTTTAAGGAAGACATTAGAGAGAAAGAAAGCAGTGATTTAAAGAAAAAGAGCACTTTTATACCACCCTCACATCCTCAAGTCTCCCTTTTGAGAAATTAATCACAAGAGATTTATATCAGTTAAAAAATACAACTAAGGGAGATAGAAAAAATAGTAATTTAAAAGAAGAGGAGGTCTTATTATTACAAAAATGTATGTATGATAGGACAGTAAGAGTTATGAAGCCAGATAAGTGTGGTGGCATTGTACTATATGACAATAATGTATATGTCAACAAAATGTTTAACATTGATTGATTCTGGTAATTATGACAATATCTCTTTAAACCAGATCAACATAGGTTACAGACGTATCAACATGTATCTAGAAGATATGTTGATTGATGATAGAATTAACATGGATCTATACAATTTTTTGAAAGTGGACCACCCTGTAATGGCAATTATTGTAGGAGTGCCAAAAGTACACAAAAATGTACTTGATCCACCCTTCAGACCTATTATATCAGGCAGTCATTCCAAGACATTTCCTATGGGACAAGTTATTGACAAATGGTTAAAACATATTTATTCTAGAGTCCCCCATTTAATAAAGGACTCTTGGATGTTTTTGGGACTATTGACAAATGATATTTGGAAGAAGGACTTGATTTATGTGACTATTGATGTAATAGACCTATTTTCATGTATCCTAAAGGAACAGGGATTACAAAGCTTCAGCAATAGTATATATGAGTATTCCACATTGGATTGGGAGAAAAGTAAGGTTATCATGGAACTGATGAGCATTATTTTGACCCATAATTATATTTATTATGAAGGAGAATTTTACAGGCAGACTAGAGGAGTAGCTATGGGGGCTGCCTGTGCTCCGATTTTTGCTAACTTAGTCCTGTTGGATTGGGAAAAGGAAAATGTATTTAAAAGTCAATACTACAAATATATTCATTTGTATACAAGGTTTCTAGATGATATATTTATATTATGGGAAGGACAAGAACATTTATTGGATGAATTTGTAGAATATTTGAACAAAGCAAGCTCGTTCCTAAAGTTTACCTACAATTATAGTAGAATAGGAATTTCTTACTTAGATACTTATGTGTCCAGCACCAATGAAGGTTTTTCTTCCCGTATATACAGAAAAAATACATTCTGTAACAACTATTTAGAATACAGGAGTTATCACCCCTTAAAAATTAAGAAAAACATATTCAAGGGGCAATGTATTCGTGCAGCACGAATGACTTCAAAGCAAGATGAAATGATGGAGGAAATAGAATTTATTAGCAAATTATTCCTAGACAGGGGGTACCCAGAATATCTCATTAAAGAAGTTAAAATGTATGTGATTGAACAAGGGGGGACTAAATACTTCCCTGTCTTAGGACATTTTAGTTTTTGCAATACAGTAGTACAAAAAGAAGATAAAGGATATAAAAGGGCATGTATTATATATTACACTCCTCGGGCAAATTACATCAAAGAAATGATGAAAAAATATTGGAATGTATCATTTAACAATACTGATTTAAGGGAAGTATTGGGCAACTCACCTATTTTTGTATATAAAATGGGAATGAATTTGAAGGCCCTTCTGGAAAGGAATACAGGACAGATTAGGGATAAAGGAAACAATTGAGGAACTAGCAAATGTGGAAGCTGTCAGTATTGTAAAACCATTAATGAAGATGTTAATTTGGCATTGGACAATATAAATAAGACTAGAGTTACATTTTTAAATGTTAATTGCAATACCATGAATATTGTATATTTAGCCAAATGCCAATTATGCAGTTGTTACTATATAGGTAAAACTGAATGGAAATTCAGAAGGCGAATCCACGAACACCTATATGCAGTTAAAAAGAAAGATAGTAGCAATGCTCTAAGTTGACACATGCAAGAGACTGATAATAGACATCATTTTAAGTTTGCAATTTTAGAACGAGTGAATTACAATATTAGGGGAGGCAATCTGAAGGCATATATAGCAAAATGGCAAATATTGACCGACGCTTCCACAAAACCAGGACTAAATGAATATATATCATTAAGACCTTTCCTAATATAAAACACTTCATCCATGCGTGCCATGTTATATTATGTTATATATTATGTTGTTGAATTTCCCTACAGCAATTGGATAAGAAGCAATGGTTTTTCATACTCTGCCATTAATGTATTAAAATGTATTATTATTTATTATTTATTGTAAATTCATCACTATTCACCACATTCAACACATTTTATTATTTATCATACTTACTATATATTAATTAATATGAGTTACAACATATATTATTAATTTTTATAGTTTTTAAATCATAATTATATGGTTTGATACTCAATACTTAATATTTATATTCTTATACTATATTTTTACATAATATAGAAAAGATTTGAAGTTTTATGGAAAGTATCTATATATTGTAGTTATTATACTTACACTTATTAATAGTATATATGTATTATTCATTCAGGCTATTTATTTATATATATTAATTTTTTAACATGCATTCACTGTTACATTATTTTTCTGTATGTATTTTTTAAACTGCACACGTGCACTTTGATAATCAGCCCATATATTTGGTTTATTTACATATTAAGGTAATCATATAGATTTGGTTTTAACAACATCATAATATATATATTGTATTTTGATGTTTTAATCAACAAATCCAATACAAGATTGATAGGATATAATTTTAAAAGTATTTTAAAAGGGTTTCATATTATAAATTGTGTATTATTTATTTTAATACTGGTATTGTTTGTAGGAACACATTGTACACTCATTTTTACTTGAAATATGAATGGATAGATAGTTAATGTGTTGTAGGAAAAAATAAGATGAATATGGCTTTAAACTTTTGTGTAAAAAGTTGGCACCAAAAAGCTTTAAAATGATTTACTCTATGATTGTATTGGATTCTGATGAAGTCCACGATCTAGTGGATGAAAGCACTTAATCGCTTTATACAGCTTGTTATTGTTTTTAATTGAATTGCACAGGGTTCTTGGAGTGCATTGAAACATTTCGTTTTGATGTTTTTACAATTAAAGAGGTGTATTATAGCTTCGCTGGTCCTTTGGTTTATTCCACTTGGTTCACATTACTTGGCTTGGTTTACAGCGTCTTACTCCTTGCATTTGGTTCATTGTTAAGAATAATATATGACACCAAATGTACAGGCACAGAGATTCCTGGATTTTGTAAACCCAAACTCCCTGGACCAGATTGTCAATACACCAACAAGGGGTTCAAACATAATGGATCTGGTCCTCACTAATATGGGAGAGTGCTACACATCCCTTATTGTAATGTCTTCTCTGGCAAGGAAAGATCACAAAATAGTCTCCTTGGAAGTAAAATGTAAAACCAGGAACCTCAGCTAATCCTGGAAAGTTCAGGAACCACCTAAGGCTAATGTTCTTCTATTAAGTGATAACCTGGCAAAATGTTGAGCCCCAAAAAACCCGAGAACACTGCTGCCTACATGGAACTGTTCACTGAAATCTCTACAAGCATATTTGTAGCTGTTTAGAGGAAGCTGTACTCACCAGGAAGAAGCACAGGACAAAAACAAAAAAAAAGATACCCTGATAGAATCACAACATCCATAGGCTATATAATGGAAGGAAGAAATTAGGAGGTGTGGAACTCAGCAGAAAAAAACACTCTCACCAAACTAAACAAACAAATCTGGGGACAAATAAAGTCTACCAAAGCCAAATCTGAGGTAAATTTGGCCTCCCTGGACAAAGGACAACCACAAAGCATTCTTTAGCTATGTCGGCAACCTCAAAGGCAATACACATTTGTGTGCAGAGGTCATTGTTAATGTAGCCACCTATATTGCTCTAAAATATATAGCAAACCTACTGGATAACAAATTCACCTCCAACTTTAACCCTCAGGAAATAGCATCAAATATAATTCCCTTTACTATCGCTAGGGGACAGGTCCTTAATGCTCTCTCTAAGGCCAAGAACACTGCATCAATGGGCCCACACAGTAACCAAGAATGCCTTCTAAATAGTGAGAAACATGACCTATCAGGACCTCTTGAGTGGTTATTTAACTGTAGCCTCCAAATAGGCTTCAAGCTTCAGGCCTCATGATTGGAGAGCAGCAAAAGTCATCCCTCTGCACAAAGGTGGACCGTCTATAGACACTGGAACCTGCAGACTCTTAAGTCTCACTAGTTTCATTTGCAAAGCCATGAAAAGAATTATCATGGATATGACTGATCAGTAATGACATAGGAAATGCCCAGACACTCCTGGCAAGGCGTGTGTGGAGCTTATGGACCTTTCATTACCAGACTGGGTGTAATTATACTACAGGATCTCACACCTATCAGGTCTTATATGAAAGGTATGGGCCAGTCATTACCAGATTGTATATATTTATTACTAAATGTTCTCAAATGTGCCAGGCCTTGTGTGGAAAGGATGGACCATTCATTACCAGAATCAGTATAAATGTTGTAATGTTTGTCTTTTTTGCCAAGCCGTTTATCCAATTGCTAACGGTCAAGTAGAATAATTTCAAAGTTTTTCATTTCTGAAAGTCAGTGTGTACTTGTTCAGATCAAGCATTGTCAGATGTAGGTATGTGTTGTAAACATAGCAGTTATAATCAGATTCAGTACAAATATACATTAATGTCATTATGACCATCTGCTTTCACTGCAAGACAAGAAGGGATAAGCTAGTGGGACTCCAATCACTATGAAAAAAAGTTGTAACATTTATGGAAATTCTGCTCAGCACCACACTGTGGGATGAAGCAATCCCAGTGGAGGATTATCCCCACTTAATTTTTTGTGCCTCCAATGCAGACATGACAGATCATCTGCAGACAGCAGCATTTGTATGTCAACAATACTGAATAAAAATAAAGATGCATTGCTAACTTTTCTCATACAGGCAAAGGTGATATTGATTATGTGTCTTTTATGACATAGATTCATCAACAATAAGGAAACACCATGCTGGAATGTAAGCCTGGCACAAGTAGTTGATGCAAGTTATAAATTCTTCCTGAATACTTCTCAAATACAATTCAGTTAAACAATTTAAATCTAGTGCATTTTCTGTATAAATTGAAAATAAGTCATAGAGAAATACATAGTATTATTCATTCAATCAGTTGCTGTTAACCCATGTCTCCTCATTGAAATTTGTGAAGAAGTAGGATCTTATCCCAGCAGGCAAGGAGAAAAAAACATTGAACCAGTCCAAGATAGGAAACCAGCCCATTTTATGATGCACACATATGCTCACAAACAGACTGTGCCTTCAACTATGGACAATTCTGAGGATCACCAGTTCAGTCTATCATGTGTCACCATGAGATGGGAGGACACTGAAGCCTCATAGGGAACATTTCTGCAGACAAATGCAGGACATGCAGACTCCATAGACGATATACACCTGCTGTAACTCACCTAAAGAACCAAATTCTGTGAAATATGATAGTAACTGATTCCCCGCTGCTTCATCTTCTACATCTATACATCTCACTTTAAATATTATTGGAAAAAATTGAATAATTTCTACACATTTGCATGTCACACTAGCCTTTAAGTTTCTGCAGGAGTAAAAGTGCTAGTTCAATCTTTTAATTTTCATATCATTTAATATGTGAGGGTATAAACTATCTAATTAAAGTAGATAGATTAAGAGGGCAGCTAAGATATTATAAATGATTATTTAACACAAAATCGTTTGAATACAAGCCCCATGCTAAAATTAATGATAAAATGTTACTAAGATGTTGAAGGTTTACTTCATTATGATTAAATGAAAGTCTTCCATTCTGGCATTTCCAAAACATTTATACTTGTCTGTAGGAAGTAAAGAGAAAAATGGCACAGATTTTTGAAAAAGACAGAGTATTACAATTGTACGTTGTTGTGGTGCTGGGCTGTAGCAAAAGCTCTTTATTTTTGCATGTTCAGTGTATATTGAGCTGGATGCTTTATATTTGCTGTCTGTTACTGTGCCCTAAAGTGCGCTCGGGTATTTAATGTGCTACTTACCACAGCATGTCTGATACTAAAGTTCCTGTAAGTAAATCGTCCTGCTGTGTCAGTGAGCATGGAGGTATCTGTATTCATGCACTTTATAAGGAGAAAATTATATCAAATGCTCCTTGCCATGAGATGTATTCCAATGAAAAGACTTGAGTATGTTTTATGCTTTTAGATTATAATACTCAGGGCTATTGAGGCACAAACATAATTCTAGTGTACATTGAAACTGACTTTATAATATTACATTCAATGTGAGAGTAGAACGCACTGAAGATATTTTGTTTTATATTTGTCTTTTTTATTTTTTGATATACATATTTGTTTGTTTTTTATTTGTTTGCTTTAATATTTTAACAAATGATTCACTTGTTATTACAGGTAGGAAACATAACCCAGTTCTCATTATTTGAGCTATAGTTAGTTGAATATTAGGCAATCAGTGGTATACAAGGATCTTTCCTTGTTTTTAACGTTTTTTAGTTATCTTTATTTTCAGTCCACAACCAAAACATCGGACCTTCAATGAAAACAGTTAACAATAAATACATGCATACTATATGCATGCATACATACAATAGCGCAGCTGTGGAAACAAGAAAGTAGGCAATAAAAGCATGCATATTTTTACAGTGATTTTCATTTCATTTAACCTCTCCCTAACCATAAAAGAATGTGCAATGCCTGTCTGCTGTTTACAAGTCAAAGTTCTTAGCAGAATAAAATTATACTGAAATAAAATTTAATATGAAATGACATGTAGACAGAAAGTTTCAGTGGTTTAATCAAACATGGTGTAACACGTTTTGCAACAGCATGCAAGAAAAACACAAGAGCCCTAGAATCCATTTCCAATAAATTATGTTGCTTCCAGTGAACACAATCACCTGTCCCTTACAAAAGCAAAATAGGTGCTCATTCAGCAAGCAGCTGACTTGTTATTTGATTCTCTGCAACTAATCCAACTCTTCTTTCCTCCAAACTCATTCCTGACAGCCCAGTTGCGACCCAAGATGCAAGTCCTACTCAGACCTAATACTACAAACCCCAAGACAAAATTTCACTGCAGCAATCATAGTTTTCACTTCTAGCACCCAGAGTCAGTTTCTTCCTACCATATATTAAGGAACTCTCCCCCTACTCCAAATTTAGACTACAGTTTAAAACCTTTCTCTCTGAACATGGCAAATGTAACACCTCTTGCCATATCACCATATCACCATATCACCAAATCATTGCATCCTTCTGCAATCTCCTTTTTTTTCACATTTGAACTCATCTCCTGCACACTATTCTATCCTTTAGATATGTATATAGTAAAATGTTTACTCTCTTTTTAAAAGGTTGGTTTTAATGGAGGGTATTGGTTCAACAAGCTATGTACATTTAACATTTTGTTTCTTGTTGCTTGTTTAAATATGCTTATAATGTTTTTATTTCTACTATGAAACTTCTCCTTAATTCATTTATTATGTCTCTATTTATTATTTTTTAATTTCTCCAAGTCTTTTGGGTTTCTAATACCATGACGGGAATGGACCCCATTCCTAAGTCAAAGTATGATTAAAGTTCATGAAATTAGCATTGTTTCACTCTTTGATGACAGCCAAAAGTGTTCTTCGTAACACCCACAATATGCCCAGTAATGACTCCTTCTGCAATTCGTACGGTGTTACATGAATTGGTAGCATATCTAAATACGATTGTAAATTATTTTTTATAAGGCCCATTGCTCCTATTACTATTGGAACTGTCTGGGTATCTTTCTTCCACATGGCTCTTGTTTCTGCCTGCAGATCCAAGTATTTTATGACTTGGTGTCTCTCTGTATGCAAGACACTGTAGTCACTGGGTGTGGCGAGTTCAGTGATCAATGCTACTTTTGCCTTCTTTTCTTGAACCACTATACCCAGTTTTCTAGCATCTATCTTTTGAACTGTTGGTATTGGGTGATCCCATGTGATATAAACTTCATCATTTTCTATGATTCTTTGTGGCTCATATTTCCAGTGTTTCTCAGACACTTTGATACCATAATGTTTGCACAATCTCCAGTGTAACAGTCTCACCACATTATTATGCCTTTCAGTATACAGTCCCTCTGCCATTAGTGCATCGCAGCCAGCAACAAGGTATGTGACTGTTTCTAATTCGGTTTTACAAAATCTACATATGTCTGTTTCTCCCACATGTTTAATGGACTTTGTAAACCAGCGTGTACATAGCCCACTATCTTGGGCTGCCAATATTAACCTTTCATTTCTTGGTTTGAATTCGCCTTTACTTAACCATTCCTGTGTTTGTTCTTGATCAACATCAGGCACTTCCAGAAGTTTTCTATACTTGAAACTATATTTATGTTTTTTCACATTTCTTGCCTTCTTATCTGGTCCTTCACCTTATATTCTTTTGTTTGTTTTTTGGCACATTCAGTTGCTGCCTGGTTTTTACCCACTTCTGGTTTGGTTTCCATTCCTGCTTGACATCGATATGGTTCGCTAAATTAAGCAGAGACATCATCTTAGATTTATTCTCCTCATGTTTCAAAACTTTCACTACATTTGTATCTTGTGAGGTCAGTAAATATGTGTGAAGTCCAACAATTGCAGATCTATATCTGTAATCAATTTCAAGGAGGCTCATCCCTCCTTCAGAATGGGGAATATATAATCTTGGTATGTACTGAGTTTTATAAATCATTTGGTAAGCATGAAGCATCCTTCTTGTTTTAATATCCAGTGTATCCAACACTTTTTGGGGCCAGTCAATTACTCTAAAACTATAAATTAGGGCAGGAAGAGCAAATTGATTTATAGCTTGGATCTTGTTCCTAGATGTCAATGCTGTTTTCAGGATTAATTTAAGTCTTTCGAAGTACTCCTTACTGAGTTTTATTTGCATTTGTTCATGTTTTATTGCAGATCTTTCATCAATTTCCAAGTATTTATACACTCCCTCTTGCTCAAGTTCATATATATCACATTCTTGTCCCAAACTGATGTTTTCCTGGTGCTGCGGTTTTCCTTTTTTAAAGGTTGCTTTTGCACATTTATCGAGACCAAATGACATTCCAATATCAACTGAAAAAGTTTTGACAACCTGCAGCTGTGCTTTCAGTTCCACATCTGATGAGCTATACATATTTAAATCATCAACAAAAAGAAGATGAGAGGTCATTAGACTTTGTTGTTTTCTAGATCCAAATTGTAGCCATGGCCTAAGCTGTTAAGTAAAGAACTTAATGGATTAATGGCAAGGCAGAATGACAACAGTGACAAAGAGTCACCCTGGAATATCCCCCTCTGAATTTTTATCCATGGGATAATAATCTGTCCTTTATCATGGCTTAATTGCAAAGTGGTCTTTCATGATTACTGTAATGTAGTCAATCAGTGTAGGGTGTATCTTATACATTTATAAGCACTGTTTTATCCATGAATGTGGGATACTATCAAATTTTTTTTGTTGTCAATTCATGCCATACTTAGATTTGTCCCCTTCTTACAATTCACCACTATAACTTTGTTTAACAACAAATGATCCTTTGTTCCATATGACTTTCTTTTATTGCCTTTTTAATTTACTTCCATAATTGAGTTTTCTTCTAAATGACTATAAACTCTGTCGGTGTCAATTCCCGTGTATAGTTTATATGTTGTTGGAAGAAAAGTTAGTGGTCTATAATTTTTAGGGTAGCTTGCAGGTTCACTCTAAGTAAGAGCATTGCTTTTCCTGTTGTTAACCAGTGTGGTGTGTGTTTGGGGTGCATATATAAATAGTTCTTACTCATGGCTAAATCATTTGTTCAAAGAAGTTAATACTTTAAGCCAAAAGTTAGGTACTGCATCTGGGCCTGGACTTTTCCAGTTAGAGGCTTTTCTCAACTTTGTTTCAATCTGTCTGGCTGTTATTTCATCCCATTCCATATCCTGTGCCTTTAAACTTTTATTCTTTCTTTTACTTCTTCTATACATTTCACATCTTTGTTATGTTCCACAGGATCTTCATAGATACTTCTCCAAAATGTATCTACTTCCTCTTTTTTTGGCAGTCTTTCAGTTCCTTTTACCTTATTTCCCAGTTCTCTATAAAACTTTTATGGGTCATCAACAAATTACTTATTTTGTCCTTCTTTTCACTTATATTTATCTTTGCATCTTCTAAGTCTTTCTGCCTATTTTGAAATTTTTAGTTTATCTCCAATAGTGCATAATAGATCCTGGTCTGTTCTAATACTGTGCATTGCTTTTATCACATCTATCTTTCTTAATATTTTGTTGATCTGTTCCCTCTTCTATAATCTTCTAACAATGACACTTCTTGTCTTAGCTGCCTTATAGTTTTCTCTATTCGATATTTCCATGATGGTATTCACTCCCCCCCTTTTCCCTCACTTCCCTATGTTCCTGTGATAGAACTTTATCAGTTATTAATTTAGCAGCAAAGTAATATATTCTGTTTACTTCTGTTATATTGCATGGATCTCTATGGACAGTCCTAATTATTGTGTTCATTTGTTTTATCAAGCTTCTGACTTTTGGGGTTTTATTAACCTTCTGCAATCTATTTCTCTCATTGATCTTGATATATCTGTCTTTGTCTATTAAATCAAGCAACTCTTCTCTTAACTCATTTTCTTCCATACTGAGGGTACAACCCTTGTTTTCCATTTCCTGCGAGCATTCTGTAGAAAGCTCTATAACATCTTCTTGTGACACATTCTCTTCAATTTCATCCTGTGCCATCCATTGCTCTGTCATATGGGAACTCACTGGCCTATCACTCCTCAACATTGACTGCATCAGAGTTTCCACAGTTTCCTGTTCCTTTCCTTCCTGTCTAGCTTCAAATGAATGTTTATACTTGTTTCCTGTGGAAGACTCCAAAATATCTTGATATGGCACCTGACCAATTGCTTCCTGTTCCACAGGTTTCCCCTTAATTTGGATATCCATTGCTCTATCCTATTGTGATGCTTTCTGTATTCGATTTTCTACACTGAATCCTTCTCTTTCAGCTGCTCCATAACCTCAATTTCTATTTCTTTGACTTCTCCATTACTAATTTATTTTCTACTTTTCCTCTTAGTCTCCTTATTTTTTGTATTGTAAAGTTTTCCATATCCGGATTCCTTTCCCTGTATTTTTCTTCAAATATCTTTGGTGCTGCTCTTTTTGTATTGGTTAGTTTTGCTTTCTCCTTTGCATAAATATTACACCATATTAAATCTATTTTCCTTTCCCCTGTCTATATTTCTTCGTCACATATTTCCTGATATTCTTGCTTTTCCTTATTCTGGGGACTCACTCCATCATGCTGTGATGTAGTTTGTTTCAGACCTTCTACATTAAATCCTTCACTTCGCAGGCACTCCATAACTTCAACTTCTATTTCTTTAACATCTGCTTTACTAATCATCTTTTCTACATTAAATCTTTGTGCTATTAATCTTTATATTGTGAAATTTTCCATATCTGGATGCCTTTGCCTGTAGTTCTTTTTAAATATCTTTGAGACTGCCTTCTCTATATTAGTTAACTTGGCTTTCTCCTTTGCATAAATATTGCACCATATCAGATCTCTCTTTCTTTCCCATGTCCATATTTCTTTTTTATATTTTTCAAATATCTCTAAGTTTTGTTGTTTATATTTTCTCACTTCCTCAGATGCTTCTTTTTCCAAACAGATCAAATTTTTTGATCTATATACTGTTTTTCAAAAACCCGTTGCATTAATGAATGCAAATTTTTATTTGAAGCTTCTGACTGTTTTTCCTGCTGAAATATTTTTCTTTCCTCTAATTTCCTTTCTTCATCTTGCATATCTTGTGTGTGGAAATTCTGGGCTTTTTTCATAATAGTAGCAATACATAATTTCTTTCTTATCATCAATAGTCTACTCTATCTTCTTTATGGCTCTTCTTTGACCTATCAGTTTTTGTGATTTTTGTGGACTGCTGCTTCCTTCTACAACAGGGGCCATCCTCCCCCTGGGCCTGGCCTGGCCCCATTGTAGGAATGTTCCCATATTTTGAGGATTCTACACTGTCCTTTTTTTCCAGTCCTGGTACCACTGCACCTATCAGGATTGGGCACTTTTTTATCCTGGGTCTTGTGCACCCAGCTCTCTTTTTTTATTTTTGATTTACTTCTGTCCATGATATATGCTACATAAATACAATCTATATTATCAGTGTCACCTTGATGAGCTTTTGTGAAAAATAGGGTCCACCTCACAAAGGTACTCACCAAGACTTGAGGATGAATTCAGTTTCAGCACTACTACTCTCCTTTGCTT
The DNA here is from genome assembly GCF_019279795.1 of Protopterus annectens. Classification (NCBI taxonomy): domain Eukaryota; kingdom Metazoa; phylum Chordata; order Ceratodontiformes; family Protopteridae; genus Protopterus; species Protopterus annectens. Next base: position 823,431,263 of record NC_056749.1, on the reverse strand, counting down.
GCTGACTTTTCATATCTCCATCAAGACCCCTGTGTGATCCTGCAAAAGGTAATTCAGATATATGCTCTACCCTGGTAAACAAACAAACATAAATATGAGATCACATACATATAGACGTAAAATAAGACTATACTTTAGCAAATCACAGCTTAATTGCATATGACCTGAGATCCCTAAACAACTACTGGACAGAAAGGGTGAATTCCTTCCAGAAGATAAGGCAGGCTGGAACTACAGTTTTAGAAACAAAGACAGGATGAAGAAGGAGTACAAGAGGAGATGTAAAAATTCTTCACTCTGGAGAAAGGGAGTAACCTGGGAAAGCAATAATTTCCTTGAATGAAAAAGAAAAGAAGTATATTATTAAAAAGATTTCCTGAGAACTGAGCAGTGATAGATTTTACCTTAGAACTGAAAAGTGCTAGTTTCTGGGAAAATTTCTGAATACAAGAATGACTTGTGTACATCTCTAGAAATAATAGTGACTGTGTTATATTTAAATAATAACCAACAACATCTGTGTGTTATATAAAGATTTACCCGTGGTTGTTGTGGTTTAATCACAAGGGCAAAACCGGAGTCATTAAATAAAGCCAACAGTGGGTAAATCTTAATATACCACACCATGGAGTCAGTTATTGCTATTATACAATGACATTATTTAAGAAAAAAAAATACTTACTTTTCTTAAATAATGTCTTTGTATAATGGATGCATACTGTCCTTCCGCAGCTGGTAATATCCTTGTGCCTTTTTTGATGTACTGCGCATGCATATGGGACTTGCATTTTCACACATACCCAGTAAATTAGTGCTTTGGAAATGAAACAACAGAGAAAAGAAGATCTCTGTTGCTCCGCTTTCCTTTTTTTTAATTAAAAAAAAAAGTTTCAGACAGTTTCGGGGTAGGAGAGAGGCAGAATAGAGGAAATACAAAAAAAATCAGGTACGTGTCTTTACTTTTAAATAACGTACCTGACTTTCCTAGTATTTTCTCCATCCTGTCTCTCTCATATGTCCAGAGACTGGATTACAGATTTTTTTTTTTTATTTTTGTTAAAAAAAAAATAAAACGTATATAATATAACAATGGAAAAAAGTCCGGGCAACCGGACCTTTTTCCATTTGTATAGTCCTGGATTTACAATGAGCATGCTGGTTGGACTGACCAGAAAAAATACCACCGATACACAGAGCTGGATGCCAAAGGTTTAATAATCCAATAAAAATGATAAGACAAGTTGACATAGGTTTCATCCTGCTGTTACATAGGACTTCTTCAGAACTGATTTTAAAAATGAAACAATCCCTTTTATATTACACACAATCCCACCAATTAATCAATTAACTCATTTAACTGTTTAAAATTTAAATTTAAAAATTAAAGATGAGCACATAAATACCAATCAAATCACAGTTTAAGAATAACACTAATATTGCCAAAATTAAACACCATTCAAAATTATTAGATATATGGATGCATTAAATCCATATTACAAATATATATATAATATAAAAATATCAAATATATTAAAAATATATATTAAAAAATAAATAAATGTATCTTAATATAATTGTATCCCAAAATGTGCTTTAATTTTAAAACTGGGGCTATACTTATACTTTCATTTATATCGGGAAAACAAGCGGCATCCAAGCATAATTGCCACTGAAGTTCAGCAATATCCAGATGGACATCCAACATCCTACCCTGTCCTTCTTTAACAATTTGTTGTATAATACAAAATTTAAAAACATGCCCCTGACACTGAGCAATATGCCTGGCTAACGCATTTGTCAGTCTAGTATTTTTAATGTCCAATAAATGCTCATAGGCTCTTTCTCTAAGCCGCCTACATGTCTTCCTGATATAAAACGCCAAACATTGCTGGCATTTAGCCAAATATACCATAGGTTCATAGGTTCATACTAGGCTGTCTGTCCTAGGGCATTTATAAGCCTAGCCAGAGTGTGTTTAGCTTTCGCCACCCATTTTAAATTAATTTTGCTATGCCCTTTTTTGAGGTTAGTATACGTGCCTCTGTCTAACAGTGACACAGAAGTGACACCCGGGGTAAACCTACGATCCCCCATCCACTCATCAAGATTCCTCTTGAAGAGAGTCAATGAGGGAATCTGCCTAACCTGGACTGGGATTTTATTCCAGAGAGAAGGGAGCCTCTGGGTTATGAATCTGTCCCTCCAGCATGTCCTATTTATTTCAGTGCTGAGATTCAAGTCTCTCAAGTGCGTAGCTCGATGGGATTTGGATTTTCTGAGGTGCAGCATATCCATTAATTCCGGGTTTGACATGGCTTTATATGTCAGGCACAGATCGCCTCTGAGCAGGCGGTATGCCACTGAGTAGAGCTGGAGTTTCTTTAACCGGGCAGCATATGGCATCTGTTTGAGCCCTTTGATCCTCTTGGTGAGGTACTTTTGGGGTCTTTCCACTGGCTGCAGGTGTCTGGTAAGGTACATCCCAAAAGGGGCATTGTACTCAATTATGGGCCTGATGAGGGATGAGTAAAGAGGCACGATGACATCCCCTAATCTAGATGTGAATCCCTTCATGATTAGGTGGGCTATATAAAATGTTTTTCTAACCACTTTGGCCATGCGGTTGTCAAATGAGAGATTGCTATCAACTTGGGTCCCCAGGTCCCTAATTACTTCTTCTGTACTTAATGGATTACCACTTATGTGGTAATTTGTGGGCACATTGTTTTTACCAAAGGGGATGACTATACACTTTTTGGCGTTTAGCTTGAGGCCATGGCTCTGGCACCAGTTGTCTGTTTCTATGAGGCCCTTTTGGAGGATGCTTGTGTCGGCTGGAGAGTAGATTATGGTGCCCAGTTTGCAGTCATGTGCGAACTTGGTCAGCCACAGTCCTTCCATGTTGGCCTGTACCTCTGAGAAATATATACTGAACAAGAGAGGTCCCAGGACTGGGCCTTGTCGGATGCCACTTGTAACTGGTTTGGAGTCTGACATGGCTCCAGCAATTCTAACCATGTGGGTTTTGTCCTTGAGCCAGTTTGCAACCCATCTAGTGACATAGGGGTTGATATTTAAGCTGGTGAGCTTATCTATAATGCCCGAGTGGGGTATTGTATCGAAGGCTTTTGCGAGGTCCAGGTAGGCTGTGTGGACCAACTTCCCCTCGTCAATGGCCTTGATGACTGTTTCAAAGAAATCGAGCAGGTCTAAGAGGCAGTATCTGCCCTTAACAAAGCTGAACTGGATATGATCCAGTGTCTGTAGGTCCCCAATATCTTTATTTATAAGGTCCATGATGATCCTTTCCATAGCTTTGCAGACCAAGCTAGTCAGGCTTATGGGGCGATAGTTTCCAGGATCCGTTGAGGCACCACCTTTGTGGAGAGGGACCAGCGTTGCTGTACGCCACTCTTTGGGTACATATCCTGTAGTAAGGCTGAGATTGAACAGTAGTTTTATGTTTGGGTTTAGCTCTTCTTGGAGTTCATGTAGGACGCACCCCGGGACACCGTCTGGTCCCATTGATGCTGTGCTTTTTGCTTTGGAGAGTGCGGCTCTTACCTGAGCATCTGTGATGTCAGAGGCCAGCACTCTGCTGGGATAGATATTTGCCCTTTTGGTGGGGAGGGGGGCGGAGTTTACGCTGAACCTGTCGGCTAGGATGTTGGCAATGTCTGTGGGTTCGGTGTATTTTTTGTCATTTTGGACTAATTCTGAGCATATATGGGAATTCCCACCCAGGTTCCTAACATAACTAAAGAAAGCCTTGTGATTATCCTTAGTGTCCTGTGCAATTTTTCTCTTGAAGCTGGCCTTAGATGATTTTATGAGTGCCCGTAGTTTTTTGCTAATACTGATCAGAGATGCCTTCCCTTTTTGGGATTTTGCTCTATCATGTAGTAGCTTCCTCCTTCTATTGTATAGTTTGTTTATGGCTGGGGTCCACCAGACAGGACGTCTGCCTTTGGAGGATTGGGTCTTGGTTTTATTTGGGATTGCATGATCCATGCATTCCTGAAGGTGTTCATAGAATGCATTTATAAAGGATTCTGCAGTCTGGGCCGTATTTTCCACAGGCCCGAGGGCTTTGAAGGATTCCACCTCGGTTTTGAGGAGTGTGAAATTTGCTTTAGAGAAGTTTTTCACTGTGGTTTTCTGGGCAGGGTGTGGGATCGGGATGTGAATATCCAGTGAGATTAGTTTATGATCTGATCTTACCAGTGAGGGATACACTTCTGGTCTGGAGCATAGAGTCCCCATGTTGGTGATGATCAGGTCCAGTATGTTTTCCCCTTTTGAGGGAGTGGTAACAAGTTGTTCCATAGCATTTGAGTTTATAAATTCTAGGAACCTTTGGGCTAGGGTGTTGGAGCTAGAGTAATGCTCCCAGTCTATGTTTGGGTAGTTGAAGTCGCCCAATATAATGGTGTTTGGAGAGACCTTCATATTTTCCAGTGTTCTCAGGAAGGCCGAGTGGAGTTCCTGGGTTTGGGAGGGTGTTCTGTAGCAGGCTATAAACTGGAAGGCAGTTTTACCCACTGTTAGTTGCGCATGGATAGTCTCTGATGCTTCGTGCTGTGCCACGAACCTGGAGGTGTGGGTGTCTTTGACGAATATTGATACTCCCCCTCCTTTTGTGGTTCGGTCCAAGTTTTGGGGCCAAAAAGCATGGTATGAGGTATAACCTGGTAGTGCTGGGGTGCTCTTGGGAGCCTTGAACCAGGTTTCTGTTACTGCACAGATATCAATGTTCTCCATGCTAAGGAGAGTTTCGAGTGCATGCATCTTGAGGTTTAGACTTCTGGCGTTGAGTACCATTACTCTTAGTTTCTTATCCCTTGTGATACCTATGGAGGTGGGTTTGTCTTTTGAGCCTTGCCTAAAAAAGGCACTATGGGGGTAGCAAGAGCCTTTGCCAATATCCGAAAGCCCAGGGGTGATAGGTGCAAGCCGTCCCTAGCGATGCATCGTGGCTTGTCGAGCATGTCATCCCAGGCTGACAGGCATTGGATCCCCTTTGAATGACACCAATACTTAAGCCAATTGTTGAAATTGATCATCTTGTCTTCATATTGTGGCATCATTCTTGGTGAAGGTAAGATGCTACTCAAGGTCAGGGTCATACCGGCCTGGGCTACATGCTCAGAGAGCTCCTCTATGTCTCTTTTCATGTAGTCCAGGGAGGTACGTCTCAGGTCATTCACACCAGCATGGACAATGACTGAGTCATATTTGTATTTGCCTTGGAGTGACCTGAGTGCTTGTGTTATGTGGCTGATCCTAGCACCCAACAGGCAGCTCACTGTGACCTTCTCCTTGTTCAGCCTGGTGAGCGGGACGTCAGTGTGCCTGACGATAGAGTCACCTATTACAAGTGTATCAGGTGTGTTGTTTAGCATTAAGGGCTGTGACTGCTCGGCGCACTGGCTTTGTGAGCTATGTGTTGCACTTGTTTTGTTTTGAGGTAACGGTTGCTTGGGTGTCTGCTTTGGAGGTCTCTGCTGCTTAGGTAGATTTTTATTTAGAGCCTCCAAGTATGTTTTTGTGTGTTTATGTGTTTGGTTTGCTGTCGTGGTAGGTCTATGTGAGACTGGAGTTGTAGTGAGTGTGGTTTCCTTTTCCTCCTGACTGGTTACGCCAGTACTGAGTTGAGAGAGCTTAGCCTCCAGTTTGGCTATATGGTTGCGTCTCTCACATGTGTTGGAACTTGTTGGGAGGAGGAGAGGGTTGTCTGTGTACATGATGCAGTTGTAACATTGCCTCAAGATTCCCAGATTCCCCAGCTGGACCGGAGAGGAGATTGACAACTGACCTTTGGACATGCTAGAATAGTATTTGGAATTCCTTTATAATTGAAAAAAAAGGGCCAATAGGGAACAAGGTACTCAAGGGGAGTTTGTGAGGGTGTAGTGCTTTTAATTTTTTAGCGCTGACCTATATAATTGCTTTAGTGAGCAAGTGCCAGGTAACTTAAATGCAATGTGCTACAGGTAACTTAAATGCAAAAACGACAAACAGTAACTTTCATTCAAGTGAAACAAGGAAATAAGTACTGTAAGCAATGCTGATATCACTAGGGATCCACAGAAGCACTGAAAAGCCGCGTTTTAAGTGGCATTTGCATTTCAGGGAAATAACAAGCAAACAAACAAGCATACAAACAAAGCTAGATTCAGCAGGCCTGGATCTAGTCTATGCTACAGCAAACAAGGTGTACCAATTTCAGTAAGAAACAGTTCAAATATGCAGGCACTATAAGCCTTTAACCAGAAATTCCCAGCTCAGAAGGGCAGAGTCCAGCCTCTCCTCCCACAAGAGTGCAGACCACAAACCTTATTAATGTAAAATAACTGGCCTGAAGCCCAAGTGCTTAAACCAGAACTAATACACTTTTAGAATAACAGACACTGAGCCCTCAATCAGCAGTTCCCAACTTAGAAGGATGTAAGCTACCTGTCCTGCCACCACAGTGCAGGCCACAAACCTTCCTAATGTAAAACAACTGGTCTGAAGCCCAAGTGCTTAATCCAAAAGACTTAGAATGATAGCTACACTTTAACGAAGTTACTACCAAGCAGTAATAAATACAATTGAATACTTTAAAGAATGCTTGGATTAGTGCTCAAGTTATACAAACAAAGCTAGATTCAGCAGGCCTGGATCTAGTCTATGCTACAGCAAACAAGGTGTACCAATTTCAGTAAGAAGCAGTTCAAATATGCAGGCACTATAAGCCTTTAATGAGAAATTCCCAGTTTAGAAGGGCAGAGTCCAGCCTCTCCTCCCACAAGAGTGCAGACCACGAACCCTCTTAATGTAAAATAACTGGCCTGAAGCCCAAGTGCTTAAACCAGAATTAATACACTTTTAGAATAACAGACACTGAGCCCTCAATCAGCAGTTCCCAACTTAGAAGGATGTAAGCTACCTCTCCTGCCACCACAGTGCAGACCACAATCCTTCTTAATGTAAAACAACTGGTCTGAATCCCAAGTGCTTAAACTTAAAGGCTTAGAATGAGTTACACCAAGCAGTAATAAATACAACTGAGTACTTTTAAGATGACGCAAAAGCAAAATAAAGTAGGAAGAAACACAAATACAGTAAAAGCAGATAAATTTTTTTTTTTTTTTTTTTGAGTGAGCAAATTAGGTGGGCCCAGGAGGAGTATCCAAGTGCAAATTTACAAGAGGGACGGGCAGTTTCAAAGCCACCAAGATTAACACCAAGACAAAAACATTATGGGATGAACAATTATAATGCCCAATTATAATGCCCTCAAACTGAAATGTACATCCATTTAGCTTTATATTGTTCCCAGTTGTCATAAAGTGTTTACAAATATTACACATATCACATTTGAAATCCCCCATAGACCTATTATTTAATAAATTAAGTTTAGGGCTCCCCATCTCTAATATGTTTTTAAAAGACCTATCCTTTCTGAAAACACATCTTGGACTCTTCCCCATTCTTTCTGCAACACCCTTACCAGCTTGTGACAACCCCCAATTTTTGGTAACCAACTGGTTAAACCAATCAGCATCCTGATTGAATGTAGTGACAAAAATCAACCTATCATAAAATTCTTCTTGTTGTTCCTGGTTAAAAGTTATGTCCACCCTCTCATCCCATGGGATCCCATTTAGGATGGCCCTATATACACTATAATTTCTCTTCCTTATAACTTCTTCTCCCATAACCTTACACATTTCCAGGGTATAACCCCTCTTAATAAACATACCTGAGATGAATTCCATCTCTCTTAGAAAATTCTGATTATTGCTGACCATTCTGGCAGCCCTCACCATCTGCCCTTTGACAATAGATTTCTTTTGATGATAAGGGTGCCAACTTTTATAATCTAAATATGAATTGGAGAAGGTTGGTTTCCTATATATACCGGATGTCAACCCCAATACATTTTTATCAATTTTAAGATTGACATCCAAATAGGAAATCTCATCCCCCCTATACCCATGGGTAAAAGTTAAAAAAGTTACTGTTTGATTAAAGTATTCGAAAAACGTATATAGAATTTCTTCACCACCTTCCCAAATGATAAAAATATCATCCAAAAAATGTGTGTAGTGCTTAATATGGGGCCCAAATACACTCGAAAAAATAAATTCCTGTTCCCAATATGACGTTACGTAATTGGCATATATGGGGGCACAGGCTGCCCCCATAGCTACCCTGGTTATATGCTTATAGTAATGTCCTTCAAAATACAGGAAATTATTAACTAAAATTGCTTCCATTAGTAATATAAAAGCACTTATCTGGTCCTGGTCATATAACTTGGTGTTCAATAATTGATGTTCTAAAAACAATAGTCCTTCCTGATGGGGAATCATTGTAAATAAATTACATACATCTACCGTGACTAACTTAGTGGCTTCAGTAATCTTGATCCAATTTAATTTCCCTAAAAAATGCCAGGAATCCTTAGTAATATATGAAAAGGTTGTTAAACATTTTTGTAAATGGTGGTCTAAAAATTAACTAATGAAGCAAGTCTTACTACGTTTTCCATCGACAATGGGCCTAAACTTCAAGTTACTTAACCCCTTATGTATTTTTGGTACACTAAAAATATTACTTACCATAGGGTAATCATTTTTTAAGTAACTGTGGGTAGATTCATTTATCTGGCCCTGATATAACATATTGTCAAGCATTAATGCTAGCTTGCAGTACGCTATATTAATTTCATTTGGCCAATCAACCTGCTTGTTTTAGAATATTAATGGCCAGTCATTGTATAATCTAGAATCTATGAACCGTATAGGGGAAGGACTGCTGTTTGTTGGTGAGACAAACCTCTCTACTGTATCTACAGTTTATTATTAAACATGATATATATATATATATATATATATATATATATATATATATATATATATATATATATATATATATATATATATATATATATAAAATATGGAAACTCTGCTTATTTCTGCCTTCTGTAACAAAGACTGAATTATTTAAAGTTATGCTTTGTACTGGGTACTGCTAAAGGAATTGCTTATTTACTGTTATGAACAAAGTGTGCTATAATCAACAGAATGAATCAATAGTTTGTACTACCGTCAAATGGGTATTAAATGGAGCTACACTCCTGCAATACAGAGATTGATATAGAAGGCAGATAGATAAATATAAAGAGATAACTTCAAATACAGGCATACAGATAAATTTAGATAAATGGACAGACAGAAGGATGGATATTTGGACATGCATTCAGATAGCTTAAGATAAGAAGAAAGACAGTAGAAACATTTAAAAGAAATCACAAAGAAGAATGTTCTTTCACAGATGGATACATTCATTTTGTTTTAGTGTCCAAAAACTGCAAAACTACTAAACTAAAGAATGGATCGTTATTGGTTGAATGTCCTCCTTATAACATATATTAAGTACTTTTGGTTTAAAAAATAGTTAATAGACACACTTTATATATGCTTTTATCAGTATTTTGGAATATGAATGCAGCTAAAGCAGGGGATGTTGTTAACTATTTATATTAAGATCTGGTAAAAAAAAAGTAGAGAGGACAGTGGAAGCTACTTCTGTAATAACATAAAGAATACTTATTTACATTGTTTTAGATTTTGCATAGAATCATGCTGCAGTCTATAGAAAATATTGTTGCTTCATAGCCAGTTCTTAAGTACTGTAGTCTTACAATGTTCTATCGACCAACCGTTCATTAGCTATGCATAGTAAGATAGTCTTCCAATGTCCTACTGTCTAAACGTTCATTAAGTATGCATCGTAAGCTGTCCTGTTAGGTTATAGCTAGTTGCAGTGATTTCATTTTATCTTTAAAGGATGAACATACAATGGGTTAAAGCTTTAATGAGCAATGATATAGATGAAAGGTATCTCAATAATTTATTATACTGTGCTGGAAAGACACAGCATGCATGTTTAAAAATTAGGTTTACTGTCTCAGAAGTTATTTAGTTAATTTGCAGTCTTTTTATAATGTGGTTTTCAAGAATGACTGTCAATCTTATTTGCAAAATAATTTGATATTACATTATTTCTATGCTGTTGAAGGTATAAATACTGAAAAGGAGCAATACACATAGTCATTGGTTGCTCACTGATTTGGGAAAATCTCTCCCAGTCAATCAATAATACCTGAAATGTATTCTAGCTTCTGCTAGCAGACAGCCAGATGACAGGGTACACTATAGATGTCTGTGTCCTGCTGATGCATGGTTCCTATTTCCTAATGAGACTTTTTAATATAAAGATACAATATGTTCTAGTCAGTAATGCTACATAATGACAGTCGTATTATGATTTTTTTATGTTAAAGTCCAATAATAAAGACTGTGTTATAGATTTTGTAAGAATAAAGCATTTTCTACTTTGCTTGCACTTGGTTGCCATTAATTATAGATGTCATGTACAAGAATTCTGGCTGAAAATAAAATTACTGGTGTTAAATACATCAGGGTCACAGAGCTTGCAATGTCAAGCAGAGGATTTATCTCTCATTTCTGCTCCAGTGGGAGGTTTAAAATGTGGATGAAGATTGCAGCAAAGTGTGACACAACATAGATGCATTCTACCTATGTGAAGATAATGCCCCAAAGTCACAAGATGACAAAAGGTAATGTGCTTTTATCCCACACCACTTTATTCTAATTATATCCTTAATGTCTTCTCTGTAAGTAAATGGCACAACATAGCACAGGAAATAATCTTAGTTATTTTAAAGGGTCTAGCCGACAGTTATCTGGCTTGTACTTGGTGCATGCAGGTAATAGAAGATTCTACTGTTGTGAAGAATTCTTTTTCCTAATACAGCAGTTGCAGTGTTTTATGAAAGCTAGTAAAATGTTTATTTTGGCACAGAATTTTGAGCTATGTTTTATAGGTTCATAGGTTCATATATTCATAGGTAGGTATTAGGCTACTGGCCCAAGCGCCTACATAAGCCTAGCCAGCAAGGTTCCATAGCTTACGCCACCCAAGAAAGTTATTCACCTGTGCCACTGTCGAGCAGAGACAGAAGTGATCCCAGGGGTGTATTTCCTATTTCCCATCCACTCATCAAGATTTTTCTTGAAGAGTGCTAATGAAGAATTTTGCTTGACATAGATGGGTAGCTTGTTTCAAAGTATAGGAAGTCTCTGGGACAGGAATCTATCCCTCCAGCATGTCCTGTTTATTGTGGTGATAAGGTTTAGGTCCCTAGACCGTGTAGCTCGGAGGGATTGGGATTTCTTTAGGTGTAGCATCTCCAACAGCTCTGGGTTTGACATAGCTGTATATGTTAGGCAGAGATCACCTCGGAATAGATGATATGCTATGGAGTAAAGCTTCCTGAAGAAGTATGCTTATAATTCTACAGAACGGCCTCACTAAGACAGATGCCTGGTGTCAGAGCCATGGCCTCAAGCTCAATGCCAAAAAGTGCAGTGTCATCCCCTTTGATAAAAACTCTGTACCCATGAACTATCATATAGGCAGCAATCTACTTAACACCGAATGTGTGATAAGAGACCTTGGGACCCAGGTGGACAGTAGTCTCTCCTTTGATAGTCACATCGCCGCAGTAGTCAGGAAGTCCTTCTACGTGGCACACCTCATAATAAAAGGATTCTCATCCAGGAAAAAAGAGGTCATTGTTCCCCTCTACTCATCATTAATTAGACCCATTATAGAGTATAATGCCCCTTTTGGAATGTACCTCACAAGACATCTGCAGCAGCTGGAAAAGCCACAGAAGTACCTCACAAAGAGGATTACTGACCTCAAACGGCCTACTCTGACTGCTTCAAAAAACTCCAGCTTTACTCTGTAGCATATCGCCTACTCCGAGGTGATCTCTGCCTAACATATAAAGCTATGTCAAACCCAGAGCTGTTGGACATGCTACACCTAAAGAAATCCCAATCCCTCTGAGCTACATGCTCTAGGGACCTAAACCTTGTCACCACAATAAACAGGACATGCTGGAGGGATAGATTCCTGTCCCAGAGACTTCCTATACTCTGGAACAAGCTACCCATCTATGTCAAGCAAAGTTCTTCATTAGCACTCTTCAAGAAAAATCTTGATGAGTGGATGGGAAATAGGAAATACACCCTGGGGATCACTTCTGTGTCTCTGCTGGACAGTGGCACAGGAAAATAACTTTCTTGGGTGGTGTAAGCTATGGAACCTTGCTGGCTAGGCTTACAATGGCCCATGGGACGATAGCCTAGTACCTACCTACGAACCTATGAAAGCACTAATAAACGCGTGTGTCTCTAGAACTACTGTTTTTCAACAGTTGGTGTGTCTTATTTCATTTTTATAGAAATATATCTGAAAGAGTTTAATCTCTTGTAGAATTGTATTTATTGTATTTTTTTTATTTGACATTTGGTTATCGGGAAAGTCTGACTGGGTCAGAATCTCATTTTCAGGGGAGGCCCGGGGATGAAAGCTCCAATACAAAATAGACTAGATTAAAAAGCTTACACAAAAATTAACAGTATCATGCAAGTATAATACAATAGTAGATAGCAATGGAGAGTAGTATGTACATCAGTATGTATATTGAACGTAGTCAGCCACTGTAACTAGATAGCATTTGATATAAGTTATGGAGCACGTGTGAGATCAGTGCCATTTTGTGTAGTCAGCCAGAGTGAATGGAGATGCACATGTGAGTGTATTACAAGTAATGAATCAGTCAGTGTTCATATGAAGTTTGAAGTATATACAGAAATTACAGTTCCTGATGTGTGTTTGTATAATAAACTACTTAAATGCATTCTGTGCTTCAGTGTCTCATTTGAATATCTGAGACATGTGACATGGTGTCAGATTGGGATCCGAAGTTGAAGTATCTCACAAACCATGAGGCACACAGTTAGAAGTGGAGCAATATCCAGGAGTGATCTCGCAAACAGGTCAGCAGTTATTCGAAGCTACTTAAATTAGTTTCAAATGGTTTTTAGTTGCCAGATGTGATATAGCATTCAAAGTGTTCAAAATAATTTCCAAGATATTTGAAACATCTGAAATAGTGACATAATGATTAAAGTGTTTGAAATAATCTCCAAAGTTTTTAAAATGTTCTAACAGGCTAAAATGTCCACATATTTTTGCAATGTATGACTTTTTTGCAGTAACTAAGACTTTTCAAAGTGTCCAAAGTATCCAGAGTGTTCTAGGTATTTTCAATGTTAAAATAAATCATTTTCAGAGAGATTTTTGTATATTTCAGCAAAATTACAAGTACCAGGTCTATACTTATGTTTATAATCAATTTGTTGTTTGGATTTCACAGACCTAAACTGTTGGTGTTTGATAATAACATTGCTGAGAATTGGTGAGTGTTTGAGCAAGAATATGATATTTTCATACCGGCTGCATTTTCTGATAAAGACACAGGTGCAAAAGCATTTATACTTCTCAATTTAGCTAGCTCAGAAGTCGTTGAGCGAGAACGTTCATTTGTGTATGCACTTGCTGTGTATGCAGGGGAAGGGGAGAACCACCATATTGTGATACAGGCTGAAATGCTGGAAGACCCTGAGTTCTTAAATCATAAATTTAGAGAAATGTGCAACTCTCAAATGAATATTACAATGGAAAGGCATACATTTTACATAAGAAATCAAAATCCTGGTGAAACTATCGCTGCATATATTACCAACTGAAGAAATAAAGCAAAATCTTGCAGATCTGGTGATCTAAGAGATAAGCTGATAAAAGATCATCGTGTATGTGGTGTTAATGATGCAGTGAGAAAGATTTTGCTTTGAGATAGTGAATTAACACTGAGCAAAGCAATTGAGTTTGGACAAATATATGAGATGATGGAAAAGCACGCAAATATGCTTACGAATGAGAAAAGCATGTTTGCAGTATCTGCTACTGAGAATGCTGATAGTGTGCAGCAGAAATTTAAGACGAAAAAAACAAAACAAAGGGAGCCATACCCAACCTCATTGCTAACTGTCGTAATTGTGGAGGCAGTCATGAACCTAAATGGGAAAAGTGTTTTGCTTTTGGTCTGCAATGTCACAAATGTGAAAAGTGGAATCATTTCAAAAGACTTTACAAGTCTAAAGTGTCGCAGATGTATATTAAAATTGAGTATCTGAAGAACCAAGTAGATCAGAAAGAGACCGTAGCAAACTCTGAGAGCTGTGAGCAAACTTTCTGTGTTGATGGTGTCTCTGTGCTCGATGAAACAGTAGACTATCAGTTGTCAGCAAAGAGTGAAATATTTTCTACTATACAAATTAATGGGAAACCTGTAGAGCTTAAAGTAGACACTGGATCTAAGTGCAATGTTATGTCAGCACAAATATTTGCTAGAGTAAAAGCTGGTGAGAAACTTGATTCAGCAAATTATGTAAAACAAGTTGCTTATGGTGGTAAAGAGATTCAAACTGATGGTGCAGTAGTCCTTTCATGCCATTCTTCTAGAAGCAGCTATGACTTGCAGTTTTACATAGTGAAAAGACCTGAACAGTCACTGTTAGGCCTCAAAGACAGCCTGAGAATGGGACTCATTTCATTTAATAGAGAGGCTCACCATATAAGTTTGAGTAACAACAATAGTTTTACACAGAATATTTTTAAGGACTTTGCTAATATTTACAAAGATGAGCTTGGTAAACTACCAGTCACATATTCCATGAAATTAAATCATGAAGTAAGTCCAGTTGTCAGACCAGCATGGAAGATTCCAGTAACAATGTAAAGTATAAGCAGAACTAGACAAAATGGTGACTTTAGGTGTCCTTAGTCCAGTAGAAGAACCAACTGAATGGGTATCCTCCATGGCCATAGCTCATGAATGGGTATCCTCCATGGCCATAGCTCATAAGAAAAGCTGAGATGATTCTCGAATATGTATTGATCCAAGAGACTTAAACAAAGCACTTAAGCAGCCTCATCATCAGGTGTGTACAGTAGAAGAGGCAGCCACTCTCATGCCAAATTCCACTGTTTTTTTTCAGTCTTAGATGCAAAAATCTCATTTTGGCAAATTTCATTGGATCGTAAATCTTCATTGTTAACTACATTTAGTACACCATTTTGTAGATACAGATTTTTGAGAATGCCATTTGGAATCAGTTCTGCCAGTGAAGTATTTCAACTGGCCATGGAACAAATTTTTTCTGGTTATCCATGTGCCATTATAGTAGAAGACATTATTGTTGAAGGCAATGGTGAAGACGAACATGATAGAAATCTCAGGAAAGTACTAGACCATGCACTTGAAGTAAATATTGAACTGAGTCCTCAGAAATGTAAATACAAGCTGAATGAAGTTACTTATGTGGGTCATTTGCTTACTAGTTCTGGCTTACAACCAGATCCATCCAAGCAAACAGCAATTGTGGAAATGCCAGTTCCAGACAATGTCACAGCTTTACAACATTTTCTAGATATGGTCAACTACTTAGGAAAGTTCATCCCAAACCTGAGTGAGCTTTCTACACTGTTACGTGAGTTGACATGCAAAAATATACACTGGTCCTGGTTGGAACAACATCAAACAGCATTTGATATTCTGAAGCAGAAACCTGCCAGTCCACCCACATTGAGATATTATGATGTTCACAAACCTGTAACTCTTTTTTGTGATGCTTCAAGGTATGACCTTTGTGCAGCATGTTTTCTAGAAGGCATACCAGTAGCCAGTGCATCAAGAACTTTAACTCAAATAGAGATGCATTATGCACAAATAGAAAAATAACTTTTAGCAGTAGTGTTCACATGTTCAAACTTCAATGATTATATTTATGGCAGACCTATCCAAATACCAATTACCAACCACTAGTGACAATTTTGAAAAAGCCAGTGCATACAGCCCCAACTTGATTGCAAAGCATGATGTTAAAATTGCAAAAGTACAATTTCAATATTATTTCCAAAAAGGGCAAACACTTGTACCTTGCTGGTGCTTTGTCACGTGCGTCCAGACAAATGGCAGAGCAGCATGAAGATGAAACAGCAAACTTTGAAGTCATGGAAGTCCGAAATGTTTCATCATCATGGCTTGATGAACTAAGAAATCACAGCTTCAGACCAGTTCTCCAAAAGCTAAAAAACATTATCCATCAAGGATGGCCAACATGACAAACCAGTTTACCACTTGACATTCGACAATATTTTCCTTACAGAGACAAGCTCATTGAGATGGAAGATGGAATCATCATAAGAGGTCCAAAAGTGGCAATTCCTAATAAATCCTTACAACAGGAATATATCAGCATTTTGTATTGTGATCACCCAGGTACTGATTTATCCAAAAGAAGAGCAAGCGGCATTGCATTTTTGCCTTCTATGTCCAAAGATCTAGAGAAGGAAACTAAACCATGTAAAATCTGCCACAGTACCAAACCACATCAACAAAAAGAACCATTTCAGTTACATCAAATTCCTTTATTACCATGGTCAACAGTTGCCACAGATATTTTCAAATGGAATGGTCAACATTATTTGGTATTAGTAAACTATTACTCAGACTGGTTTGAAATTGACCTTCTTCATAACTTGACATCCAAGACAGTCATTACAAAATTGAAGAGACATTTTTCTGTCGATGGTAGTCTGCACAAAGTTATATCTGACAATGGTGCACAGTTTACTAGTCAGCAGTTCACGAGATTTGCTGAGACATGGGACTTTGTTCATGTTAGCAGTAGTCCTGAGTATCTACAAGCCAATGGTTTAAGTGAACATGCAGTTCAAAGTGCAAAGAACTTGTTGGAGATTTCCAAGAGAGATGGTATCAATGTTTTGCTTAACTTATTCAATCTCAGCAACATTCCTTGAAGCAATTTCTTGGTTCATCTGCTCAGAAATTGATGTCCAGACAGACTAGAACAATTCTTCTAATCAGCAAACAGTTGTTAGCACCAAAAGCAAAAACACAACAGAGTGGTCAAGCTTCAACTTTCGAGAAAACGCCAGTCACAAACGTTGTACTATGAAAAGACCAGTAAGCCCTTAGACGAATACTATAAGGAGAAGTTGTGAGAAAGAAAGCATCCAAAGGATACAACTGAGTGGGAATCATGAACATTCATGAGGAACTGAGATCTTACATCATACAATCAGAAGGAATGGATTTCAGAAGGAATTGTAGACATGTATTACCTGTCTCCAAACCAGTGATGCAGCAGATTCCCTATGCTGACCACTCTAATTCCCAGAGTGATTCGTCAACTGTTCGAATTCAAAAAGACACTGTGCTTTCTTCAAACAGTTTTGCTGTAAACCCTGATGTTCCAGTTTTGAAAGAATCCCCAGAGGCTGTCCATATCACTAAACCCAGTCAGAATTTATATGTAACTAGATCAGGTTGAATTTCCAAACTGAATCCTAAATATACAGCGACTTGGACTTGAAGTCAGTTTTGTTTTGTTGAAATGTTGACATAATGTCTAGCTCTTAAATATGTCTTTGTTCTCATATTTGCAATGTCGAACAAAATTAAAAAGGGAGGGTGTAGATCAGTGTGTATATTGAACCTAGTCAGCCACTGTAACTAGATGGCACTTACATATAAGTTACTGAGCACGTGTGAGATCAGCGCCATTTTCTGTATTCAGCCAGTGTGAATGTCAGCTTGAATGGAGATGCGCATGTGAGTGTGTTAGAAGTAATGAATCAGTCAGTAAGCATATGAATTTTAACGTATATGCGCAAATTATAGGTCCTGATGTGTGTTTGTATAACAAACTACTGTAAATGCATTCTGTGCCTCGGTGTCTCATTTGAATACACAACACATGCGACAGTATACAAATGATTAAAGTGGACAAATGTTAACATGGTTACATATGGGAGTGTGTTGTTACATAAAATGTGATTGAAATTGTTCTTCGGTTTGTCTAGGTAAGTTGTTTGGCACAGATTTTTCATATTTAGATATAAACATACTGACATGGAGGATGATGTAACAAGGAAGAGAGAGAGAGTGTGAGGCCGATATGAATAAGATGAATAGTTTAGAGAAAGTGAAAGTGAGAAGTAGTTAGTAAGGGATAGCAGATGAATAGTTAGTAAGGGATAGCAGATGAATAGTTAGTAAGGGAATAGCAATGAGTTACATATTCAGTGGAAGGTGGGTAAATGTACAATAGGGGTTCAAGATGAGATAAAGTAGAGTAGGCGATGAAATGGTATAGAATCTTAGCTGGCTTTAGGCACCAGTGAACCCTGCTGTCACTAGGGGCCCCCTGCTGTTCCTGGGAGGCCCCCAACCATAGCAGGTTGCCTTACCCTGATATTTTGCAACAGGTCTGTCAAACCAACAAAAGCTAGTACTTTTGTACTTAATAAATCTTAAATCTTGTGTACTTAATAAACCAGATGGGTAATACCTCATATTTGTATTTCCTTTAAAATTCAAAGATAACAGTGTTTTATTAAGCAACAAGCTTCACAATTTCATTAAATATTTTACCACTGACATAGTACGCCTGGCTTAGTTAAACTCTGCTAGTATAGATTCACTCCACTAAAACTAACAAGATAGCCAACTTTAGGTACTTGCAATACCCGTGGGTCCATAGGTTCATAGGCTGGTACTATGTTATCGGCCCTAGGGCCTATACAAGCCTAGCCAAACAATTCCCTGGATATTTCTTCCCACAATATTTACTTCCCTGGACCCCTGTCTAGCCCTGACTGATGTGATCCCTGGGGTGAATTTCCTATCTCCCATCCAATCGTCAAGGTTCCTTTTGAAGAGGGCCAAGGAGGTGCTCTGCTTGATATGTATGGGCTGACTATTCCAGAGTATGGGGAGTCTCTGGGTCAGGAACCTATCCCTCTGGCATGTTTTGTTCATTGTGATGACAAGGTTTACATCCCTGGAGTTTGTGGCTCTGAGGGATTGGGATTTCTTTAAGTGGAGCATGTCCAACAGCTAAGGGTTTGACATGGCCTTGTATGTTAAGCAGAGATCGCCTCTGAGTAGACGATATGCCAGAGTATAACTGGAGGTTTTTTACATAGGGCATCTGCTTTAGGCCTGTGATTCTTTTAGTGATGTATTTCTGTGGCCTTTTCAGCTGTTGCAAATGTCTTGTGAGGTACATACCAAACGGGGTGTTGTATTCTATAATGGGTCTAAAGAGGGATGAGTACAGTGGCACAATGACCTTCTTTTTTCTGGATGAAAAGCCCTTAGTGATGAGCTGTGCTGCATAGAGGTTTTTCCTGACTGTTGTGGCAATGTTCATAGGTTCATAGGTTCATAGGTTCATACTAGGCTATCTGCCCAAGGGCATTTATAAGCCTAGCATATAGTTATGTGGCTTTCGCCACCCCTTTAGTTTGAATAAAAACTATGCCTATCATTTTGCTGTGCCTCTGTCAAGCAGTGACACTGAAGTAATCCCTGGGGTATATCTGTGATCTCCCATCCATTGGTCAAGATTCCTCTTGAACAAGGCCAGCGAGGTGCTCTGCCTCACATGTACCGGGATTTTGTTCCACAGCATAGGGAGTCTCTGGGTGATGAATCTGTCCCTCCAGCATGTTCTATTTATAACCGTGTCAAGATTTAAGTCTCCTGCCCTTGTGGTTCTGAGGGATCTAGATTTTTTGAGGTGAAGCATATTCATCAAATCTGGGTTTGACATGGCCTTATATGTCAGGCACAGGTCACCTCTGAGCAAGCGGTATGAGACTGAATAGAGCTGGAGTTCTTTCAGTCGGGCAGCATAAGACATATTTTTGAGACCCTTTATCCTTTTGGTAAGGAACTTTTGGGGCCTTTCAAGCTGCAGCAGGTGTCTGGTCAGATACATTCCAAACGGGGCATTGTACTCAATCATAGGTCTAATGAGTGATGAGTACAGGGGGACGATGACCTCCCTTGATCTAGATGTGAATCCCTTCATGATCAGGTGGGCGATATAGAAGGTTTTCCTAACTACTTTAGCAACATGAGTGTCAAATGAAAGGCTACTGTCAACCTGGGTCCCCAGATTCCTGATGACTTTTTCTGTGCTCAGTGGATTGCCACCTATATGGTAGCTAGGGGTAACCTTGTTTTTCCCGAAGGGTATGACTATGCATTTTTTGGCGTTTAACTTCAGGCCATGGCTCTGGCACCAGTTATCCATTTCTGTGAGGCCCTTCTGGAGGATATCTGTGTCAGATGTGTTTTCGACTATGGCGCCCAGTTTGCAGTCATCTGCAAACTTTGTCAGCCATAACCCTCCTGTGTTTGCTTGTACTTCAGAAAAGTAGATGCCGAACAAGAGTGGACCCCGGACTGAGCCCTGTGGGACACCACTTGTGTCAGGCTTTGAGTCTGACATGGCTCCAGCAACTCTGATCCTGTGGGTTCTGTCACTTAGCCAGTTTGCAACCCATCTTGTGATGTATGGGTGTACATTCAAGCTGATGAGTTTTTTGATGATACCTGAGTGGGGTATTGTGTCGAAGGCCTTTGCCAGGTCGAGGTAGGCTGTATGGACTGCCTTTCCCTCATCAATGGCCTTGGTGACTGTCTCGAAAAAGTCAACCAAGTTTAAGAGGCAGGATCTGCCTTTGACTAAGCCAAACTGGGTTGGATCCAAAGTCTGCAAGTTCCCTATGTCTTTATTTATGAGTTCCATTATGATCCTCTCCATGGCTTTGCAGATAAGGCTTGTCAAGCTAATGGGGCGGTAATTTCCAGGGTCTGTGGAGGCACCGCCCTTATGAAGTGGGACCACAGTCGCCGTGCGCCACTCCTTGGGAACGTATCCTGAGGTGAGGCTAAGATTAAACAGCTGTCCTAACTGTGGGTTTAATTCCTCGTTGAGTTCATGAAGCACACAGCTGGGGACACCATCCAGTCCCATGGATGCTGTGTTTTTTGCCTTAGTGAGGGCAGTTCTCACCTGGGCGTTGGAGATGTTTGGGGGGCTACAATCCTCTGAAATAGATATCTCTCCTTTTGGGGGGAGGTGGGAGAAGTTTGCACTGAACCTGTCAGCCAGTATGTTGGCAATGTGTATAGGTTCAGTAATTTTCACATCATTTTGAACTAATTCTGAGCATATCTGGGAGTTTCCTCCTAGGTTTCTAACATAGCTAAAGAAGGCCTTACGATTGTCTTTAGAGTCCTTGGCGATTTTTCTCTCAAAATTTGCCTTGGATGATTTTATGAGAGCTCTTAGTTTTTTACTTATAATGATGAAAAGTGTCTTACCTTTCAAGGATTTTGCTCTATCTTGTAGTAGCTTCCTCCTTTTGTTGTAGAGCTTGTTTATGGCTGGGGTCCACCAGACTGGATGCTTGCCTTTGGTACAGAGAGTCTTAGTTTTGTTTGGGATTGCCTGATCCATGCAGTCCTGTAGGTGCTGGTAGAAGGCATTTGTAAGTGATTCAGCGGTTTGAGTGATGTTTACCACTGGCTCAGGGGCCTTAAAGGAGACCACACTAGTTTTTAGAAGTGTGAAATCGGCTTTTGAGAAGTTTTTCACTGTGGTCTTTTTTGTTTTAGGTGGGGGCGGGATGAGGACCTCCAGCGAGATTAGTTTATGATCTGATCTCACCAGTGAGGGGTATACTTCCGGTGTTGAACATTTTGATCCCATGTTCGTGATGATGAGATCAAGTATGTTTTCTCCTCTTGTGGGGATGGTGACTAGTTGTTCCTTGGCATTTGAGTTTATGAACTCCAGGAATCTTTGGGTTAGAGTGTTCGGGCTTGAGTAGTGTTCCCAGTCTATATTAGGGTAGTTGAAGTCACCTAGTATGATGGTGTTTGGAGATACATTTATCCCCTCCAATGTTTTCAGGAAGGCCATGTGAGGCTCCTGAGTTTGAGAGGGTGGCCTGTAACATGCTACAAATTGCAGAGCAGTCTTGCCTATGGTTAACTGCACCTGGATGGTCTCCGATGCATCGTGCATTGCCACCAACCTTGAGGTGTGGGTGTCCTTTATGAATATGGACACCCCCCCTCCTTTCTTGGCGTTGTCCGGATTTTGGGGCCAGAATGCATGATATGAGGTGAAACCTGTTAGTGCTGGGGTGCTCTCAGGAGCCTTGAACCAGGTTTCTGTCACAGCACAGACATCAATGTTCTCCATATTGAGAAGGGCCTCGAGTGCGTGCATCTTGAGATTGAGACTTCTGGCATTGAGCAGCATTACCCTTAGTTTTTTTTCCTTTTTGGTGTTCTAGGGTGGTAGGTTTAGAATTTGAGCCTTGCCTAAAAAAGGCACTATGGGGGTGGCAAGAGCCTTTGCCAATATCCGGAAGCCCAGGGGTGACAGGTGCAAGCTGTCCCTTGCGAAGCAGCGTGGCTTGTCCAGCATGTCATCCCAGGCAGACAGACATTGGATCCCCTTTGAATGATATGAATGTGGATATTGAAGGTGAGACCACTGTCCACCTGTGTCCCTAATTCTCTCATCACACTTTCCATGTTTAGTGTACTGCCACCTATGTGGTAATTCATGGGCACATGGTTTTTCCAAAGGAGATAACTATACATTTCTTGGCATTAAGCTTGAGCCCATGGCTCTGGCACCAAGCATCTGTTTCTGTAAGGCCCTTTTGTAGACTATCCACATCATTTGGGGATTCAATAACGGCTCCCAATTTGCAGTGATCTGCGAACTTTGTTAGCCAGAGTCCCTTAGTGTTGGCCTGTACTTCAGAGAAGTAGATGCCAAACAAGAGCTGTCCCAGGACTGAACCCTGAGGTACTCCACCTGTCACTTGTCTGGAGCTGGATTTGGAGTCAGCTACTTTTACAGTCCATGTTCTGTTAGTAAGCCATTTGGCAACCCATCGAGTGATGTAGGGGGCCCCTTATTCATCCTTGACTGTGTGTGGGGGCCCCACAAAAGCTACTGGTGGTTGGGGGAAAATGAGGACAAAAATGTAGTAATTTCCAGATTATGATCTTTAACCTGAACAGGTCTGTGATATGACCCCCGTTGGGATAAAGCTGATAATGAACATAAGCAAGGTAAACACTAGAGAGATCAACAGCCCAGAGTGACTGATGTCAGTGCAAACCTTGGATTTGAAGAAAAGCTGATGCTTCTGATCTTCAGGGATGGTTTTCTTTATGAGGGAGTTTTATACACACTGGCAGAAGACCGGCTACTGTAGCTTTCAACTTCTTTGCAGAAGAATTCATTGCAATACCTATAATAGCAGAATAAATGCTCAAAATCATGAACATGTTTCAGATATCACACTAATTCAATTAAAAAGTTAATAGTATAATATCTTTTTCATCAGCGTTCATTTTTTGGATAAACAAGTATAAAACTCTGATGTCTGGATTTATTGACTGTAATCCTGAATGATTTGCAAGCAAATCAAACTTTTTACAAAGGATAGAGTGAAACTATGAGAAAAATTAGGGAAACTAAATAAAAGCCACTTATTAGCCCTGCTGCTGTTTGACAACTGCTAAATGGCAGTCACTGATCTCATGTAGCAGGACCAGGTTTGCACAGTGTATTGCTATTTGCTGAAATAAGTACAAAACTAGTACTGCTATGGCTTATGCTTGTGTGTGTGTGTGTGTGTGTGTGTGTGTGTGTGTGTGTGTGTGTGTGTGTGTGTGTGTGTGTGTGTGTAAAAGATATCACTGATTTTTATCTGTGCACACACCCAGTAAGGCCAGGAGACAGACATTATTCTTCTGGGTATCAGTTAAAAAGTAATTATATTTCAAAAGTAATGAATAAAATATATATCACAGAACATTCAGACACTTACATCTTCTAAGAGTATGGGAGACCCCACTCCCCACACTGTATAAATGGAAACATGGGGCACCCTCAATTATCCTTGACTGTGTGGCGGCCCCACAAAAGCTGTTGCTGGTTGGGGAAAATGAAGATGAAAAATGTATTTATTTTCTGATTATGCTCTTTAACCTGAATAGAGGTTTGATATAACCCTGTTAGAATAAATCTGATAATGCCTCTGCTCTCAACCGCACCCACTCTAAAACCAGCTCTGCTCAGATGTGTGTGTGTGGGGGGGGGGGGGGCAGGGGGTGGATTGTGTGGTTATTACTTCTTTAAGTGTCATCACAGTCAAACCTTAGAGGTGTGCACATGAGGTTATTATAGCTTGTGTTTGGGCTGAGGACAGTGTGTTCATTCTTTTCTTTAACTTTTCTGACAGACCACAGAGGTGTACAAAGAAGATTACTATAGTTTGTGCAGAGGCAGTGTACTGTCTAGGAGCAACAAAGTTATTTTTTTTTACTTTCCTCACAATAACACTTCAGGCATATATGCAGGTAGCTGCCTTTAACAGTTTGGGTTGAGGAATGATAAGGCATACTATGTTTATGCATGTCAACAGTCACTTGAAATACAGGACTGTAAAAATTTGAACCTCTGCTTTCATCCCAGTCTAACACCAAAAGGATGCATAGACAGTCTTTTTGGGGTGTTAGGGAGGAAGACAATTCCAAGATAGGATGTGTGTATCCTGACAACAACTGGCTTGTTAGTTTATTGTGAGTTACTATTTTGTCATCTTTGAACATTAAGCCTATGGTACAACCTGGATTAAAAATTTGTAAATATGCTCTAAATGTATTTCAAAACATGCATAACCAATGGTTTCTGGTGGCTCTGGCTTAACTGAGTTATTTCCTAAATGGTTATTATTGTGCTTACTTGGTCAGGAAAGGTGTGTTGAAAGGGTGCAAAGAAAACTGAAGCTAAACAGCAACACAATTTCTTTCCTTAATCAAAATTTCTGTTCAAGCCATCATTGGATGAAAAGGTTGCGTAAAAAGAAAAAAAAAACTTTAAAATGCACTTAAGAGCATATAGGAAGATATGGCTTCTTGAAAAAGCTGAAGAGTAAAGCAAAACTTGAAAAAATAATGTGCATAGCATGGGAAGCCCAAGATGGGGGGGTCAATCGGGGGAAGATTGTAGGGTGTGTGTGTGTGGGGGGGGGGGTTGGGTGGCTGAAACAGTAGGCCCAGGGTGCCATTTCACCTAAGTAGAAACCTGCACATACAGTTCCTGCAGTGTATCATTGGTGCAACTAAATTCCAGTAACTGTAACTGTCTCTTTGTGAGATGGGCCAACATAGTGTGGTAGACAGGCCTGTTGTAATTAAGAGCATTGTAGCTATAGGTCTGTCAGTTTACAGCATGAACTAAAAGGTTGCTTAGGAGGGGTATAGGTGACAGGGTGATACATAGACTGGAAGTATCTAGGGGGCTCCCAGATTGACATCTTCTGGGGACCCCCAAAATGCTAACACCGGCCCTGTGGAGTCAATGAGAGTAAGTGAACGAGAAGTTTGTAGAAGGAATTGAAACTGCCCGCCCCTCTTGTAAATTTGTGTTTGGATACTCCTTCTGGGCCCATCTCATTTGCTCACTCAACTGACTGCAGTGAGATCATATTCTGATTTCAGGCACTCCTACTGTGTACAAAGGGAGCATCTGGGAAACAGAAAAAAAAAATTAAGCTTGTTTCCTGCCTTTCCTGTTAAGTGGTATAGACTATTTGTAGGCTTCTGAGCCCCCAAGCCCTTCTGTGTTGGAGGGAAGCCTTCTAGCTTAGTTTTTTTTTTCTTATAACTAGCCAGTTTTCTAGTTTCAGCTCTCAAATCTGTTTATTTGATCTCAGCACTTGTTCAGAAAAAAATAAATAAATAAATCATCTGCTTTTACTGTATTTGTGTTTCTACCTACTTTATTTTACTTTTGCATCATCTTAAAAGTAATCAATTGTATTTATTACTGCTTGGTGTAACTCATTCTAAGCCTTTTGGTTTAAACACTTGGGCTTCGGACCAGTTGTTTTGCACTGAGAGGGTTTGTGGTCTGCAATGTAGTGGCAGAACAGGTAGCTTACATCCTTCTAGGTTGGGAACTGCTGACTGAGGGCTCAGTGTCTGTTATTCTAAAAGTGTATTAATTCTGTTTTAAGCACTTGGGCTTTCAGGCCAGTTATTTTACATTAAGAGGGTTCGTGGTCTGCACTCTTGTGGGAGGAGAGGCTGGACTCTGCCCTTCTGAGCTGGGAATTTCAGGTTAAAGGCTTATAGTGCATGCATATCTGAACTGCTTCTTACTGAAGTTGGTGCACCTTGTTTGCTGTGGCATAGACTGGATTCGGGACTGCTGGATCTAGCTTTGTTTGTGTAACTTGAGCACTAATCCAGGCATTCTCTAAAGTATTCAATTGTATTTATTACTGCTTAGTAGTAACTTGATTAAAGTGTAGATCATTCTAAGTCTTTTGGATTAAGCACTTGGGCTTCAGACCAGTTGTTTTACATTAGGAAGGTTTGTGGCATGCACTGTGGTGGCAGGACAGGTAGCTTTCATTCTTCTAAGTTGGGAACTGCTGATTGACAGCCCAGTGTCTGTTATTCTTAAAGTGTATTAGTTCTGGTTTAAGCACTTGGGCTTCAGGCCAGTTATTTTACATTAGGAAGGTTCATGGTCTGCACTCTTGTGGGAGAAGAGGCTGGACTCTGCCCTTCTGAGCTGGGAATTTCTGGTTAAAGGTTTATAGTGCCTGAATATTTGAACTGTATCTTACTGAAATTGGTACACCTTCTTTGCTGTAGCATAGACTAGATCCAGGCCTGCTGAATCTAGCTTTGTTTATATGCTTGTTGTTTGTTTGCTTGTTATTTCCCTGGAACGCTAATTCCACCTAATACGCGGCTTCTCAGTGCTTCTGTGGATCACTAGTGATATCTGCATTGCTTACTGTACTTATTTCCTTGTTTCACTTGAAAGAAAGTTACTGCTTGTCGTTTTTGCATTTAAGTTACCTGTAACACATTGCACTTAAGTTACCTGGCACTTGCTCACTAAAGCAATTATATAAGTCAGCACTAAAAATTAAAAGCACTACACCCTCACTCCCCACTGGCCCTTGTTTTCAATTATTAAGGAATTCCCAATATTATTCTAGCATGTCCAAAGGTCAGTTGTCAATCTCCTCTCTGGTCCAGCTGGTGAATCTGGGAATCTTGAGGCAATGTCACAACTGCCTCATGTACACAGACAACCCTCTCCTCCTCCCAACAAATTCCAACACATGTGAGAGATGCAACCATATAGCCAAACTGGAGGCTAAGCTCTCTCAACTCAGTACTGGCATAACCAGCCAGGAGGAGAAGGAAACCACACTCACTACAATTCCAGTCTCACATAGACCTACCATGACAGCAAACCAAACACATAATCACACAAAAACATACTTGGAGGCTCTAAATAAAGATCTGCCTAAGCAGCAGAGACCTCCAAAGCAGACACCCAAGCAACCGCTACCCCAAAACAAAACACGTGCAACACATATCTCACAAAGCCAATGTGCCGAACAGTCACAGGCCTTAAGACTAAACAACACACCTGATACACTTGTAATAGTTGACTCTATCGTCAGGCACACTGACATCCCGCACACCAGGCTGAACAAGGAGAAGGTCACGGTGAGCAGCCTGTCGGGCGCTAGGATCCACCACATAACACAAGCACTCAGGTCACTCCAAGGCAAGTACAAATATGACTCAGTCATTGTCCATGCTGGTGTGAATGACCTGAGACGTACCTCCCTGGACTACATTACAAGAGACATAAAGGAGCTCTCTGAGCATGTAGCCCAGGCCGGTATGACCCTGACCTTGAGTAGCATCTTACCCTCACCAAGAATGATGCCACAATATGAAGACAAGATGATCAATTTCAACAATTGGCTTAAGTACTGGTGTAATTCAAAGGGGATCCAATGCCTGTCAGCTTGGGATGATATGCACGACAAGCCACGATGCTTTGCTAGGGACGACTTGCACCTGTCACCCCTGGGCTTTCGGATATTGGCAAAGGCTCTTGCTACCCCCATAGTGCCTTTTTTAGGCAAGGCTCAAAAGACAAACCCACCTCCATAGGTATCACAAGGGATAAGAAACTAAGAGTAATGCTACTCAACGCCAGAAGTCTAAACCTCAAGATGCACGCACTCGAAACTCTCCTTAGCATGGAGAACATTGATATCTGTGCAGTAACAGAAACCTGGTTCAGGGCTCCCAAGAGTACCCCAGCACTACCAGGTTATACCTCATACCATGCTTTTCGGCCCCAAAACTTGGACCGAACCACAAAAGGAGGGGGAGTATCGATATTCATCAAAGATACCCACATCTCCAGGTTGGTGGCAAAGCACAAAGCATCAGAGACTATCCATGTGCAACTAACAGTGGGTAAAACTGCCTTCCAGTTTATAACCTACTACAGACCACCCTCCCAAATGCAGGAACCCCACTCGGCCTTCCTGAGAACACTGGAAAATATGAAGGCCTCTCCAAACACCATTATATTGGGCGACTTCAACTACCCAAACATAGACTGGGAGCATTACTCTAGCTCCAACACCCTAGCCCAAAGGTTCCTAAAATTTATAAACTCAAATGCTATGGAACAACTTGTTACCACTCCCACAAGAGGGGAAAACATACTGGACCTGATCATCACCAACATGGGGACTCTATGCTCCAGACCAGAAGTGTATCCCTCACTGGTAAGATCAGACCATAAACTAATCTCACTGGATATTCACATCCCAACCCCACCCCCTGCCCAGAAAACCACAGTGAAAAACTTCTCTAAAGCAAATTTCACACTCCTCAAAACCGAGGTGGAATCCTTCAAAGCCCCCGGGCCTGTGGAAAATACGGCCCAGACCACAGAATCCTTTATAAATGCATTCTATGAACACCTTCAGGAATGCATGGATCATGCGATCCCAAATAAAACCAAGACCCAATCCTCCAAAGGCAGACGTCCTGTCTGGTGGACCCCAGCCATAAACAAACTATACAATAGAAGGAGGAAGCTATTAAATGATAGAGCAAAATCCAAAAAAGGGAAGGCATCACTGATCAGTATTAGCAAAAAACTACGGGCATTCATAAAATTGTCTAAGGCCAGCTTCGAGAGAAACATTGCACAGGACACTAAGGATAATCACAAGGCTTTCTTTAGTTATGTTAGGAACCTGGGTGGTAATTCCCAGATATGCTCAGAATTAGTCCAAAATGACAAAAAATACACTGAACCCACAGACATTGCCAACATCCTAACTGACAGGTTCAGCGCAAACTTCTCCCCCCCCCCTCCCCACCAAAAGGGCAAATATCTATCCCAGCAGAGTGCTGCCCCCCTGACATCTCAGATGCTCAGGTAAGAGCCGCCCTCTCCAAAGCAAAAAACACAGCATCAATGGGACCAGACAGTGTCCCGGGCTGTGTCCTACATGAACTCCAAGAAGAGCTAAACCCAAACATAAAACTACTGTTCAACCTCAGCCTTACTACAGGATATGTGCCCAAAGAGTGGCGTACAGCAACAGTGGTTCCTCTCCATAAAGGTGGTGCCTCAACGGATCCTGGAAACTATCGCCCCATAAGCCTGACTAGCTTGGTCTGCAAAGCTATGGAAAGGATCATCATGGACCTCATAAATAAAGATATTGGGGACCTACAGACACTGGATCCTACCCAGTTCGGCTTTGTTAAGAGCAGATCCTGCCTCTTAAACCTGAAACAGTCACCAAGGCCATTGACGAGGGGAAGGTGGTCCACACAGCCTACCTGGACCTCACAAAAGCCTTCGATACAATACCCCACTCAGGCATTATAGATAAGCTCACCAGCTTAAATATAAACCCCTATGTCACTAGATAGATTGCAAACTGGCTCAAGGACAGAACCCACATGGTTAGAATTGCTGGAGCCATGTCAGACTCCAAACCAGTTACAAGTGGTGTCCCACAAGGCTCAGTTCTGGGATCTCTCTTGTTCGGTATATATTTCTCGGAGGTACAGGCCAACATGGAAGGACTGCGGCTGACCAAGTTCGCAGATGACTGCAAACTGGGCGCCATAATCGACTCTCAAGCTGACACAAGCATCCTCCAAAAGGGCCTCATAGAAACAGACAACTGGTGCCAGAGCCATGGCCTCAAGCTAAATGCCAAAAAGTGTATAGTCATCCCCTTTGGCAAAAACAAAGTGCCCACAAATTACCACATAGGTGGTAATCCATTAAGTACAGAAGAAGTAATTAGGGACCTGGGGACCCAAGTTGATAGCAATCTCTCATTTGACAACCACATGGCCAAAGTGGTTAGAAAAACATTTTATATAGCCCACCTAATCATGAAGGGATTCACATCTAGATCAGGGGAGGTCATTGTGCCTCTTTACTCATCCCTCATCAGGCCCATAATTGAGTACGATGTCCCTTTTGGGATGTACCTTACCAGACACCTGCAGCAACTGGAAAGACCCCAAAAGTACCTCACCAAGAGGATCAAAGGGCTCAAACAGATGCCATATGCTGCCCGGTTAAAGAAACTCCAGCTCTACTCAGTGGCATACCGCCTGTTCAGAGGCGAAATGTGCCTGACGTATAAAGCCATGTCCAACCCGGAATAAATGGACATGCTGCACCGCAGAAAATCCAAATCCCATCGAGCTACGCGCTCGAGAGACTTGAACCTCAGCACTGAAATAAATAGGACATGCTGGAGGGACAGATTCATAACCCAGAGACTCCCTTCACTCTGGAATAAAATCCCAGTCCAGTTTAGGCAGAGTCCCTCATTGACTCTCTTCAAGAGGAATCTTGATGAGTGGATGGGAGATCGTAGGTTTACCCCGGGTATCACTTCTGTGTCACTGTTAGACAGAAGCACAGTATACTAACCTCGAAAAAGGGCATAGCAAAATAAATTTAAAATGGGTGGCGAAAGCCAAACACATTCTGGCTAGGCTTATAAATGCCCTAGGGCAGATAGCCTAGTATGAACCTATGAACCTATGAACCTATGAATAATTGAGTGTAGTAAGTTAGTGGAAAGTGGGTAACAGAAGGCTGAAAACAGGGAGGAGGAAGGTGGAGTGGTAGAGTTATAATTATTTGATTAGTAGTCAGTTTGGTTTTGAGCAGGCACAGTTGCTTGACCTGAGTAGTAATTGTTTTACTTTAAATTTAAATTTCTTGATATTTAGGGTAGTTCTAATATCTAAAGGTAGTGTGTTCCATGTTTTAGTTTGAGAATAGGACTGAAGTGATTGTACAGCAGTTTTGTTTGGTTTGTATCTAGCTAATACATTATTGTCTTCAGAGCGGAGAGTTTGATTGGGTGCATAGAGTTCGAGCAAAGAATTTATAGAAGGGCATATTTCAGAATTATAGATAATTTTGTGGGCCATTGTTAGTTGTTGGAAGGTTAGTTATTGGGGTAGTGTGAGCCAGTTAAGGGAGGTAAGAGCAGCACAAAGGTCCTTGTGGAATGGTAATCCTGTTGCAAATTTGGCAATGTTATTGTAACAGGGTTCCAGCTTATTTGTTAATGCAATTTGGAAGCTGGTAAGTGTAGGGGCACTGTATAGTAAAGACAGTACTAGGTATGTGGTGGCCAGTATTCTTTTTGTGTCTGAGTCCCTAAAATGTTTGTGCCACTATAGCATTCCTAATGTTTCTTCTGTTTTTTAATGGTATTATGAATATGCAGTTCAAAGGTTAGTTTATTGTCTATTGTTATCCCTAGAAGTTTAGCATGTGGGGCCAATTCAATTTCTGTTCTATTAAGGGAATATAGTTTAAAGTTGGTAGAGTGTGATTCTGGTGTAAAGAGAAGTAATTTGTTTTTTGGGGGGTTTAGTAGGAGTTGTGTGTTATTGAGCCAGGTTTCAACAGATGAGAAGGCCATTTGGGTTATGTGTCTAAGATGTGTTATATTCTTGGAGGAGGAAATGATAGTTCAGTCATCAGTGAATTGGATAAGGGTGCTTTGGCAGGAAGTGATACGCATGTTATTTATGAAAATGTTGAAAGGAAGGGGGAGCAAGGATGGAGTCTTGTGGGACCCCTGTTTTATTGGGTAGATATTCTGAGACAAAGCCTTG
Organism: Protopterus annectens; assembly: GCF_019279795.1. Lineage (NCBI taxonomy): Eukaryota > Metazoa > Chordata > Ceratodontiformes > Protopteridae > Protopterus > Protopterus annectens. Next base: position 823,399,339 of record NC_056749.1, on the reverse strand, counting down.
CCATTTTACATGCTGTTCTCTTTCAGAGAGGTAGTTTGAAAACCATTGTAGAGAACTTTGTGTAAGGCCTAGGGGAGATAGTTCATGCACAAGTTTGGGGTGTGACAGTGTCAAATGCCTTTGATAGGTCTAGGAATATTGCTGAGGTTAGGTGTCTTACGTCTCTAGCTCTGTTGATTCTATCTTTGAAGGTTATTAGGGCAGTTGCTGTACGGTGTGCTGGTCTGAAGCTGTGCTGAGTGGATATAAGTAGGTTATTAAGAATAAGATAGTCAAAGAGTTGCCTAAATACACATTTTTCCAATATTATGGAAAGAGGAGATACAAGGAAATGGGGAGATAGTTCTATTGATTTTCCTTCTTTATGTAGGGGGGTTGAAAATTTATTTTTTCCAGATTGTCGGGATATATGCTTCTAAGATGGATCTATTTATGACAATTCTTACAGGGTAGGTGACAGTATCAGCTGTACGTTTTAAATATTCGAATGGGATTTTGTTAGCTGATAGAGAGCTAGCTTTTATTTTATGTAATAATCGATCCGTATAGTTAGTGGATACTGGTTTCAATGCAAATCATGTTGGTTTTGGAGGTGAGGTTAGAGGAGTTTTGGAAGAGAGTGTGGAATTTGCAGTGTGCACCTTTGTTAGCATTATTAACTAAATTGTTTATACTTTCTATAAAATGTGTATTAAGCATTTCTGCTATTTGAAGTGGGGTTTTATCTGTGACTGGTGTGGGGTTTTGTTTTGATCCTGGGGTAATCAATGATGAAGTGGTGGGCAAGAAGTTTTTCGGATTATTGTGGTCAAATAATTGCTGAGTGAAGTACAGTTTCTTGTCACCAGTAATATGTTTCTTTGTTAGGTTGCATAGATACCTACAGTTTTATACAGATAGTTCATTTTTATTTGTCTGGGATTTTTTCCAGGCTTTGTCTCTATTTTGTATTAATTGTTTTGTAGTCTTTGTAAGCCAGTGTGCATAGTCATTTTTGGTTTGGTTTGTGCGAAGCGGGACTAGACTGTTGAGTATATCTAAAAATTGCTTATTGAAATACTCAGCTGCATTCTCTAGGGACTATGTCAAATAAGCGAATGCTTGAAATGTCGAACGTCATATGGTCAATACCATATGATCGACATTGCAAGTGTTCAAAGGTTGACTTTAACAGCGCCATATGGTGAAGAATGGGAGAATTTCCCTTTTCTGCACTGAAGTGCAGTCTCAGAGTTGGTATATTTAAGTAGGGGGTGTGTGGATTGCACCATTAAGGGATGTTTTTCTTTTCTTTCTTTTTTTATTTTTTTATTATATATTCGAACATTCAAATTTCGACCATATGTTATCGAACATATGGTATTCGACATTTTGAAAGTTTGAATATATAACATAGACTTTTTGTTTAGGTGCAGTTTTTTTAGAATGGACCAGTTTAGAGATTTTAATATCTTAACAAAGAGTCTTTGGCTAAAATTTGTTAAAATTGTAAGAGATTTTATAGTTGTGGATTTTGGGAGATTGTCCTGTGAGGACAGGACATCTGCAAGTAGATGGTCACTTAGTGTGACTGGTGGAGTTCTGGAGTTGGAGCATTTGTTAGCATCTGTGACTAGGATCCAGTCTAGAATGGAGTTACTTTTATAGATACTAGTAGGGATTGTGTTAAGTTGTGTGAAACCTGATAGATTAAGACTATTAGGAGGAAATTCAGATTTTAGGTTGTTAGTTGATATTGACATCACCCATAATTATGGTTTCATTAAATATGTTTTGAGTCATCCAGGACAAAATGTTTTCTACTGTGGACAAGTTTTGACTGGGGGGAATGTATAGGGCTGCAATACAGAATTACTTAGTTTTATTTAATTTTAAGTGGGTAATGAGGATTTCAGTGTTATTACATTTTGGGATGGGCTTTGTGTAGGGTATAATACTATAAGAGGATGGGTAGATGAAGGGCAACACCTCCTGCTTATTTATAGGTGATCAGCTCTTATTATGATATATCCTGGTGGAAGTAGTTCAGTGTCCTGAATAGTGGAAAGTGGGTAGCAAAAGGTTTTAACCAAGTTTCATTGATAGCAAGTATGTTGTGGTTGTACTGGGTTAACCATGCATGGTGTTATTTTATTACATATATTGCATATGTTTAGTGTAGCCAGAAAGAGTGAGTTGGAAGTGGATTTATTATGATTATATGGGGCAGAGAGGTGTCCTGGTTTTGGGTGAATGTTCCCACATTGGGATAGGCTTGGGAGTTGGGAGAGATAGTGGATTGTAACTATAGGTATTACTGCTTTCATTTTAATGAGAAAGTTAGATTTACAGTTTCTGGGATAGTGCAGGACTTTGTACTTTGTATGGTGGAGGACATATGAGTTCAGTAGGTTGGCTGATGTGTTAGAGTAGGTATTAATATGTTTCTCAAAACTAGTGTTGGATGTTATGGTGTTTTTGTATATGTTGACATTTTTGGCACTTAGCGAAGTTCTTTGATTTAGAATAAAGACCGTCAGTATAAGGTAGAGTTCACTGATGAGCAGAAATCTGAAGGTGTGGATTCTACTATCAAACTGACGCCATTTAAAAATCGTATCTATACACAACTAATGATAAAGAACAATGTATATTATACTCCAGTAGTATAAATAATTTTAATCCCAAAATATCACCATCCTGCACGTTGTTCATTTCCCATAGCTGATTTGTTGCATATCTTATTGTTCTCTAAATACATGAGCAATCTTTGGTGCTCTCCTAAAGTAAGGTTAGAAAAACGGGTTATGCAAAGTCAACATTATCTTAGGAATTTGCTATTCTTCAAATTACTGATCTAAAGTTACCCAAGCAAAAACTGCATCTCCTTATTACTCTTTTTACGCTGCTTAAGCTTTATGTAACACAGAATTGGCTAGACCATTCTAAACTTTCTTGGAAAGGATTTAGAAACATGGCAATTAAATACATATTTTCTCATAAATGTATAACAAATAATAAATGTTGTTGTTATCAGAAATATTGGAAACTTTTAAATGACGGTCATAATTTCAAGTTTAAAGTTATTGACCAAGTAGGACCTGATTGTAGATGTCCATATGAGCCATTGAAACTTGAAAAGAAAAAATTGATATGGCAATTGACAGCAAATGCAAATCAATCACCTGGATTAAATGAAATGACATCTATAAAGTGTATTTTGAGGTTAAAAAATTTAGAAAGGTAATATTTATTGACGGATATATATTGTAATATAACTTTATGGTCAAACTTTATTTTATTTTATTTTATATTTTGTATTTTATACTTTATACTTTATAATAAAATATAATAAAATAAAATATTAAAAATAGTTATGATAAATTGATTAATGGTAGAATAATGTGTATATATATACATATATATATACTTGTAATATATTTTTAATACATATACAACTTTAATATAATGTGTATTTTAGAATGTTTTGTAGTTTACGATATCGCTAGTAATATTTGTTAAATATTTATTAAATATTTATTAAATATTTATTAAATAATTATTAAATATTTATCACGTGCGGACTGATGGGCTTGTTTTCTTGTACTTGAATGTTTAGGTAGAATTTGTTTTAAATTTATGGTTAATAAAAGTAACAAATTTGCTTGTTTAGGAATAGGTTCCCCTTGGTAGTAGAATGTCAAAAATTGTTCCTAAACAGGCTAGAAATTTGCTGAAAATTTAAAAGTTTTAAAAGATTTTTAAAAGATTTTTATAATATGAATGTGTTTATTGTTAGTAATGTGTAATGATATGTACTAGAATGGTTTTATATTGGATAGGATTGAAAGTGCTTTTCTTTTAAATTTGGTTAAGAACAGGTTAAAAATGCTTAACATAACTAATTAAACAATAATTATCTGCTAATTACATACAGAATCCCTATATAAATGTAACACACACAATAGTATTTTGTCTTCTGAGGAAGTTGCAATATTTTGAAGCGACGAAAAGTGTACGAGTATTTTGCACGCTTAAAGACAAGACTGTGGTTTATGTTCGTGAATAAAGTGGTTGCTATTGGATTACTTTCGGTTGTTCGGTTCATTGCTTTCTAAGCTTTATGTAACACAGAATTGGCTAGACCATTCTAAACTTTCTTGGAAAGGATTTAGAAACATGGCAATTAAATACATATTTTCTCATAAATGTATAACAAATAATAAATGTTGTTGTTATCAGAAATATTGGAAACTTCTTGATGACATATTAAAAGAATAAAACAAAATGGCAAAGCATTTTCTTTGTTTCAACAAAATGCGAATATTTACACTTTTAAACGTATTTAAATTTTACAAACCAGGATCTTTTAGGTTCATAGATCTTTATTTGTGAATTGGTATTATAATTTGGTTTCTACCAAGCTGATTTTGCAGCACTTATTGCATACACTGTATAAAGTTTCAGAGTTCTTGCCTTTTATGTTATATTTCTTTATTTTAGATTTGTTGTACATTTCTTTGATTGAATTGTTTCTTCTTTAGTTTTAAAAATATTCTAATTTTTATTGATCAAATTTATTTGTATGTACTGTGAAAGAATATTTAATAAAATATTTTTCGAAAAAAAAGCAGCATTTCACTTTTAAAACATTTGCAGTTTATAGGCAACTCAAACGAAGACCTGAAATGCTATTACATATGTATGTAATATGTCACTTTAATTCAATCGCTACCAAGGCTAAATGTGAGATGTTGAACAAAAGGAAGGTCTGACATTGAATGAGGCTAAGGCTGTAAAATCTGCTGTGTCTGAAAGGAGGGAAAGTTAACTATATTATATTGGTGCCCATGTATATAATGATATAGTTAAATGGTGACTGCAATGCCATTTAGGACACTGTTCTGGTATATACAATTTTAACAAACGGTTTAGAAATTACATGTGAAACAACTAAAACCTGAACAAAATATAAACACCATAGGACCTAATGAGACAGGATGACCATGCCGTTTACCAGCACAATTTATTAAGTGCTTTTGTTGTTCTTATATTCAGACTTCATCAGATGAAGAAGAAGGATGAATTGATGGTTGTCTTGTGTTGTTTTGCAATAATGTTTTTTTTCTGTTTTTTTTGTAGTTGTGGTATATATGCTGAAGTAGACAAAGCTGAAATCTTGAAGACTGTTGGAGAATACTTGGTGTCAGAGGACCTTATGTAGTCTTGACTGCACAACAAAATGAAATGCTCACACAGTAGGGACACATGTATCATTGCACACTAGCCCAAATGAATGTGGAAAACAGGATGATAATTTAGCAATAATCAACAACTGTGTGTAGGTATATCAGAATTTGCCCACAGTTGGTGTGATTTGATTATGAGGTCAAAGCCCGAGTTATTAAACAAAGGCAGTTGTGTGCTTATCCTGATATATCCACACACAGGAGTAAATGATTGGGATTATACAATAGCTTTATTTAAGAAAGAATCGCTTACCTTTCTTAAATAATGGCTTTGTATAATGGCATTTCAGTCTTCTTATGTGTTGTCTTCTGCAGGCTGATGTACTGTGCATACATATGGGACTTATGTTCTAACACTTGTTCAGTATATCTGTTTAGAAAGTAATGCACATTCACATGGGAATTATGTTTCCACACTTGCACAGTATATCTGAGTAGGATGTACATGTGTAGGGGACTTACATTCTCACACTGGCACAGTATGTCTGTGCGGGATGTACTGCACATGCATAGGGGAATTATGTTCCCACACTTGCAGAGTATGTCTGGGTAGGATGTACTGTGCATGCATAGGGGACTTAATATTCCCACGCTTGCACAGTATATCAGTGTAGGATGTACTATGACTTAATATTCCCACACTTGCACAGTATATCAGTGTAGGATGTACTATGACTTAATATTCCCACACTTGCACAGTATATCAGTGTAGGATGTACTATGACTTAATATTCCCACACTTGCACAGTATATCAGTGTAGGACATACTATGACTTAATATTCCCACACTTGCACAGTATATCAGTGTAGGATGTACTATGCATGCATAGAAGTCTTACGCTCCCACACTTGCACAGTATATCTGGTAAGATGTACTGGGCATGCTTATGGGACTTAATGTTCCCACACTTGTACAATATATCTGTATAGTACAGGGCAAGCAATGGAGAAAAGAGAATCTCCATTCTTTTTTTTTTTTAGCTGTTAAAAAAAATCAGGCATTTTATGAGGGACAGTGCAAAAATGCAAGGAACATCAGGTATACTTCTGTTTCTTTAGTTTTATAGAACATTCTTGTTTTTTCTCATATTTTGGTCTGTCCTTCGTCATATGTCCATATAAAGTCTGGTTGCTTAATGCTATTTCAGCGGAAATAAATAAATAATAAAACAAATACTGGTGCCCCTACAGCTTACAAAAGGTCATAAAGTGTGTGTGATAGATGTTGAATCTCAGTAAAGATGGCATGCTGTCTGTACACTGAAATCAAATTTGTATAACAACGCAAGTATGAATTTGTTCAAGTGGAGGGCAGCCTCAAGTTCCATCAGTATATAATTGAGACTTCAGGTACTGAGCACAGCAGCCATGATTTGGTCAGGAATAGAATATACTGCAATCTGTTTTTATGTTGGAATGGCCAGAAGAAGGACTTTGCCTGAAATAAGCACTATGTGGACAGCAAGTGCTTTTTCCTGTATGTGTGATCCATGGAGCAAATGGTTCAGCCATCCTTGAGGAATCAAGATCGGATGTTGATGATCTCATCTCAACCTGAAACTTACTATATAACCCCGGTATGAGACCAGACAATTGTTAAACACAATTATCTTCTTTTTTGTATCTGGGCATTATTTGGGTGAGGATAGCCCTTTACTCAAGGACACAGTCGTCCTGTATTTGACCTTTGCATAACAAGCTCCAGTATCCTTCTCTGCATTTCCTTCTAGTTTGATTGGCTCAGGTGAGTCACATGTACACGAATCAGCATCAGGTGCTGGTCATACTTGCAGGGTCCTCGTGATGTCACATATCCTAGTACCAGAAAACCATCTGAGTCCGTGAGCCTAAAAATGGAGTTACCAGTTGTTACTTGGACATGCAGATTTGCTGACAGTGTAAGATTGGTGAAGAAGTGAGTTATTTGAGTATAGTGATGTTATGTTACTGGATTGCTGTTAAGTCTTTTTTGCCATGATTCATGTATATTTGGGGAGCTTTTTTTTTGGCCTCAAGGTTATATACATAATTACAGGTTTTACAACTCTTGCTATGCTGGTTAAGTAGCAGTTTGTTGACAGACAGTATAAGGCATTTCTTCCATTATTTCAGAATAGAATGAGCAATTAGGCTGGCAACAGAAAGGACAGACATAGATTGGGCTTCAATATTTGCCAGGTGGGCTGAATTAGACATTATTAACCAGTCTGGTCAGTAAACAGGGAAAATATGTAGTGGTACATTACTTGACATGTATACATTACCACCTGTGATACCTTGCACTTATGACAACTTTAAAGTATCTACATGCATAAGGCTCCTAAAGATACCTAGAAAGTGGAATACTATGCTGCTTGTTAAGAAATTTGTGAGTGATAAGTGCAGCTGTTTTATATAATAATGTATGTTCATTATTCAAGTGGCAAGCAATGTTGTATAATCTGTGATTGAATTAATACGTGAAATGTGATTGAAGTAATATGTGAAATGTAGCTCACATGACAATACCAGTATAATACAGAATCCTATAGCCAATGCTAATTGCATTTTGTATGCAAGATTTCTAGCTTAAGGGAAGGGATATAATGTAAAACATAAGAGTTCTACTTTTAGGAACAGTTCCCTCAGGCAAACCTGTATATTGGTGTCGGTTTACTATCATAAATTCGAAAGTAAAATTAAATAATGTCTTTATTTTTGAATTTATGCATCGAAAATGAACATTTTCGAATAATAGTAAACTCAAAAACAAGGGTGTACTGTCGAAAATGTCACTTGCGACATTTACGGCGATACACAGCACGCCCACCCTTCCCATAATCACCTACCTACCTAACCGAACACACAGTTATGCAGGCGCAGCCTGAAACTGTGCCCCACACCCCCTAACTTAATATTCCAACTCCGAGATCGCACTACAGTGAGGGAAGGGATGCATTTCCCTAACCGCACTGCACCGCGATCCCCTCCCATGACCGAAAGTTAGAATTGTGAATGCACAGTTCATTCGCAATGCAAACCTTCGCTCATGTCACCTGCCATAATATGAAGTATTCGAACATCTGATGTTCGAATACTTCATAGCCGTGCAAATGCACGTCGACATAATGATAGCAAACCATTGGTGTCGTTATGTTTTCTGTTTCATCAGTTACTAACACTGCAGTAAATGGTATGGATACATTCAGACTGGTCCCTGCATGTCTGTCCTAGTCCACATGTTAGGAGGTATATAATAGACCAGAAATGACCCAAGCATTTCAGTGTGGATGCTAAGAATACAAAATTGTTTTATAAAAGGTGAGACACTGTGCATGTTTCACAGCTGTTTCATTTATTCCTGTTTATACATAAGAAGCCATAAATGACATTTTTTTATCTTTTAAATAGTGACCATTTAACATATATGGACGTCCAATTGTGAGCCTGATTTTTTAAATAAAAATTACTAACCCCTTACAAGAGCTTAGTACATTATTGAAACTTTTGCCAAAAGCTTTAAATTATATTATCTTATGCATTTATGTTTAAGAATATGTAAAGATCCTTTGCATTTCCTATGATCTACTGTTAATAAATATCAGTTTGACTTTACACTCAAAGGAAAACATTCATATCTTCTAACCATCTCTCCTTATTCATTTATGAATGCACTGACTGAGAGTCCAGTTGTTTATTTATTTACCTGATTTTCTTTTTGTCTTTTCCATACCAGAGCAACAAATAAAGCTGGACTCATGCAAGTCTATTTTATACTTTTAACATAACAGAGAAGTAAATGCAGTTGCAGCTTTTTTCTTACTGGGGCACAATATGGGCACAGTAGCCAGCTTGGGGAGCACATGAAGATAAAAATATGTACTTAGTGCTGCCCAAGGATATAAGGAAGCCAAGGTGAAGGGCTCCATGGTGCCTCCTCACAATCCACCACTCCCTCCCCTGTAAACATTTCCTGATGTCCCCCCACTTCTCAGTTTGCCCTATTCCACAGTTTGTTTTACTCTTCAGCTTTTTCCAGCATTCTTTAAGCGCACTAAAACAAAACTATGATTAAAATAACCAAATTATGGATTCTATAGATGCTCATTTTTTAAACAACATTTTCATGATATACATAATGGCAGATTAACAAATACACATATGTCCAAATGCACCGTTATTGGGGTTGAGAGGCCCCTTACACTATACGTCTTGTACGGATAGGCATCCACCACAGCCAAACACGTGCGCCCTGCAATACACTACCAAGTACAGTCTGCCTCCCATAGGACATGTAATATGTGGAAGCCATCAACATCCCCAGGATACAGATACACAGACACAGATATGCAGATACACACATATATATATATATATATATATATATATATATATATATATATATATATATGTATCTACATGTGACTACACATATACATGCAGACATATGTACAGGAAGATACATATGTAGAAGGTGCACACAATATGGAACGGCCACTATGCCTACTGTTAACACCTGAACAACTGGACACTGTATGGGCCACCCAAACAATTGTCAATAATTGCCTGCAACATATACCCATAGAAAGACCATAGGAAAGACGCTACACACAGGTTTGCAGACATGGGAATCCTTTAATTGTGTACTATAACAGTTCTATATGCCATGTCATATAGCTGCTCAGATACTGACAACCATATAAACAGAGTACTGCACTGTGAAACTGTTCAACTACTACAATAGTGAAAACAGACTGGCCCATGGGATACCAAACAATCAGCAGTATGTACTGCAGGTATATAGTTCAGCAGCCTCTATCTACACTTTGTACAAACTCACTAGGAGGGAGGTAAAGACGTTTTGTGGTCTAATGGGTTGCAACTGGTACTTAACAAGGCATAACTGACACCATCACGAGCACACAGACAAACAGGACAGTCTGTATGGCAGGGGGCAGTAGGCTTGCAGTACCCCAATTCATGTAAGCAATGTCACTATAGGTGAAGTATACGGTACTGTACATCCAGTTACCTTGTGGCAGCTCACCCCTGCTACTCTGACATTTAGAAACAGCCTATGTCATTTATGGTGCTCCCCACCTACACACAATAATACAAGACCATATACTACTGTTACATACACTGGCCTCTGCAGTGCATAAGGGCGCACATGTGTTGTGTAGGTGACGCCCACACATATATGGCCCCAGCCCCACTGTATGTGTGGGGGATACAACAGCAGTGGACTAATGGCAGCAATGACAGTGTGATATACTCACAGCCCACTACAGAGCAACTCCCAACAGCATAACACATGTGCAAAGCTTGGTATGTAGATGGAGGACAGAGGCTGGAACATGGGCACATATGTTGCCATACACTAAGCAAGGTGCTGGTGTTACAGGATAGTCTGCAACATACCCTTAGTCAGGGAATTGAGGTGAGATATAGACATGGATGTAGCCATGTACTGGTAGCATGCAACACATACACTGCCAGTGTCATATCTGACACAGGACCTGTGTGGTGGACGGGCAACACATGATAGGCATACCACTGCCCAGCAAGAGGTTAGGCCCACAGTAGTGAGCTATGCAGACAGACTGCATTCCAAGGTACACTAGTATGTACACACACACACCCTGTAACACCGGTACTATGCAAAGCATATTACAGCTCTACTCAAAGTCTGTGTGTAGTTCCTGCTCCTCCTACCAATATGTGGCTGCTCTGAGTGTGCAGGTTCTCCTGTAAGAGGTATTGCTACCTGTTGTCTGTAACACTGATGCCCACGAACAGGAACGATGTCCATCACACAGGATATGTAAAGGGACCACATCCACATGCGGTACGGATTTATAGTGGGTGGTTGCCATGACAGTGTTAATTGGAAGTAGTGCACATGTGTAAACATATATATTTGGCTATCTGGATAAGTCTATGTACATATATTTCAACCACATGTCCTGGACTTGGTGTGGAGCCCTACCCCAGCCCCTATAGTCCCAAAGTCATAGTGCAAGGGGATGTCAGGTATGTATAGCAGGTACATTACTAGACTATTGCTACTGTCATTGAGATTGTCTTCACAGACATGGTGTGTGTGGAAGGTGACATCTGCTCATAACATGTGTGCCATTGCCTAGTGACAGACATCCTAAGGAACTCATTGTAAAGTACAGCCGCTAGCATGTAATATGTGGAACTTTGGACACACCCTGTACAGTCCAGAGGTTTACACATAATCCCTTATTGCACAACATGAATAAGCCTGACATTATGGATGTAGACAACCATGTAGATGGGTAGAACACATAACGACATGTATGCATTCGCCACCATAGGTTTTGAATTCACACACTCCTGTGTGGCCTGACACATAATGAATGCTGGTACAGGGGTGCCATGGACACATAATACCCACTAGATATTGACATACATCTGTACAGCATCCCACTGCTCTGTCTGACATACATGACCTTTAAGGGAAGCCCAGCAGCAGTACATCTGACATGTATTTGCACATGACATCTCACTGGGTAAGTACACTATGCTGCTGTCACAATGCACTGTGCAGGCTACTTGCAGACTGGCTCAGCAATGGCCTACATCCCCTATGGGGGAATGCACATGTACCTGCATATATAGCAGGCTCAACAGCCATGTCACAGCACAGGGTAAGATACACCTGCATGACAGTGCATAACCACAACCAATGTGAACACAGCCACAGCCACACATGGTAAGCTAGCATAACATTATAGTATATGGACTATCTGTTCGACACTATCCTCATATGTGCCACTCAATGAATGCCCTACATATACTGGGCTGCTACACAGTTTGGTCTGATGGCTGTCTGTGGTATGGGACATGTGTGTGCATGGCCATACAAACATGTAAGGCAAACGGTACCATACAGTGGGGCAGCATGTAACATCACATGGAAGGGAGCTAGAACAATTACATCCACCACAGTCTGTACAAAGGCTAAAGTACATATTAGCAATACACACACTGCCGACATTCACCATCACTACACAGACCTCAGTACTGTACAAACATCCACATATTGTCCAGGTTATGTCATGTAATATGACCCCTACTATACATGACATGTGTAGCAGTCTGATATATCACTGGCTTATTACCAGGTATGATGACACTATTTATGGTGTACAGCACATATGCACCACGTCATGCACATCATCTGTACAGTGCATGTGTAGCAGTCTGATATATCACTGGCATGTTATCAGATATGATGACACTAATTATGGTGTACAGCACATATGCACCACGTCATGCACATCATCTGTACAGTGCATGTGTAGCAGTCTGATATATCACTGCCTTGTCAGCAGAGATGATGACACTATTTATGGTGTACAGCACATATGCACCACCTCATGCACATCATCTGTACAACGGTTGACAGAGGTGTGTCTGACAGCACATACACAGAGCCAATATACACATGTTGCTGTGGTAACCTCATACATTTACCATTGTTAACGGGTTTTATTGCAACATATGTCCTATGAGGGATATGGAGTGAGTAACTGTCATGGCCTTCACCTTCTACAGACTGCAATCCTCATACTGCCTTCTGCATTCCACAGATAGATGCACCGTGGCTAACACATGAAACCAAAGGCACAACACTGCCCAGTCTGCAGATGACCGTGCAGATAGGGATTGCAACATGTACAACAGGCGCATATATAGACAAACACTGTTAAACCAACATTACTCCAAATGCAGTATGGCAGCACTTACAATCTGTAGTCAGGTCAGGCACATCCCCCTCCTGTTTGTTGCCCTATTTCCACAGTGTATGTTGTTAGAGGTAAATTCCCAATCCATCTGAGATGCTGTTTGCCAAACAACAGATCTAGTTCCTGCTCACAGTGACTGAAAAGGCTCAACACCACCATGGTGTTCCTAGGTACTGGAGTGTGTTTCCAAGCAATTGGCTATGGGAATGTTACCACAGCTGTTCCACATGCAATCAGCAAGGGGAGGGCTGCAATTCATGCAGAGGCCATCAGCTGATCATGAGCATCACTTGAAATACACATACTGCTGCCTAAACATAGCAAGTGTGGATCTCCACATCTACCAGAGAAGGAGTGGGGGAAGCAGACAGAGGCGAATACATATCAGGGAGGGTTGGGTGAGTAAAATAGAAGCATGTTTGTGTCACACACCTACCAGCACAGGATATCAAACCCCCAACAACTATGTAGTGCTATCACAGTGCGATGCAGTTATTGGATGCACCACATAGGTTATCTGCTGTGGAGCACTCAGAATATATTTGTGATGGTGAGTGACATCTGCAACAGGGATACAGTAGCTATATGGTATGTGACATACACGTGCCTGTCTGCATGAACAGCTGCCAGCAACAACACAGGCACACTCACACAGGGACGCACACACATTGACACACTTGGCAGGGTCAGGAGTGCAACTAATCACTAGTGGGATTGCCATACCACATCAATGTGCAGGTATCGCATGCACCCCATGGGCCATACTGAGGTTGTATGGGCAAGGAGTAGGAGAAGGTGTCAGACATCAGACAGCATGCTTCAGTATGCCCTGGGGGTTGTAGTGAGTGTGGATGTGGACATATGCACCATACAACACACACACGAACACACAGGCTGCCAGTTCTGACATGCATGGGTGCATGTCTGCATGGGTGTCTGGTGGTCATCCGTGCCAGCAGCCTATACAAGGGTAGGCGATGGGTATACCTTGGCATCAGGCCACATGACAATGGTCTGCATTGTGGGCCAGGCCTGTAGTTTCTGCATTTGCCTACACAGGTGGATATTGCATCCCCCATCCAGTCACCTGGGTGACTATTGTATGTGGCCAATGCTGTGCATCATTTGCCATGTATGTGTTTCTTAGTCCGTGACATGGATGGTGTCTGGGATGTGCACACCTCTCACATGCATGTACAGTAACATGTGGAACTGTACCTGGGGTGTCTGGCCCATGTTGTGAACACAGATTATCATCAGATGTGCCAGGCTTAGCCACCTGTGGTAGGAACTGGTAATGGGCATCAGGTTTACCCTGCACCTACATTGATAGCATGCTAACACATTCCCTGATGCCAGTGTCATCTGTCCATAAAGGGCATGGTGTCACACATGGTGTGTCCATTGTGAGTCATATGTGAGGGCACCAAAGGTAGTGCAGGTGTCCATTGGGGAACAAGGTGGAGGTGCACTGTCTGCATGTATGTGCATACTGGACAGAAGGGCAGGGTGACATGGACTCTGTAGCCCATTGCTATCACTGCATAGTTCCTTTCAGTGGCCAATATGCAGGGTACTACCCACATATTGGCTGTTGCCTAGGCATGTGTGTGAGTATGACTCATGGGTTGAGTGTGGGCTCTGAGTAACAGTAGGGTTGCTAACTGTGATTGGCTAGCCTTGATGCCACATGTATGGGTATGGCTTTGCACCCCAGCCTCTCAGCTAATTTGCATCAGTTATCCCCGCATGGTTGACAGTAGGACCACCATAAAAGTGATGAGCAAAACCCCCTCCACATTGCCCACAGGTGTCACACACTCACACCCACCTCTACACGGGATACGAGTTAAACACACGCACACACACACACACACACACACACACACACACACACACACACACACACACACGCATGCACACACATCATGCCTGGGGGTAGAACCCCCTATTTAACTAGTATATTACACTACAGCACTACATAGTTATAGTACACGCCATGGACATTACTGGAGTACTTCTTCCCCAAAGGTGTATTTCATGATGAATGACATCAGCAGGACTACCAAAGAAGGGTGTTTTATCTGTACTGCAGGTGACTAGCCTACAATGCATTGCTCCCTACACAGTCATTGAAACACACACAAAACATCTAGAACTGCCATGGAATCCTACCACGGTTCTAAATCACACTACAGAGGTATGCAGTTACAGGACGTGCTACAGAGATTACTGAGCTATGACCTTCCCAGAGGTGTATTTCTAGGTGAGTGACATCAGCAGCTTTGCCAAAGTTGGGTGTGTGAATTGTCTAAAGTGTGAGCAGCCTAAAAAGCATTTCCCTACTCAGTCAGACACACACACACACACAGATTCACACACAATTTCCAAGTCTGGGGTAAGAACACCTATCAAACCATTTTATCACACTACAGGAGTACGCAGTTACAGGACGTGCTACAGAGATTATTGGGCTGTGATTTCCCCAGAGGTGTATTTCTAGTTGAGTGACATCAGCAGCCTTGCCAAAGTTGAGTATGTGATTTGTACAGAGTGTGAGCAGCCTAAAAAGCATTGCTTTCTCCTCAGTCAGACACACACACACACACACACACACACACACACACACACACACACACACACACACACACACACACACACACACACACACACACACAGATTCACACACAAACACACACAGTTTCCAAGTCCGGGCTTAGAACCTACCTAACTACTATATCACACTACAGGAGTACACAGTTACAGGACACTCTAGAGGGATTACTAGGTTATGGTTTTCCCAGAGGTGTATTTCTAGGTGAGTGACATCAGCAGCCTTGTCAATGTTGAGTATATGAATTGTACAGAGTGTGAGTAGCCAACTAAGCATTTCTCTCTACACACTCAGAGACAGACGGACAGGAACACAAACACACTCACACATTTGGCAAGTCTGGGGTTAGCACTACTACCTAACTAGTTTATCACTACAGACTTATGCAGTTATGAGACGTGCCATGGAGATTACTGATCTACAGCTCTCCCAGAGATGTATTTCACATTGGATGACCTCAGCAAGCATGTCATAATACTGCTATGGGGAGGGCGGTGTGTGCATGGCCCATATCCCATTCGTGTAGGGGTTGACATGCCACATGCAGGCACACACAGGGTCATATGTCATAGGTACGTGTATACAGCTACTAGGTGACCACTTCCTTGTACAGTCATGTTGCACAGCTGACACATGCACCACAATAGCCTGTCATGCTGACAGATACTGATGACTATTATCTGCAGTGAGTGACATCTGCACCTGATGTGTTTGGGGCCCTTTGGCTGTGTGCTGGGTGGGACAGACCCAGATGGCTCCTTGTCATGGACACCCTCTTCCACACATCCATATCCATCTACCTTTGGCTTATTATAGTGTGTTGTCCTTACATATATCGCTGTATTCCTATCCACTGTGTGTGCAAGGCAGGGGCAGGTGCATACTGACTTGTGCCTACACTAAGAACCGCAACTGCCAGATTTGTCTGGTCTACTGGTGTTTGCAGACATGGCCTTCATGTGTTTGTGTGAGCATGCCCAGTATGACCTTTCAGTATGATGGCGACTGACATTGCCTTCATTCCTCTAAGTGTTTGAGCATGCCCAGTATGGCCATCTGTATTGCATGTGTGGATCAAGTCCAGGTAGTTTGTACTGCAGTGCTGACCTTTGTGTTGTACACCAACAGGTAGCATGCTGTGTCTACAGGATATCCATTGGTCATTTGGCATTGACTGTTCCTACATTTCTGCATAGCGGGGGGGGACCTGACTGATTCTACATTTCTACACAGGAGTGGGGGTGGGCACACCTGACTGTTACTATAAGTGTACGTAGAATGGGGGGGGGACACACCTGACAGTTGTACATGTTTGCTATGACTGCACTGGCATGTTGGGTACTCCATTTCAGTCTGCAGTCATACCTATCATGCTGGCTAGAGGCATACTGGTGTACTACAGATCCTACTTTTAATTACCTACATATTGGTTTCTGACTTCCCAACCTTCACATCTTACATCACAATTCCTGGTCTGCTGTAGTCCGTCTGTGTAGGCCTGGGAGTGGGGTTACCCATAGGACTCATTCAGAGGCTATTATACAGCATTTGTTTGTGTTTGTCTACACCTATCCTGCTGGCTGTGACTGTTGTTGGGTAAGTGACCCCCCCCCAACTGGCATTGTGAGTCACTTACCTTGTGGGTGTCCCAGTATTGAGGGTGGTGCTGCAGGGCTGCCTATGTCGGATGCACATAGTACATTCCCTATACATGGATTGTGTTGCTTGTATTGTCAGACTCTGGATTGCATTGCATAAGTGGAAATTCCTTAAGATTCCAAGAGCAGGCTAAGTTATTTCTTACACTTATTTCACTGAACTGCACTTCTGAAACGCCTATAATTGTACTATACAGTTGATCTACTATTTATTTGCACTGTTATAAAGCTTTTTTATTGTTTCACTGCATTTATGTACTGTTTTATACTGTTTTAACATTACTTAACTGTAAACTGCTTTTTCATACTGAGAGTTGTAATTTCTGTTTGTGAGTGCTCTATCCGAGCTTTTCTGTGCATTTTTGTCTGTTACAGTTAAAAGCATTCTTGAGTCTGCTCCTTGATCTGTTTAAAACTTTCATTTAGTGGCTACAGCTAGGAACTGTAATTTTTCCCACCCGGCCTCCCTAGTGTTGTGTGTTCTTATACTTGGTGGCTTTGCAGTTGCCCGCCCATACTGTATATTTGATCTGTAACACTCCTCCCAGTCTAGTGTCATTAGTTCACTCAATCTAATAGAGAACATTTGTTAAGGCCAACCCACTCATATTCTTAACATTGAATTAACTTCTGTTCCAGCTTTCTCCATTTCCACTTTACTGGAAAAAAAAATTCTAAGCTTGCTTCCCCCCTTTCCTGTGGCAGGTCAGATACAGATTTGCTGTGTCCAGGACTGTTTGTGAGCTTCTAACCCCCCCCCCCCACTTAACTGGGGTTAAACTATTCCTGGCGCCATAAAGTCTGTTCTTCAAAATTTCCCTTGCAACTAGCCAGCTTTTTAGTTTTAGCACTCATCTGTTTCTTTAATCTCAGCACTTGTTCAGAACTCATTGTAAGCACTAAATAAGTTACAAATTACTACAGCACTCAATTTTCCTCACTTGTCTAGAGGAAAGTAGTTTTAGTACTTAATAAATAAGCACCTATTCAGGCATGTCTAAAGGTCAAATCCCGGTGTTTTCTCCTGTCTACCTGATGAATCTGGGCATCTTGGGACAATGCAGCAATTGTCTCATGTACACAGACAACCCTCTCTTCCTACCACCCAACACTACGACCTGTGAGAGATGCACTTATATAGCCAAACTGGAAGCAAAGCTCTCTTCACCAAAGACTGGCCTAGACAGTCAAGAGGAAAAGGTAAACATTTGCACCGCACCACACTCATCACATAGTCCCTCAAAACCTACACCACCAAAACACACACACAGAACCACAAAACACACACCTACATTCGCGAAGGCTCTCAGTACAAATCTGCCCAAACAACAAAGCAGAAATGCAAGCAACCTCCACCCCCAACACAACCCAAATGACACATAGCCCACATACTCAGTGTGCCACTCAACTACAGCCCATAAGGCATAACGTACCCAACACTCCTGTCATAGATGACTCTATAGTCAGGCACACTGATGTTCCACTCACCAGGCTAAACAGGGAAAAAGTTACTATCAGCTGCCTGTCAGGTGCCAGGATCCGCCACATAATGCATGCACTCAGGTCACTCCACAACAAGTACAAATATGACTCTGTCATTGTCTATGTTGGTGTGAATGACCTGAGACGTACCTCCCTGGACTACATGAAAAGAGACATGGAGGAGCTCTCCGATCTTGTAGCCCAGGCTGGTATGACCCTAGCCCTGAGTAGCATCCTGCCATCACCCTGAATGACACCACAGCACAAGGACAAAATGATTGACTTTAACAATTGGCTAAGCTTCTGGTGTCATTCTAAGGGAATCCAGTATCTGTCTGCCTGGGATGACATGATTGACAGACCACACTGCTTTGCCAGAGATGGCCTGCACTGTCGCCATTGGGATTCTGGATACAGGCAAAGGCTCTTGCCATTCCTATAGTGCCTTTTTTAGGCAAGGTTCAAATGAGAAATTCACCACTGTAACAGGTAAAAGCAAGTAAAATCTGAGGGTAATGCTATTCAATGCTAGAAGTCTAAACCTCAAAATGCACTCACTCGAGGCACTCCTTAAAATGGAGAACATTGACATCTGTGCAGTGACAGAGACTTGGTTCAATGCTGCAGAGAGCACTCCTGCATTACCAGGCTATAATTCGTACCACACCTTTCGGCCACCAAACCCAGTCCGAAACACTAAAGGTGGAGGAGTATCCATATTCATTAAGGATATCCGCATCTCCAAGCTAGTTGCTCAGCATAATGCATCCGAGATTATCCAAGTTCAACTAACTCTGGGCAAAACCACATTCCAGATTGTACCTTGCAACAGACCCCCCACCATTCCCCAGGATCCCCACTCCTCTTTTCTTGATAAACTGGAAAATATTAAGGTACAACCCAACACTCTAATAATGGATGATTTCAACTACCCTACCATTAACTGGGAAAACTACTCATGTACCAACTCTTTTGCTCAATGTTTTCTGGAAATCATCAATTCCAAAGATTTGGATCAACTTATCCACACTCCCACCAGGGGCAGCAATATCCTAGACCTGGTCATCACCAACATGGGTGAACGGTGTTCCACACCAGAGGTCAGCTCCTCGTTGGTCAGATCCGACCACAAGCTAATCACCCTAGACATCCACATCCCGCTCCCACCCCCCATTAGGAAAACAACAGTAAAAAATTTCTCCAAAGCCAACTTCACGCTTCTTAAGACAGAAGTGGCAAACTTCACAACACCCATGCAGATGGACTATAGAGGTACGACTGCTGAATCCTACACAAATGCACTTTATAAGCACTTACATGAGTGCATGGATCATGCTATCCCTAACAGAACCAAGATGCTATCCTCCTAAAAAAAGGAAGCCAATCTGGTGGTTTTCTGCCATAAACAAACTCTACAACAGAAGAAAGAAACTGTTGCAAAAAAGAGTAAAATCCCACGATTGGAGGAACTCCCTGGTCAGCCTCAGTAAGAAACTGAGATCCCTCATAAAATCCTTCAAAGCTAGTTATGAAAACAAAATTGCTAGTGATTCTAAAGACAACCACAAAGCATTCTATAGCTATGTCAAAAATCTCAATGGCAACACTCTGATCTGCTCTGAGTTACAGCACAATGACAGTAAATATACAGAACCAACTGATATTGCCAACATCCTGATAGATAGGTTCAGTGCTAACTTTACCCCCCTCTCACCCCCTAAAGGGCCCATCTTTATACCGGAAGAATGCAAAGTTCCTGTAATCATGGCTGCACAGGTAAAAGCTTCACTTTCCAAAGCCAAGAACACAGCATCCATGGGACCTGACAACATCCCAGGCTGCCTTCTACATGAACTACAGAATGAACTGACACCCCACCTAAGTACCATGTTCAATCATAGCCTCACCTCAGGCTTTGTGCCCATTGAATGGTGCACCACAACAGTTATCCAACTCCACAAAGGGGGGGCCACAACAGACCCTGGGAACTACCGCCCCATTAGCCTGACGAGCCTCGTCTGCAAGGCCATGGAATGTATCATCATGGAACTCATAAACAAAGACATTGGAGATCTCCAAACTCTGGACCCCACACAGTATGGATTTGAAAAAGGCAGATCATGTCTCCTAAACCTGATAGACTTCTTTGAAGTAGTCACCAAAGCCATAGATGAGGGTAAGGTGGGTCACACAGCCTATCTAGATCTCGCCAAGGAGTTCAACACCATCCCCCACTCTGGAATTATAGATAAACTCACAAAACTAGGTATAAATCCCTATGTCACAAGATGGATTGCCAACTGGCTTACTGACAGAACCCACACCATGAAAATAGCAGACTCCAAATCAGACTTCAGACCAGTGACAAGTGGAGTACCACAGGGTTCGGTCCTGGGTTCTCTCCTGTTTCGTATCTACTTTTCTGAAGTACAGGCTAACATAGAAGGTCCTTGGCTAACTAAATTTGCAGATGACTGCAAACTAGGAGCCATAATTGAAATTCCTAACAATGCGGACATCCTACAAAAGGGCCTCACTGAGACAGATGCCTGGTGTCAAAGACATGGTCTCAAGCTCCATGCCAAAAAGTGCATTGTCATCCCCTTTGGTAAAAACTCTGTACCCATGAACTACCACATAGGTGGTAGTCTACTTAACACCGAAAGTGTGATAAGAGATCTTGGGACACTGGTGGACAGCAGTCTCTCCTTTGATAATCACATTGTCACCATGGTCAGGAAATCCTTCTACATGGCACACTTCATCAAAAAAGGTTTCTCATCCAGAAAAAAAGAGGTCATTGTTCCCCTCTACTCATCACTTATTAGACCCATTATAGAGTACAATGCCCCTTTTGGTATGTACCTCACAAGACATCTATAACAACTGTAAAGGCCGTAAAAATATCTCACAAAGAGGATTATTGGCCTCAAACAGATGCCGTACGCAGACCTTCTCAAAAAACTCCAGCTTTACTCCGTCGCATATCGCCTACTCAGAGGCGATCTCTGCCTAACATACAAAGATATGTCAAACCCAGAGCTGTTGGACATGCTCCACTTAAAGAAATCCCAATCCCTCCGAGCTACATGCTCTAGGGACCTAAACCTTGTCAGCACAATAAACAGAACATGCTGGAGGGATAGATTCCTGTCCCAGAGACTTCATATACTCTGGAACAGACTACCTATCTATGTCAAACAGAGCTCCTCATTAGCACTCTTCAAGAAAAATCTTGATGATTGGATAGGTAATAGGAAATTCACCTTGGGGATCACTTCTGTGGCTCTGCTTGACAGGGGCAGAGGAAAATAATTTTCTTGGGTGGCGAAAGCCAGGGTACCTTTTTGGCTAGGCTTGTATAGGCCCTAGGGCCAATAGCCTAGTACCTACCTATGAACCTATGGTTAAGCACAGGTAGTGTCATGTTTGGCATCCCTTTTACTCTATGTGTGAGTCAGAGAGAGGTGTCATTCCCTGGGTCCCTACTGTGTCAGTGCATGTGCCATGCTTTGCCTCTTTGCCAAGGCCAGGGCATACTGGGCATGCCTCCTTCTGCCTACTAGGGCAGGCTCAGGTTGCTCCTCCTCCAAGTCACTCTGTGCCTGTGCAGGCCTTGGCAATGGTGGGGGGCTGTGTGGCCCTGCCCCATGCTGTTCCTGCTGCAGCTGTTTCCGCAGGATCATATTGTGTAGTATGGCACATACTATGAAGATGTGGGCACACGTGGCTGGAGAGTACTGCAAGGCTCCACCGGATATGTCCAAGCAATGGAACCATGATTTAAGCATCCCAAACACAAGCTCTATGATGATTCTGGTTTGTGCGTGTGCCTCATTATAGTGTTCTTGCATGGGTGTGTGTGCATTTCTGATGGGTGTCATCATCCACGGTTCCAGTGCATAGCCAGCATCCCCCACCAGGTGGCCATATGGGATGTCCCCCCTGGCAAATACCTGATACAGCTGTGAGGCATGCCAGATATGGGAGTTGTGATAGCTTCCAGGTCTGCACACACATCCATGATAATGCCCTGGGCATTACACATGACCTGGCACTTGATGTAGGGGTATCCCTTGGGGTTTATGTAGCGCCTACCCTGCTCACCTAGTGGTGACATGATGTGTATGTGCGTGCAGTCTATTGCACCCAGTACCTCCAGGTATTCTGACACATGGTGGAAGAGATGCATATTGCTGGCCAACTCCTCCTGCATTTGGGGGAAGTATATGTGCTCATTGGCATGTGGTAACATGGCATCTTGGAACTGGAGTACCCTGGATGCTGATGCCTGTGATATCCCCATGATATCCCCAGTTGGCCTTTGAAAGGTACCTGTGGCTATTATGCTCAAGCTTACACATACCTTCGTATCCACTGGGATAGGTTTCCCTCTGTTTGTTCTGGCTCTGAGGCGTGGCTGGCACAGCTCCACAAGTTGCTGTAGGGTGTCCCTGTCCACCTTGTAATGCTCTACTATCTCCAGGTCATGTAGCCCATGGTATTTTACCCTGGGTCTGAACAATCTTCTCCTTCTCTGGTGCCTGAGGAGGCTGTCAGCATCATCCTCCACACCATCTTCAGTCTCCATCACCTGCTGATGGATCAAAGCTATGGCAGCCCCTAACATGTACGTATTAAAACTTCCCCGTATATATACATCAATGGTGCAGAGTGTATGGGAATACACAAGTGTGTGTGAGGTGCTTTCACACTTTATACTATTGTGGTACAGATGCTGCTGATGTCATTGGCTGTGTATGAGCAATTCAAGCTGCAAGGTATCTTAATTATGGGTGTTATAGCAAGTACTGCAAGTGTGGGGCCTATAGTGTGGAGTGATACTTGCCTGTCTTGATTAATCTGTTTCCCTTTAATTCCCTTTTAAACCTGGATCCCCTCCCATTGTCAGGCTTGCATCCACCTGCCAGCTTTCTTGCTTTGTACTTTCCCTACCCAGTCATGTGTTGCAAAATGCATTATGTAGCTGATATAATGCAATTCTGCTTTGTTCTGCTGTGACACTTTTCTGTTTTCTTTGCAGTGCAGCCCCTTCCCTTTCCTGTTCTGCAGATAGCTGCTAGCAGCCTTGTTAGCTGTTATCAATGGCCCACTGTGAGTTCCTAGGTGTTAATTACTCATTTGTACTCCAATTCCCCAGCTGCAGCATTTCCTTAATTTTTTTCTTATATCCTTCCTGTTTCAGCACTGGTGCACGCCGCACAAACCCATTTATCGGGTTTAAGCACGTTTTAATCTCGTTCACGTGCATACTCGGTTACCTTGTGCACTCTCAGCAAAGCAAAGCTAAAGCCAGTTCAACACACCCCTTTCTTTCAGCTTTGCTTAGCTATGGACAAATTGAGTTAGCAATGCTCCAATGTGCTTACAGCAAAGGTGACACACCCCTCTCTTGATGTAATCATTATCTCATGGTCACAACTTGGTGTTATAACACTACGCTGTGAGGTGTATCCTTACACCAGGGGGGAATCTGTGATTTAGTATTGCTCCTCTCATTTGTATAGGATTTATTTATTTATTTTATTTATTTATTTCAGTTTGTTAACCAGGAAAGTCCATTGGGCCAAGGTAGCCCATTTTCAATGGAAGCCCAAGGAGAAATGCTCCAGACAGAAATACTAGTACAATACTTAGCAATACAAAAGTCAAACACTTTAGATATTTACAAGAACAGACAAATTAATGATTATTTAGTACATCATAATTGTAGACAAAAGAATTTAAGCAAAGGTAGAGTTTAGAGTAGCATAAGAAAGAGATAGCTGTCAGGATTCAGGTAGGATGAGTGCAGGAGCATTCCCAGAGAGAAGAGACATGAGAGTGGAGTAAGGTTTTAAAGGAGATTCTGGGTAGTTCTAATGTGTGGGGGAAGTGAGTTCCATAATCTAGCCAGGGAGAATGATAGTAAGAGTTGCCCTGGTGAATGTAAAGGTTTGTAAAGTTCCAAGAGGTTTTGATTTGTGGATCTAAGTGTTCTGTGTGGCTGGTGAAGTTTTAAGGAAGAGGAGAGTGATGGACAGCTAGAGGGTTTAAAAATGAGCTTGTGTGCTGCTGTTAGTTGAATGAAAGTTAGATTGCCTACTAATTCCTAGAAACCGCACATAACACTGACGCAGCCCCTTAGCAACCCTTGCACCAGGGTGTAGTTTAACATGCCTGCCATTGACTATTATGGGGAAAACATGAATTTTGTTAGAATGCACCTTTATTTTTTTTTTCTATTTTTCTTACAATCTCATTTGCACGCTGCTGCCCTACGCTTAAACTTCACAGTAACGCGAAAAAAAAGAACATTTTGTTTATTTTTACATTTTGTACATGTTTTTTATGCCAATGGCTATATATTTAGCCATTGGCATATATTACCATTATAATGCATGGATTTAGCCAGCTGACATGGCTCCGATTTTATGTTTGCAGTAATGTAAACCGTTTTTTTACTGTTTACATTTCTGCATGCTTACGCTATGCCTGCACCACTTCCTGGATCGCTAAATACCTTCATTTGCATGCTTCACTGCTGCAAATGGGGTTATTAGCATACAGGAGCCAGGAGCTGTGCTGGCATAGCGTTCGTAGGTAGTGCACGTGAAAACAGCTCGTACGTGGATCACTCGCCGGCCATATTTGGTGTTGGAACACCAACGCTACTCCTGCGCCTGGTGCAAGCTTCGTGAATCCCAGGAAGTATTAATCTCTATGTCCCAATAAAGCCTATGTTTAATTTCATATTGTTAGTATTTTGCCTACTTCTTCCTTTGTCTGCTATATCATCCCAAATCTCTGTTGTAATTCCATCTTACAATTCCCCTCCAACCTTTGTTATACTTGTAAGATTATTGTTTTTACTTCTTTTAGCATATGTTGTTCTTCTGTTTGTAATGCAACAATTCCCACTTGTGGTATATCTTACCTGCTTTATACATATTTTAAAGGTAATGTGACTATAATCAGGTGAAAAACTCAGTTTTTATCTAAATATCCATTATGTTAGGTTTTCTCGCTCCATCAATATCAGCAAATCAAGCTTACCTGCCTGTGATGTAAGTGCAATAGAAAAACCTAACTGCAACTTTTCCTTATCAAAATCCCTCCATATATCCCCCATTGTCTTCCACCATCTTTGTCAGTACCTCAGTTGTTGATTTATCATGATTGTTTTCTGAAATGGTGCTTTTTATTGATTATATTAAAGGTCTTTGTGATAACTATTATATGCAGAGTGGTAGAAAGAAAGACAAGAGATCAGCAGTTTGGATTTAGATCAGGATGCAGCACAACTGACTCAATGTGTGCAACCAGGCTGATAGTTTAGAAGAAGCTAGAGATGAAAGAATCCAACTGGAAATTACTACACTTGTGGGAAAGCACATGCCAAGGTCCCAAGAAAGCAGACGTGTACAGTCCTGTGATGCTTCAATGTCATGAAAACATTGGTAGAATTAGTGTATGCAGGCTGTGTACAAGGACCAAATGGCATAAGTACAAACAGTGTTCGGACTCACAGAGGGGTCTCTGTGAAGTAGGAGTGCATCAGAGTTCAGCTGTGAGCCCAGTACTGTTCTCAGTGGTGATGGACTACATTAGCAAAGAGGTCAGAAGGGACTGATCAAAAAAGCTGATGTATGCAGAAGATGTGACATTAGAAGCAGACTCTGAACAATAACTTTAGCAAATAAGTGAACAACAGAATACAAGACTGAAGGCACGTGTGATGAAACTAAGTACATGTAAGACAGCTGTTGTGGCATCAAATTGCAGAAATCAGTAGAAGATGAAAACTAAGATAGAAGGGAAAATAATGAAACAGACTAACAGCTTCAAGTATCTGGGAAGGTAATTGAGAAGAAGGGAATTCTGAATGAGGAGGTCAAAGCTAGATTAGATACAATGCAGCCAAATGCCACAGAGTGTCAGGGGTTGTATGTGAAAAAAGAATGCCAATGAAGCCGAAAAGTTAAGTGTGCAAAATGATGGTGTGCCTACTACTAGTGTATGGTGTAGAAACTTGGGCAGTGAAGTCAAAGCAATTGAGGAAGCTAGTGACTGAGTTGGGTGGTAAGATCTACACTGTGGGACACACAGAAATATGGACATCAGAGCAAAAGTTCATGTAGCTCAATTGCAGAGAAGGTCAAGGAGAACAGATTATGGGATGCAGGGACATCTGAATAAAAGCAGAAGACAATCTGGTGAAGAATATTTGGTAAAGACAGGAAGAAATAATATATACAGCAAAGAGATGGTTGGATTGCATGAGAAAACAGCTGTGACACTCAAGCATGTTGAGGAAGGCAGGAGGGTGGTATTGAACTGAAACAGATGGCAACAGTTGATGTGCCATCCTAAGCCCATGTAGAACATGGGAAAAGGGGATTGATTATACTGATAAGTGGAACAGAAATCTTGGTTAAGGGGTTATCTCACAGTCAGTTAAGTACAGTAGTTAATTTACAACTTTTAACAGAAATTGACTAGGTGTAAAATGGCCTGTAAGGGCAGCTAGCCTAGTACGAACCTCTGAATGATGATGATGTTACAGCTGTCAGATTGCTGCTTTCTCCCAGCTTCTACAAATGAAGTAATCAAACCAGGGTCATCCTCATATAGGACATAAACGTTTACTATCTTCATCTCTGTGAGTTAATTATACTAGTCCAAACCAAACACCCATCCACCTGTCACTTGTTCATTGGTGCTTATAACTCATTAATACTCCCACCCCACCCCCCCCAGTTCAAATCAGCATAGATTTTCTGAAATCTTTTAATATGAATCTGACTATGTTCTTAACATTCAGTTTAGTTTCCCTTGGACAGACAATCTGGTTATTTTCTATAGCTGTTTTTGAAAATAAGGTGTTTCTTTCTTATTAGATATGAATATCTGCCAATGTTTCAGATAAGAAATTGGAACATTTCTTGATTTCAGAGTTACTGTGATCTGCCTTGAGCTAGCCTCAACCCCCCTGTGATTGGTTCTGGTGTACGCAACAAGGCTGAGTCCTCCTTATTTGTTTTGGAGAAGGACACTGTTAGCCTCTATGCTTGAATAAAACCTTTACTAGCAGCCATTACTGACAGAAAAACTCTGCCCCAGTGAGTAACCAAAAAAAAAAAAAAAACTTCATATTGGGGAGAAAAGCTCCACAAGACAAAGTTTATTTACATGAATAATTTGAAAGACAGTTTGGATTACATGCTGGTTAACATTCACAGCATGTTTTTTTAATAAACCTACCTACCATATACTTTCTATTTATATTTTAGGGCATAATACAGTTCATGCATTTCTTCCAGAAACTGTATTATCTAATGAACACACCAATGAAAAGAAAACTGACTCAAATTTAATTTGATAGTATTCATTGCCATCATTCCAGAAAATGCTCTTATACTACTTTTACATAATCATTTGCTAAATCAAATAGGTATAAATGTCTTATAATAAATGTTTTACTGTTCAGGTCCATTTGATAAAAAGCATTAAATTACACATGTTGGTATACTGAACGTTTGTTACCAGATACATATATATATATGTTTATATATATATATATATATATATATATATATATATATAATGTATGGTGTGTGTGTGTGTGTGTGTGTGTGTGTGTGTGTGTGTGTGTGTGTATGTGTGTGTGTGTGTGTGTGTGTATCTATATATATATATATATATATATATATATATATATATATATATATATATATATAGTTCCTTATCAGAAGCTTGAGGTTTCAGGAACTTGAAATTCACATCGTTCAGATGACATGACTGAGTTTCCAAAAACTCAAAGCTTTTGAATGGATATTGTAGTACAGTGTAAATTGGGAAATTTACCCTTTTCCTCGCTGTAGTGCAATCTCAGAGTTGGTGTGTGTATATATATATATATATATATATATATATATATAATATGTAATATGAAAGGGGTGTGGTAAGTACAAACAGAAAAGTTTGAGTTTTCAAAAGCTCGATCATATTGTCTTGACAATATGAATTTTGAGTTTCTGAAAAAAAGTCATATTCATTAACTTTGCCATCATCTGTGAGACATATTTATTTATTTGTAGCATCAAATTAATGTAGGCTTGCAATTCACTGAAACTTTTTTCTAAGCTTACAGTATTAACTTTCAGTTATACAATTAGAAAGGGCATGTCGAGTCCATAATAAATTGTTAGCTTCATCAACAAAGTTTCAATTAATTTTTTTGTATCAACACTCTCCATAGGCATTCAATTTTTTTTTATATCCCATATTTTCGAATCATACTGTCCTCAATGGGATTTGTAAATCAGTTCTATACTGTTAAAGTTACAGAGACACGATTTAGAATTGCTCAATGTCAGTCCCACTGTGAGGGTACCACCTTCTATACATTGAAGAAGCCATTGAAATTAATATCACCTGCACAATGTATATTGCTCATTTCACTTCTGTTCTTGCAACCTGTTTTTAAACTACAAGACATCAAACTATTGTATAGTTAAGGCCATCACCACACTAGTTTTGTATAAAGTTTCTTTTACCTGCATTTTAATGTTTCCCATCTTTTTACTTACAACCTTTATTTCTTTCCCTTCTTTTTGTTACAATGTGTCGGTGCTCCTGATTTGCAACACTTGTTAAATACAATGGATAGTGAAATAACTTTCAAGAAATAGTTTAAAAGTCTTTAAAGGTCATTAAATTAAAGAAAAAATGTTTATTATAAAGTGATTTCCTGACAGTCATATGTGCATCGCAACATCAAGTTTGTTAAGTATCACATTCCATTTTCTTGTTTGTCATTTCTTAAAATTTTGGCTGGATTTTAATAAAAAAAAAAAAAATTGTAAAGTTTTTATTAAAACATAACACATTGGTGACATTACCTTAAGATAGTATAATGTGTGTGTGTTCCTAGACCTTAACAGTAGCTTCCCTCTGCATGCATGATAGCGTATCCATTAAAGTGCATGCACATATTTCAAACACTTTCCCTAAGATAACTTCTCTGAGGTTAAAGTTCAATGATTACATTCAGTGACATATGCCCAAAAATACAAGTTTTACCTTTTTGTTTTTTGTTTTTTTGTTTTTTTTTTATAATTTTTTTAATACAGCAGATGACAAAATTCTTGTTTCAAGAGATGAAAATGTTATTTGTTGCTTTATGCATTACATGCCATTGAGCAAAGACAAGCAGTTATCATTAGCAGAGCACTTAAAATTGTACTTGTCTAAGGATTCTGCATGTTCATTTTAGCTGTTGTGGACCATGATGTTGTGTGTATACTCAACTGCTTGCAAACCTGCCTTCCCTTTTGCAAAATTCTCTTCAGCTCTAGGAAGTTGAAAATTGTACCAAATCAGAAAAAAAAAAAAAAAACAAAAAAGAAAAACTGCTTATCATGTACATACTAATAAACATTATCTGTATTACTGCTGCTGTTTATTCCAGATGTTGTTTTATACTGCCATGACTATGTGTATGTGATACAGTTTCTTAGTTTGTTTACCTATGTCTATAGCTGTTGTATGATTGCACAATACTGTGTGCGTGGATTATACATGGCCTTTTTTGTTGACATCAGCAATGCAGTCTAATCATGTGACATATATTGGCCTTTCACTTCAATGTAGTTTGGGTTGACTTCATCACCATCCTATGTGCTGTACACATGCCTTTGCAATGTGTCCCCTCACATACTGTTGTCCTGCTTTATCGTTTGCCTACAAAGCTTTGCTGCCATGTCCTCCTTGATGTGGAATAATGTTCACCTCCATTCCATCTTTGTAGGTATGTCATATATCTTGCACATATGCATGATATATGTCCACCTTCTTGGAATTCTCATCAATTTTCATGTAGGTGTTTTATTAGATTGCCGACTTGTGCCAACTCTGTGGACATTATATAGATGCAGGACATATCCACATAGGTTTTTGGCTACTGCTTGCAATGCATTCTTATTCTTGTTATAATTCTGTGCTAAATTGCAACTAGTGTACTTTTTTCAAAATTCATTGTACAAATGATAGTTTTTTTTATAGCATTAATCACATATTTATAAATGTATATAATTATATGTCATTGGTGTGTAAATGTATACTGACATTGCTTTCTGTTACTTTCCTGTTAGGTCAATGAAGGTCATACGTATACACCTCCACCTGTGTATTGCCATTGACATGGCATATGTCCGTAATATATGCATTCCATTACACATCTATTTGGGCTGTGTACACCTTCATGTGTAATTAATAGCCAGTTTGCAGCTATGCTACAGTAGTGGTGGTTAGCACTGTGTTTGGTTGTTTGCCTTTCACATGCATGCTCAGAGGTATGGTTCTGTCCTCTGCTGGTATTCTCCAGCATTTTATTGCCTGTATTTGCTCATCTGTGCCATTGCTTGGCTTATATTTGCTCTGCTGTCAGACCACTTGGGTACTAGAATCAATGTGTATTGTGGTCCCTATTTATTATCCTACAACACACCATTGCCATTGGTCATACACATCCACGTATGACTGCCACACAGTTTAAAACAGATCATACTGTAATAGTTCATAGGTACATATATATTTCTGCATTTCACCATGGCTGGTATGCATCCCCACCCTCTTTTTCAACTTTCTATTGCACATGTTACAGAGTGTCATCTGTGCAAGGGCACCCGCAGGCAGGTGCAAGGGGGTGCACTTGTACCCCCCTGGAACCGGCTGGCCGAGAAATTAATTTAAATAAAAAAAGTTTTATTTTTAAACGGCGTTCCTCTTTAAGAACGCACTTGGCATCCCGTCCAGCCACACAGACGCAACAGGTGTTTGCGACCTGTTTTCATCTTCTGTGTCTGTGCGCGACTGATGGTTTACATCCCTTTCTTTCGCGCCTACTGGAGATTTGAATTCAAGAGGACGTTCGGACTGCGCAGATGAATGTAGAAGTGAAAGGTAGGTGTCTTGTAGCATTTTTAATGTATTTGTGTATGCAGTGTTTGGACTTGTACTGACTGGGGGCTGTTTGTTGTGAATGTTAACATTCCTAAGGAAACAAAAGCCAGACCACAATGCAGTTTATATCTGTAGTCAGACTGAATGTATGTGTGTAGTAGAGATAGTTACTTTAGTCTGGTGGTTTGGGGCCTGGTAAGGGAACAGAGCATGAGCTTGTTGCCTGATTATAACCCACTTTGATCCGTTTTTCAGGATGGTAGCCTAAGCATTCAGATCTGGAGCATCTGTGTTTCTATGAACCATTTTTGAATTTTTATAACCCACTTTGGTCCAGTTAGAAAATGAGTAGTTAGTATACTTAATACAAATGGTTTATGTTATCATTTGTTAAACATAGCAAAACCAGAACACAAACGGCTGACCTTACTAGCCAAACCAGAAGTACAACTCTGCATATGAGCAATGTTGTGTGAATGGAACCATCTGCCTTGAGGAACAGAGATTTGCCACAGTGTAACACTATTAAATGTCAGTTATGTTTGTGTGTGGATGGGAGTTGGAATAGCTGTCTTGCAACTGTATTTGGGTTTCTCAATGTAACACTTATTTGAATGGAGAATGGTTATAAAAATGCAAACAGGAAGAAAGATAGTACTAGATTGCTAGCTAAAATACAACCACAGGTAAACTGCTTTTATACTGAGTGACCTTGTACTGACTTATTGAGAGTTAGATGATATAGATGACAACAGGGGACAGGACATCATTCATGATGGGGGGGGAGCAGTGTGGCACCATGGAGTACAGTTTGAAAAAAAAAAAAACATGGTTACACACCTGCTATGGTAGTTGACTGAGCAATTCAACCCCCTTTTCTTACTCCCACTTCCAACACTAGGCTACAGCCTCTTCCAATAAGGTTGTTAATGCCAAGCATTTCTGATATAGTCATAATAATCTTGAAAGATATTATGCTTAGATTTCTCTTATGCTTGTGTTTGTTCTCTGCTGGTGAAAACTGTAACAGAGCTCTGGCTTTTTGTTAAGTTTATTTCAAGACTTCTGAGGTTAAAGCATGAAAACAATGCATATATCTCAGATCTATAACTACAATTTTATATATGTTCCCATTTAGCCTGATGTTATACTGTCTCAGCCTGTTCTAGAACTGAATCAACCTTTTATTCTGCTCCACTCTGGAAGCACCCTAGATGACTAAATCAGCAGTAACTTTGCCAACACCTTCACATCCTTCAATTTTTGGTGAAATAGCTCAATGAATGACTAAGGAATATACATCTTTGTACAGGCTTAATTTGGTAAAATCTCTGCTGTATGTCAAGTACAGAAAGAAACAATGAATTTGGCATTGCGGTAATAATGGATTCCGTTGTACAAAGCAGATAATGTTCCCCATTTCTGGCTGTGATAGTGTTTTGGAAATGTGTTTATATATATATATATATATATATATATATATATATATATATATATATATATATGTAAACCTTGTCAGGCTTTCTCTACTACCTCAGACTAACTATAGTATTCACTACTCAGGAAGCTTAATTTGGTTCTTAAGCACAGGCATGCTCTAAATTCAGTGCAACTTTCTCTTAGTTCTACCTCTGAGAGCTACTGGAACTTTCCTTGGAGACTGACTGGGCAAAGAGCAGGATGTACCAAAATATGAAGAATTCCTGGTAAAACATTCCCCTCCAGTAAATAAATCTTCAGTTTTGAAGCATATCATGTTGGCTTGCATGTAAATTATGAATCTTTTTCATCACACAATGCTTCTGACAAGTTACATGGCTTTGTGGCTGTCTTTAGAATCAGTGGCAATTTTGTTTGTGTAATGAGCTTTGGAGGATTTGATGAGGGATCTCAGCTTCTTTCTGAGGCTGACCAGGGAGTTTACTCTTTTTTGCAACAGTTTCTTTCTTCTGTTGTAGAGTTTGTTTATGGCAGGGCACCACCATATTGGCTTCCTTTTTTGGAGGATAGCATCTTGGTTCTGTTAGGGATTGCACGATCCAGGACTTGTGTTTATAAAGTGCTTATAAAGTGCATTTGTGTAGGATTCAGCAGTCGTACCTCTGTTGTCTGTCTGCATGGGTGACGTGAAGTTTGCCACTTCTGTCTTAAGAAGAGAGAAGTTGGCTTTGGAGAAATTTTTTACGGTGGTTTACCTAATGGGGGTGGGGGTGGGATGTGGATGTCTAGGGTGATTAGCTTGTGGTCGGATCTGACCAATGATGAACTGACCTCTGGTGTGGAGCACCGGTTGCCCATGTTGGTTATGACCAGGTCTAGGATATTGCTGCCCCTGGTGGGGGTGTGGATAAGTTGATCCAAGGCATTGGAATTTATGAATTCCAGAAAACGTCGAGCAAAATAAGTTGGTACATGAGTAGTTTTCCCAGTTAATGGTGGGGTAGTTGAAATTGCCCATTATTAGTATGTTATGTTGTACCCTAATATTTTCCAGTGTATCAAGAACTGAGGAGTGGGAATGCTGGGGCATGGTGGGGGATCTGTAGCAAGCTACAATTTGGATTGCGGTCTTGCCCAAAGTTAGCTGCACTTGGATAATCTCGGATGCATTATGCTGAGTAACTTGCCTGGAGGTGTGGATATCCTTAATGAATATGGACACACCTCCACCTTTAGTGTTTCGGTCCAGGTTAGGTGGCCAAAAGGTGTGGTATGAATTATAGCCTGGTAATGCAGGGGTGCTCTCTGGAGCCTTGTATATGTTTTAACAATTGAAACTAGAACAGAGTTGTGTCCTAGTTGCCTGTTGCACATTTTTGTTGCATGTTTTGAGAGAACGATACTGTCCGTTTTACATTTTTTTATGGGGCTGCTATCACCCATTAGGGACAGAGTGGCATCTGCATCCATGTTAACTACTGCCTGCCTGGAGGTGGCCTTACCGAAGGTATAACTGCATCTGAATTAATTTTGGCCTGTCAGAGGTCACCCATTATTTCTGTAGTAGTATGTAGTACTTCTGCTCTGCTCCTGTGTCCACCCCTTGTTAGACAGCTGTGCCACAACAACTGTTAACAATTAGTTCCAGCTGGAGTGTTATGATGTACACCTGAACTTTTAGCGGTCTGCTGAAATACAAGCCTGCACCAGATTGAGTTGTGCTACTGTTTTCTATCTGTGCATATTTTGAATGTTTACATGTAGTTATTAGTATTTTTATTTAAAGTATGTACACACCCTAAGTTCAAACGTTTTCAGACACTGTGGGATTGGGAGTTTCTGAAACTTCAATTGTGCTACGTATAAATAATTCGGTTTGAAATTTGGAACACTTTTTATTGGACTTTGTCCTGATGTGACAAGACATTGGCTGCTGATTAAGTTTTATAATTTGTTACTCTTTCTGAATAAATATATTTTAGATTTTATTTTCTTAGAATACCACGCTGCACTCAAGTTTAGAGATGGGTTAGTATTTGTAATAGTAAACTTTCAAAATATGAAATGTGGTGACATTAGATCTGTTTGTTTTATTAAACATAGGGTTTTGTTTATTTAGTAGTTGTTGCCTGACCCTGTTGAAGGTGAAGCTCCAGTAGGTGCATTGTAAAACCCATCTTGGCCAAATAAAGGTATTGATTGCTTCACCTCTGTGTTCCAGCTTCTGCTTATATGCAGTTGGTTAAATAGGAAATGGCAAATAGAATATTTTGCAGTACTTATCAGGAGAACTATGTTGTGCTGTTTGCATTGTTGTCACATCTTCAAGGAGTGCTGATTTTTGCTGGTGATCTACCTTAATTGATAAGGAAGTCCCAAAAATTTTTTTTTTTGGAGAGTAGCTAGCATTACAAATCACAGGACGTCAGACCAAAGAGGGGGAGTTGTTGTTGTTGTTATTAACTGTTTTTAATTACTTCTTACTTTGAGGCAGAAATCTGTTTTCTTAGTAGATTAATAGATATTTTAATGAAGTGTTGTATTGGTCGCATTCAGGATGGATTAACATTGTCTTCTGCAAGTAGTTTTGATTTAAGCATATTGCAAAGTAACTCCCAAAGAGACAGTGTTCTTGTCACTACAGGATGTTTACTAAGGTGAGAGTATGCAAAGAACTACATATATAACGTTATCATGGAGAACATAACATTCACTACAGGTTTAAAAAGACATGGCTTACTAATTTACAAATATGCAGAGACATGCACAGTATGTTTAACTGTTATGTTCTGGTGTGTATGCATTTTTATTATATGCTGGAGTCTTTATTGCTGCTTATCAAGTAAAGCTGTTTTCCAGACTCTAAAGGTTAGAAATAGGTGTTTTATACACTTCGAGGATTGTGATAAGTTATGAGCAGTTTACAAATCATAAAGCATTATCTTCTTCCCCTGTCATACTGTATTTTTATTTAATTGTTTTATCAGTTAACATTAAGTAATGTGCATTCAGTTACAGAATAGTATAGTAAATTCACAGAGAGCCATTGTTTGGTTTCTGTTACATGATGTACTTTTCTTTTTTTTGAATCCATATAAAGGTCAGATTTTTTTTTTTTATTTTACATTTGTTTACCGGGGAGGTCCTACTGGACAAAGCTGTCCATTTTCAGCAGAGGCCCAGGGAGAAAAGCTCCAGAACAATTGCTAACCTACTGTACATAAGATATTTACGTGAGCATTGTGGTTTACACAGTTATAAAATATATCAGATATATGATTGCATAAGATATTTACATAAGCATAATGGTTTAGACATATTAAAAGTATAGTAGGTAGTAACATGTGATTGTTCATACAGTATGTTTAGTAGAGATAATGTTGAAGATGTACTAAAGATAAGACAAGAAAGGAAAAATTAAAAAATACTAGCCAGATTGCCAAAGCAGGAGAATATAAACAAGTTCATGTGAGGTTCATTGACATTTTAAGGGAAACTGTGAAGACTGTGCATAAAACATATATTCCTATCCATAATACATACCTCAGTCTCAACCTCTTAATGCAAAAAAATCTGGACAAAGCCTAAAATGATGGGGAAACAAGTAGGGACAGATTTTAAATATTGCTCTTACAAACTTAGAAAGTTGATAGAATAATAGGTTTTGCATTACCATGAAATTTATGAAGGATGTGGACTCTTCAACTCAAATGTTTATCATTATTTAATGACTTCAATCCTCAGCTATTTGCCAGAAAAGTACAGATTTTAGGAAGAACACAAATAATATGAGGCAAAAATCTGGACATTCTGCGAAAATCTGTTCAGTTGAGAGGTACAATGGTGCTTACTGCAGTATTAAGTTTTCTTTGCATAAACATGTACAAAAGCAAAAATCAACTACTTTTACGTATTTATTTTTTGTTGTCCAGGTTAGCATGATGCACATGTTAATCATTAGTGTAGCTGAAACACATCAGAAAATGTTTTTTTTTAATCCCATACCTGACACCTTTTTTTTGTTTGTTTTTGTTCAGTAACATCATTGATAGAAGATCTGCAAGATATTGGCTACAAAGGTAGTAGTAGCCCATTGGATTCTTTAGGTTGTCTTATAACTTCAAAGCCAATGCATCAGACAAGAGGCGATCATTCAGATATAGTAGCAATATGATATAGTTCATTACTGATGACAATTCGTTTTCAGAATTCTTCACGTTGTAGGTTTTGCATCATTTTAAGATGCAGATAAAATAAGTTGAACTGAGCAGTGTTAATGGTGGAAAAGCGAGACGTCAGTGAAGAAACTAATGAGTCAAGATAGGGATATAAATACTTGTTCTGTAATAATTCTCAAAATCCACGCCTACTGTGTTTGCTCGGTGTGTCGACTGCAAATCCTTGGCAACACTAACTCAATACTAAATTTATCTGCTAGTGATCTTGCCTTACTGATAATGTCATTCATAAAGTGTTCTTCAGCATGGTTGCTGTGCTCCTTGAATATTTCAATGAGTCTGTTGATGTGTTGTTGAGCCTCTACTATATCAAGTTGAACAGACTGAAACATCTGGGCAACAGGCTCAAGAACTGATGAGTAATTTGCAATAATGAAGAGAAAAATAAGAAATGTGCACGAAGAGCAAGCTCTGAGTAACATATGTGCATTTTGTCTGGTTTCATCAGCAGTGCTCTTCTGAAGATCAGCCAGTCAAATATTTTCTCAAAGTTCTGACTAAACACACAAATGGATTTATATTTCTCAGTCCATCATGTCTCACACAGAAGAGGTATATTTGGTGCCAATGCTTGTCGTTTTGGACTGTCATGGAAAAAATAATCTTCTTGATAACCCCAACAGCACTATGTATTTCAGGAACATCATTCAGATCATTGACTACAAGGTTTAGTCTATGAGACGCGCAGTGGATAAAGGCTGTGTTTGTACCCCCCTGCAAAAAATCCTTCGGGCTCCCTTGCATCTGTGTACCTTATCTTTCCTTAATGTTTATTTCGGACCATTGTCTGTCATGTCTTGTGTTATTTGTTATATGTGTATACCTACTGTGCTGGCCTTCTCTCATCTTTCCCTGTCTTAACCTTTCCTTCTAGTCTTCAAAACAAAGAAAAAAAAAGAAAAAAAAATGGGCATATTCCACCACAAAAAAATAAATAAATAAAAATGTCCATACCACTCCGACTGTCCCTTAAATTTTCCTATTCCAACCTGCCTCTTTGTGTGACCCTCTTCTTCACCCATACCTGACCTCTGCTGTTCTATCTCTCTAGTTCCTTGAGTGTGTGCTTTACTTGTATTCCACGCATGTCCCACACACATTGTTAGCTACATTTACCTGTGGTGATGTAGCCATGGTTGCCCTTCACCTTTATTAATGATTTATTATAAATTTTACAGATTCCATCTGAATCTGTAAGTGCAAACAAGTATATTTTACTACTAAATGACTTATGGCAATATCCCATAGTTGTCTCTAGGCTTACTGAAGAGATTATTGTAGATATGTATTTGCGAATGTCATACAGCTTACATTGCATAGTTTAATTTCTGTAGCTTTGTTAATGCACACCATGCTTTATGGGACAGTTTTATGACTTACAGACTGTGACTGATATACAGGGCACCATTGCTGCTGCTTAACTCTATTACGCGCCAAGATATTCTAAGTTCACTGAGACATATTCATATATTACAGGTTTATCCACAATGTTTGCACTGATATCACCAAAATGTGCTGGATTCCACAAACTTTATAAAATCCAGCCCATAATGAAAATCATAGTGACATTAACATCAGTGTGCAGCATAAAGTTATATTACCCCATATGCAGTTAAAAAACATGATGCAGACCTTTGAACTGTCCCTGTTTTGGGAAACATCCATATTTTCAAGCCTGATTTACCCCTTCACACAGTTGTCTGAAACCACGTCATCATATGTGATTTTTGAAGCTGTCTTGTACACACAAACTACACTAAATAATCAACTTTACTAGAGACACAATAATTTAAACACAGAGGACACACATCTTACATCTCCCTTCTTCAGAAGCAAAAATAAATGACCTTGTGAGTTAGAATTTTGCAATACAGTTCATTAAAGTTTGCAGATTTTACACTGTCTCTGATAATGTGCTTAAATTTTTTCATCATTTTTGTCACAATAATTTTTTAAACATGTTTCTGAGTAGTATCCAACATCCCAGTGGCAGCTGAAAGAGCTATGTGCTATTTAGTATTCACAATTTATGCTAATTTGATTTCCATATTTTTTGGCTGGATGTCCCTTCTTTTCAAGGGCCTATGCTCCTGTTTTCAATTTCTACTGGTTGAGAGGTATGAAAGGCAGACTGCTGTACTTTATATATAAATATGTAAACTATTGTAATGGTTTGTTTTCTGAAACTGTATACAGACTATTAAGTCTCAATCCTTTTACAAATGTGTGATATGTACTGTAGTACATTATATTATATAACTTTGTACAAGTACTGCTTATCTTACTGTATAACATGGACTGAACCTGCAACTGGTCAAACTTAGTCATTGTTCTACAGAAATAAACAATCAAACAAGCTAATCAGTCAAGATAGATAAATAGATAAGAATACCTATTCTATTAACAAAATAACAATTGATACAGCCATGTGTATACCCTGTCTGCATTTGGGAAATAATAAGGCATTCATAAACTTTCTCATCTCATATTAGGTATGTACTGAGAGCCACGAAAACAGATTTTATTTTAAAACTGTTGCACCTGTATTGAAGCCAAAACTGCCCTTTGATATTGGACAGACACAACAAAGGTTGTTCTTTCTTGCACAATCAGCACGTCCAAAATCATATGCATTTATTAACACTTATGGCTTAATATTGCTTGCATAGTATCCCGGAGTTAGTCAACAATATTCCAAATATAGTGGTTTCACTATTCATTATAAACAACAGCTGGGCATGAAGGTTCTAGACACATTATTAAAATGTTTTGCTAATATTAAATTCATTACCTTTCCACCATGGCATGTGGTGCATAAAATGCTGAAAGACATTTTTGCCCCATTAACAGTTTTCTACCTATGTTTAACTTATATATACTTGCAAAAGTTTAATTTTCCCAGTGCTGATGTTAATTAAGGTAGACAGTAAACATTAACCTTGCTGACATCAGCATAAGGACAGTGTGAAGTGTTTCCACAAACTTGGACTTGCTACAGTACCTGTGCAGGAATCAAGTCCATAAAATCACCTCCATCACTCCCTCAGGTGATATCACCAAGGGATATACTTAATCTATTTGGGCTGTGGTTCAATAAAAAGTTTATGAGCTTTTTCTTATGAAAAAAGTCCAAATAAATAAGGCCTGGCAGTGACAGAAATGCATCCTGACACTTAACTCACCAGATGTCATGATGTACTTATTAACGTCAGCAAAACACTTTAAAGCTCGATTACATTTCACCTCATTTTATGGGCACAGTGAAAAGTATTCCTTGAGTCTGTGTTTCCGTTGTCATGGCACTAAGTCTCCCAAACAATTTCTTCATGTATACTTGTGCAGCGATACAAGAACAGTGTAAAAGCTCTTGTATTTCCTTTATCCTCTTGCTTATATACATAAATGTTTAACTCGTACGTCGGTTTTATATACAATGTCTCGTGTTCTTGTGCAATGAAGCTTTGCATTGCTTTCTGCAATGTGGTCTTAGCTCACTCAAACACTATTCTATTATACTGTGTAATATTTTGCTTTACAGTTATTGATAACTGCATGCATAGTGCATAGTTTCCTGTGTGTTTCCCATTTCTGGATCTAAATAAGACAATATTCCTTGTTGTAGATATCTTTAATTGACAAAGAGTTTTGTTTTCTATCTGTATCTAATTAATATCTGCAACAAATCTTTTACCCCGGTTCATAGGTTCATAGGTAGGTACTAGGCTATCAGCCCTAGGGTCTATACAAGCCCAGCCAAAAAGGTACCCTGGCTTTTGCCACCCAAGAAAATTATTTTCATGTGCCACTGTCGAGCAGAGCCACAGAAGTGATCCCTGGGGTGAATTTCCTATTTTCCATTCAATCATCAAGATTTTTCTTGAAGAGTGCTAGTGAGGAGCTTTGTTTGATATAGATAGGTAGTTTTTTCCAGAGTATGAGAAGTCTCTGGGACAGGAATCTATTCCTCCAGCATGTTCTGTTTATTGTGGTGACAAGGTTTAGGTCCCTAGAGCGTGTAGCTCAGAGGGATTGGGATTTCTTTAAGTGGAGCATGTCCAATAGCTCTGGGATTAACATAGCTTTGTATGTTAGGCAGCGATCACCTCTGAGTAGGTGATATGCGACGGAGTAAAGCTGGAGTTTTTTGAGACGGTCTGCGTAGGGCATCTGTTTGAGGCCAGTAATTCTCTTTGTGAGGTATTTTTGCAGCCTTCCCAGTTATTGTAGATGTCTTGTGAGGTACATACCAAAAGGGGCATTGTACTCTATAATGTGTCTAATGAGTGATGAGTAGAAGGGAACAATGACCTCTTTTTTCCTGGATGAGAACCCTTTTATGATGAGGTATGCCATGTAAAAGGATTTCCTGACTACTGTGGCAATGTGATTATCAAAGGAGAGACTACTGTCCACCTGAGTCCCAAGGTCTCTTATCACACTTTTGGTGTTAAGTACACTACTACCTATGTTGTAGCTCATGGGTACAGACTTTTTACCAAAGGGGATGACAATGCACTTTTTGGCATTGAGCTTGACATCAGGCATCTGTCTCAGTGAGGCCCTTTTGTAGGATGTCCACATAGTTAGGAGTTTCGATTGTGGCTCTTAGTTTGCAATCATCTGCAAACTTTATTAGCCAAAGACCTTCTGTGTTAGCCTGTACTTCAGAGAAGTAGATACCAAACAGGAGAGGACCCAGGACTGACCCCTGTGGTACTCCAATTGTCACTGGTCTAAAGTCGGATTTGGAGTCTGCTACTTTCACAGTGTGGGTTCTGTCAGTGAGGCAGTTGGCAACCCATCTTGTGACATAGAGATTTATATCTAGTTTAGTGAGTTTATCTATAATTCCAGAGTGGGGGATGGTGTCGAAAGCCTTGGCAAGATCTAGATAGGCTGTGTGAACCACCTTACCCTCGCCTATGGCTTTGGTGACTGCTTCATAGAAATCTATCAGGTTTAGGAGACATAATCTGCCTTTTACAAACCCAAACTGGGTGGGGTCCAGAGTTTCAAGTTTACCAATGTCTTTGTTTATAAGTTCCATGATGATACGTTCCATGGCCTCGCAGACCAGGCTCATCAGGCTAATAGGTTCATAGGTTCATAGGTTCATACTAGGCTATCTGCCCTAGGGCATTTATAAGCCTAGCCAGAGTGTGTTTGGCTTTCGCCACCCATTTTAAATTAATTTTGCTATGCCTTTTTTTGAGGTTAGTATACTGTACCTCTGTCTAACAGTGACACAGAAGTGATAGCCGGGGTAAATCTATGATCTCCCATCCACTCATCAAGATTCCTCTTGAAGAGAGTCAATGTGGGACTCTGCCTAACCTGGACTGGGATTTTATTCCAGAGTGAAGGGAGCCTCTGGGTTATGAATCTGTCCCTCCAGCATGTCCTATTTATTTCAGTGCTGAGGTTCAAGTCTCAAGGCTAATGGAGCCATAGTTCCCAGGGTCCATGGTGGCTCCCCCGTTGTGGAGTGGGATAACCGTTGCTGTGCACCATTTAGCAGGCACAAAGCCTGAGGTGAGGCTATGATTGAACTTGGTACTTAGTTGGGGTGCCAGTTCGTTCTGTAGTTTGTGTAGAATGCAGCCTGGGATGTTGTCTGGTCCCATGCATACTGTGTTCTTGGCTTTGGAGAGTGTGATTTTTACCTGTGCAGCCGTGATTACAGGAACTTTGTATTCTTTCGGTATAGAATTGGGCCGTTTAGGGGTAAGGGGGGTAAAGTTAGCACTGAACCTATCTGCCAGTATGTTGGCAATATCAGTTGGGTCTGTATATTTAGTGCCATTGTGCTGTAACTCAGAGCAGATCTGAGTGTTGCCATTGAGATTCTTGACATAGCTATAGAATGCTTTGTGGTTGTCTTTAGAATCAGTGGCAATTTTGTTTTCGTAACTAGCTTTGAAGGATTTTATCAGGGATCGCAGCTTCTTACTGAGGCTGACCAGGGAGCTCCTCCACTCATGGGATTTCTCTTTTCTCTTTTGCAACAGTTTCTTCCTTCTGTTGTACAGTTTGTTTATGGCAGGGGACCACCAAATTGGCTTCCTTTATTTGGAGGATAGCATCTTGGTTCTGTTTGGGACAGCATGATCCATGCACTCATGTAATGCTTATAAAGAGCAATTGTGTAGGATTCAGTATTCATAACTGTATTGTCCATCTGCATGGGTGTCATGAAGTTCACCACTTCTGTGGTGTCTGTCCCTTTCTGGGATTCAGAAAGGCTTACCACATACACACGCACACACATACACACACACACAGATGCGTGCACACATACACACACATATACATGCATACACACATGTGCACATACACACACACACACACATGCACATACACACACACACACACACACACACACGCACACACACACACACACACACACACACACACACACACAAACACATATGCACACATATACATATAAACACACACACACACACACACACACACACACACACACACACACACACACACACACATATGCACACACAGATGCACACACACACACACACACACACACACACACACACAGACACATGCACACACACACACACACACACACACACACACACACACACACACACACAGACACACACACACATATGCACACATATACATATATACACACACACACACACACACACACACACACACACACACACACACACACACACACACACACACACACACACACACACATACACACACACACACACACACACACATGCACACACACACACACACACACACACACACACACA
This sequence comes from Protopterus annectens, assembly GCF_019279795.1. Classification (NCBI taxonomy): domain Eukaryota; kingdom Metazoa; phylum Chordata; order Ceratodontiformes; family Protopteridae; genus Protopterus; species Protopterus annectens. The sequence continues at coordinate 823,355,171 of NC_056749.1, read as the reverse complement.
CACACACAGACACACACACATTTACAGACATATACATATATACACACACACACACACACACACACACACACACACACACACACACACACATATGCGTGCGCACACAGATGCACATACACACACACACACACACACACACACACACACACACACACACACACACACACACACACACACACACACACACACACACACACACACACACACACCAGGGAAACCTATACTCAGAAGTTTTCATCAAGGCATTAAACCAATGAATCAGAGACTGCTTCCACTACAGAAGTATGTGAGCACATGGTGTAGGATAAATGGTGGTCTCAGGGGTGAAGCTGCATGCAAGCACAGAATTTAGTGGTAATTCCCCTCCCCAATTTGGTACTACTACTACTACCTCATTATTTTGTTTACAAGTTTACAAGGTAGAACAACATGTAAATCTTTTGGATAAATTGCAGGTAGGTACAGTATGTCAAATCCATGTGAATGTGTGTCTGAACTGTTCGATTAACGCAGACATTGTTAATTCTTCTAAATCATACGGAGGGTCTTTGAATAAAGAATATATATTGAAAATGTCATCATAACCTTAGATAATTAAAATCTCAAATATTTCTAGCAAATCTTAAAAAACTCACAGATGAAATGTCCTGTCATAGTATCAAACACTTCCTATGAAACATAGAGGTACACCATTTCAATATATGTTGCAGGAGTGAATGTAACTGCATTACCTCTTAAACAATTTTATCATTATGTTATTTTGAATATCAGGAAACACTTAAATGTATAGCAAAGTGTTCATTTGTAAGACTGAGACTTCATATTTAAAAGTTGTAATACATTTTAAAATGTTAGTCTATTCTTCTACAATGAAAATAGAAGTTTTCAGGGACACAGAATTTTACTAGTTTATATACAATATGCAAGAGTGTCAGTTTCACACGCAAATTTAGAAAGCATTGTGATGATAGTTTATGGAGGGCTTTGTTATGATAATATTCTAGAATAATACGAGCAGCATTTACGTGGTACACGCACTATAGTAAATGGGTATGTTTATAAGCTTATTAAGATTTTATAGTATTGTTTAGCATTTTTACTCTTTTATCATACAATAGAACTATTTGCTTTCATCTTGTTTAGTTTTTATTTATTTACATTTTGTTCACTAGGTTAGTCCAACTAGGCCAATGGCCTGTTTTCAGGACAGAGCCTTTTATGACCAAGGAGTTTTCATGAGTACGCAAAAATGAGCAAGGCAAGTTAAATTAAGCTCTTGATTTTTTTGCTGACTTTATGTTATATTTAGAGTGCCTGGTGGAGCAAAGCAGGGTAAATGATAAACAAATAAACCCCATGGGAATCGAACACATAACTGCAGGGTGAACAGTCGAGCTAATTGTCAAAACAGCTACTTATTAGGTTTAAAAGACATAAGGGACACAGCTATATCTCTGATTTCCTTAGGAATGTGTAGCTATACGTAGGACTGTGACGCTTACTGTAAGCATCCACCGGCTGTCTCCACACTTCAGCAGCCCTCATCATCCCATCTATGCAGGTCATCATAGCAGTGATGAACCTGCACTCCAGTCCTGCAGATTCCCATACATCATTACTGCTCCCTCACAATCCAGTTCCATACATCAATCATTGTGAAGTTCCATGGACTGGCTGTCATGTGATGCTCCACTCCTGAGTAGATGATCAGCATCTGTGTGATTTCCTCCTCGGTCCATTTGGGCACCTGGACACAAAGCCTCCTGGAAGTAGGCATCTCAATATGCAGATAAGTTGGATAGGTAGCAATTCAATACATTGCTCACTGAGGTCCCAGAGGTAGCAATGGTCTAATCTGTGAATGTATCAAAATCACAATTGGAAAGTGGCCCTTACGGGATGGTATCACATGGCAAAGGGCACATTTTACACATGTCCCAATTAACGAAACCTGTAGGGTATTTGTGTGGAGCATCTTCCTGTTAACACTGTGTTATTGGTTAATGTGCCAGATATTGAGAACATACAAAATGTCCTTTATTTAAAAAGCGAATGAAAATCCACTTCTTAACCTTGTTGCTCTCACTTTAAGGACTACAATCAAGGATATCTGTCCATTGAGACCTGGTGGAGTATAAGCATTTAATCATACTTGCCAAATAAATTCACAATATTCAAGTAAAGTCTCCCACAATCCTCCTCTTGGGTTAATATCAACCTGTTCCAGGACCCAAAATAATAAAAAATCTATTTTGGGGACAAGTGGCAGCATGCCTGTGAAGGGCATTAGTTTCTAACTTTTTATTAACCTCATACATATGTTCATATAGTCTTTTCCTCAGGGCACATTCAGTCTTACCCACATAAAAGGAAAAACATACCTGGAAAAAAGCTATGTATGCAACTCTCATAGTGATGCAATTAAAATATTTACTTACTCTGAAGTTTTTGCCAATATTTGGAAGTAACAATGTGCACTCTTCACCATATATTCACATTGATGGCACATACCACAGTTGAATGTCCCCTTCAAACTATGGTTGTCTGATATTTTCCCCTTTATCCATTTTTCCAGGATATTCTTAACATTTTAACCTCTATTATGGGTGTAGAAGGGGGGGGACGAGGACTGGTAGACTGTTTGACATTTTGGAAAATAATTCCCAAAATTGGATCACTGTTTCCTGGAGTTGGACCATTTTGGTGTTATATTTCATAATAAAAGACCTATTGTAATTCATTGCAACTTGATCTTTTTGTTGTTACTTCCTCTGGTATGGGACAATCAAACCCCCTTAACCCTTTGCTGTTGGGTGTATGCTTCACTAAAAGGGGAATAAATTTGGTACCCCAACCATTTAACACATCAGTTCTGAAATTTTTTACTGTGTGTTCAGGGTTTCCTCATTCTAGGAAAAGATCCTCTACATACAGTATTCCAAATCTTTTACAAGATCTTCATAGACAGATGTAGTGCAGGTTTCTCTAACCATCTGTCTCTTAACAATATTTTCCTTCTGCTGTATGGGATGATCACTATTAAAATATAAACAAGAAACTGACTTTTCACTTTTATAAAGTCTAGATCTAAAACAACCATTATCAAGGTCTTTTAATTTTTTTTATTTATAATTTTGTTGACCGGGAAAGTCCAATGAGGGCAGAGCCTATTTTCAGTGGAGGCCCAGGGAGAAACATTCCAGATGCATGTCTTTGGATTGTGGGAGGAAACTGGAGTAACCAGCAGAAACTTACACAAACAACATGCAAACTCCACATAGAAGGCACCCTAGCCAAGAATCGAACCAGAGAACCACTTGCTGTGAGGTGACAACATTAAACACTGCACCATTGCACTGCCCATCTTTTAAGGTGGTTCACATCCAAATAGTGAATCTCAGTATCCCCTATATTGCTAGTAAATTCCAGAAAATCAGTGGTCGAATTAATAAACAACATAAATTTGTCCAATTTGTTTTTGGTTCCTCTCCAGTTGAAAAAGATCACTTAGAAGTGTGAATGTAAAGCAATTATCTAGTTAAAACTAATTCCAAACTTTCCATAATCAATTTTAAATTCTGAGTGTTAGGAAATTCGCACTATATCAATATATTTTCACACCATTGCAAACCCAGGCTGTGGGTAATAACAGAAAAGATCTTTCATATCAATAAATGATAGTATTCTTTGGTCACATTTGCTAAAAACTTCCATGAATTAGCTAATATGTGTTTATAAGACTTTAAAACCAATTTGAGTTTTCTGTCCACAAAAACACGAGAGGATAGGTTTTAGAACCTGAAGGAACCACAATAGGTCTGTGGAGGATCAATAATACTCTTATGTATCTTGGGTATCCCAAATATTTCTGGAAATAAAGGCTTTTCAAACTTTAATAAAATCATGTATATGCCATCTGAATTTCATTCCAAGAAACCAGTGAATAAGTGTCATGATCATTTAACAGTTCTAACATTTTGGCTGCAAAGATCCAGTAATCCATAATTACCACTCCACCCCTTGTCTGGTTTCATGATATGAACATCCTTATTCATATACAATTCATTCAAGACTCTCTTTTCTTCTTGAATGAGGTTCTATATTTTCCCACTTTAGTCTTTAATTTATAAAGTGTACTTCTGTAGGAACTGTTGCTGTACTTGACCTGAGCCACATGTTACTCAGATTCAATTATCCAGGCCTTGAAGTCCATATTAGCATAAACACAAAATTGCTGATAAGAATTGTTCTCCAAATGCATCCAGTTCAAAAGTCCTATATCCAAGAGACCAGATGGATGATCAACATGTGCTGTCCTTGGAGTAGAACTGAAAGCTTGGCTGTTACAAGCATTTGAAGGAATTGAAGGATCACAACAGGAATCATTCAAAACATGGAACAGACCCCTCACTTGCATCACTGGGGCATTTTGCAAGAAAAGATTAATAAGTTTTGTTAATTCACCCAACAACTGTCCCTCCGATCCAGGGATTATTGCACCTGCTTCAGCATCAAAGGTGGCTATACGCTAACAAAACCAAAACTAAAACCACAAAACAAATTGGCAACTAGAGTTATAAATAATACTGAAGAATGCCTCCACCAATGGCACACTGTAAAAACAACACTCCTTCAAACAGAATTTATAAAATATTCACTATATATTTAGTGCTTTCATGTTTTGGAAAGACTTCATCGGAATGAATGACTTTTATTTAACACACAATCAAAGCAAATACACATACATTTCTAAGGAGTAATGATAACATAGGTCTATAAGGAGAAAGACATATCCCACCACAGTAATGCTAGCAGGTGCAAAATTACCTTTTTAGCTGTCTATAATTCAGGAATACTGAATGTAAAAACAACCATATGCATGCAACTTTAAGTCCCATTTGCACCATAGATAATGAGATTTATTAAAATTCAAAGTTTTGGAATTGCATTTGTACTCATTCGAGTAAGTTTTTAAAATCTGGCACATTAACCGATAACTCAGTTTAATGCAAAGATGTTTCATGCAAATCCCCAACGGGTGTCATTAAATGAGGGTGTGTACACTTGCCCATTATCTTCTAGTGACCTGATGCTAGTCCATAAATCACACTTTTAAATTAGGATTTTGAGAGGTTGAGAGATGCTACTAGTGGTGGCCCACCATTCTGATGAGATCACAGTGTCTCGCATCACTGCATATGGTGAGTGGGGAATGCCGCATACCTGAGTTGAGATTGAAGCAGGTGTTCCAGGCTGCACATGTTAACACTGATTCATTTAGATTAACTCAGTACATATTGTTGTTACATGCATATTCATGTATGTTTATTCTGTTGTTGCAGCAGCAAACTTGCATCATGTACATGGGTCCACATAGAGCGATGATAAGTATACTGACATGTTGCCATACAACATCAGTAAATACATATCAGTACAGCAAACATACATAATGTTGTCTGTATTCGTCTGCATAGGTCCATCCAGTTCTGTACAACAGGACATGACAGGTGAGTGTCTCTGTATACTGTTGTTGTGACTACCACATGCCATTGTTTCTGCCTTCTGTCATGCCAGTGGTGTATACTGTCATACTGATATTACCCTGACATTGTAAATTACAGATACTTCTTATGGGGACACAAGCTGTGGAGGTGCACCTATAGACAGACCAGATATGTTTCCCCACCATGTTCATAGGCTACAGTACTGTGAAGCATAACTGTGTTGGGTGAAATTAATGTCACTATTTTTCTGCACAGGGACATCTTGCCAACATGTGTACCATACATTACTTGAGTATCAGCATATACTGTTACTGCAGTGTATATGCCATCATGTACCTATGCCTGCATTCATAACTGTGTTTGCTTTGTCTCTATTTTCCCACTGCAGGATCTGCATTATGAGTGAGAAATTCATCACATCAGGAGGGTGACACTGGTATGCTATTACTTCTGCTTCATATCACTGCTGTTATTCCTGTTGTTGTCTTCTTTTAATACCATGTCCTTCTATCCCTGCATAGAACAGCCACCAGCAGCAACTCTGCCACAACCAACTGGTATGTGCATGCATTGCTTACTGTTTGTTTTACCTCATTTGGAATGGTACATGTTGGGAAGTATGTGATTAATAATGCTGTGTTTATGCCTTTATTTCCCTTCAAAGGTTGCATTTAAGGCCTCACCTCTAGAGCTGGATTTGCAAAAGGACATATGTAACTCAGTTGTCAACTTCTCATTATATATAGGTTCTGTGGGCCATATCCAGACAAGACCTCCTGGTAAGTCATTATTATCTGTAACACTGTAGTGATATATGTCAGTAATGATATCCACCATGTGATATAAGCCTGTTGTCCTGAACTGTGTCATCTGCCTCTTCTTTTAGCATGTCCACCTCATTCATCCTCCATTAGCCTATCCACTGATCCTGATGAGGCATCTGATATGTCTCAGTATGGTAGCATGGACACTGCACACAGACTTGGTGATACAGTCCAGCTCAGATGATGACAGTCATGTGGATGAGGTTATAGCCTCAGATGTGGAAGTAAATTTGTCTAACCATTCTGACAATGAGGGGGCATCAGATGATGGACCATATGAGGCCTGTGGACCACAGTCCCACGTTGAGTCCTCTAGTTATGTTGACACTTTCCTACAACACAACAATACTGACTGGTGCAGTAGAAATAGCCATGTAGCTCCTGTGCATGGGCAACTCCCAGATGGTGTCCGCCTACTCCAACAGACAATTGAACATTCCCAGTGAAGTCATGGTTCTGACATTCATGCACTTGTCCATGCCACTGATTGTGTTACACATCAGCTGTGTGTGCTTCATAAGAGACAGGAGTGTAGGCACAGTGAGGCCATGGTAGCATTGGCTGCACAGACCGAAAGCATGTTATCTGTGGCACTGTCCTTTGAATCCCTGGTTATGGCAGTAATACAGTAGTGCAATATTATTAGCAAGGCTCTGTGTGCCATGGATGTGCTTAGCTGAGTGCCAAATGGAGAGGCAGGCTCCATATCAGCAGACCAATGCTTGCCCATCAGACATTGATGTCTATGCTGCAACATATGCATCTGCTACTGGCCAATCCAACATGGGCACAGCAGTCACAAGCAGACAACCACTTCACACCCATTCTCCTTCCCACAGTGTGTCTCCACATGCTGGCATCACCCATCAGTGTCCTTTGTGGAGCAACTTGGTCCAAGTGTTTCCATTCATGGTAGGGGCAGCCAGGACCGTGCTGCGAGCTATCAGTGTGGGCTTCATAGACTACATTAAAGTAACACTATCCTTTGATCCACTATGCCCTGTAGTGTCAGTGTCACCCTGTGGCAATGATAATTGCTGTGCAGACCACTGACAATGCCATCTGTCCATGGTTGTTGTCAACCCAGATGCCATGGGGGGGTCTGACATTTTTACTAACCATAGGTAATTACATTTAGTACATTAACCTTTATTTGTTTATGGGAAAATCTGACTAGGCCAGAAAGTGCTAATTTTCAGTAGAGGCTCAGGAAGGTCCACAATCACAAACTTTCAAAAATCAAGTACAGAGAGTTTAAATCACAATGTTACATTAAAAACATTAAGTATAAATGTTTAAACCACAGAGTATCATGTTACATTACAAAACATGAGGAAAAAAATGTTATAATTAAAAAACATAGAACGTATGTTTCCTAGTTGAGTGCAATGAAAAACAATAACATGAGCTGGAAAAATGTGAGGAAAAAATCAACCGTCATATTATTTGTTACATACATTAGCATATGATAAATGAGACCTGAGATATTTAAAGAGATACTAGAAATTACAAGATTAGAGACAGTGATGGGAAATTAAGTGATATCGGTATGACAGTGGTGTTCATATTATGGTTATAGAAGAAAGAAGGATGGAGAGGAGATTGTAAGACTGTAGGGTAAGGTGTCTTTCGGTAGCTCAGGCAAGTAGGGAGGGAAGAGAAAGATGTAGAGGAAAGGTCTACAGAGATGAATTAAATAAGATAAGGTAGTGGAAAAAACAGAAAAGAGTGGTTAAGAGGCTGGAGAGGGTTGTGAAATGTGATTTAGGCTGAAAGGAGTGAAGTATAGTGAGTAAGTTCAGCCAGGATTGACATAGGAGCAGGTCCAAAATTTTGTATGGTATTCTTTCAGGGAGCATTTAAAGGTGGGTAGTTAAGAAACATTTCTGGTGGTTAGTGGTAAGGTGTTCCACTTTTTTTTTTTGCCTACTGAGTATGAGTATAGACTTTGAGCAGGGGATTTATTTGGTTTATTTATGGTGAGAAGTTGTTTGTCTTCTGATTTAAGAGTTCTTCTAAGGAAATACATGTTGATTAAAGGGGAAAGAGCTGGGCAGCTAGTGATTTGTGTTGCTATAAGTTAATATAAATGTAGAAGAGGTATAGGGGGAGTTCCAGCCAGCTAAGTGTATGCAGAGCTTTGCAGTGATGGGTAAAGTAGGATGAATTAGTGGCAAACTTGGCAATATTGTTGTAGCAGATTTCAAGTATGTTTTTTTAATGGAGGATTGTAAATTGGTTACAATTGGTGCTCCATAGAATAGGGAGGGCAGAAGGGAGTTTTGGTTAGGGTAATTTTTGTGGGTGTGCTCAGAAAATGTTTATTTCTGTATGGCATGCCTAGTTTTTGATGGGTTTTCTTGATATTTTTTTGTATGTGGAGGTCAAATTTAAGTTTATCCTCTATTACAACTCCTAATAATTTGGTATGATGGACTAATTCAATTTCAGTGCTATTTGCTGATAAGATTTTGAAAGATGCTTTGTTAGGAGTGTGAAGTTTGGGGGTAAAGAGGAGGAGTTTGGTTTGGTTGATGTTGAGTAGGAGTTGTGCTCTTATAAGCGACATTTCAATGCAGATAGCTTATTGAGTGATTTATTGGAGGTGAGTTAAATTGTTTGAAGAGAAGAGGATGATGGTAGAGTCATTAGCATATTGAATCAATGTGCCTTCACAAGAAGATGAATGTAGTTTATTGATGAAAATACTGAATAATAGGGGGCCAAGGTTGGATCCTTGCGGAACTCCTGTGGAAGTGGGAAGGTATGCAGAGATAGATCCTTGCTATTTTACACCTTGTTTCCCATTAGTAACGTAGCTAGAGAACCATTGAATAAATAGTGTCTGTAAATGGTAGCAGAGATAGATCCTTGCCATTTTACACCTTGTTGCCTGTTATTAAGGTAGCTAGAGAACCATTGAATAAATAGTGTCTGTAAATGGTAGTAATGCAGTGGAGGTGCTGTGGATTGGCTGAAATCCACATTGTGTATTGATGGTTAGCTTATTTTGTAAGAGATAGTGGATAACGTGTTAATATATGCATCTTTCAAGGATTTTAGAGAAGGGAGTCAGTATGGCTATGGGACAGACATTTGTAATGTCAGTGGAATTACCCCCTTTATTTAAGGGGATAATATATGCCATTTTGCACAAGTTAGGGATACAGGATATTATTGATCTATTAATAATAATGCTGATTGGGTATGCTATTACATCTGCAGGTAGAATCAGGTATTCTGGGGAAAATTGTTGGTTGAGGAGGATCAAGGTTTTAGCTTACATAAAAGCTTTTTTATGAGAGTTATAGAAAATGGTTGAACTGTAAAGTGGGTGGAGTTGTCTATATGTGTATTGGAGAGGTGGCAGATTGGTGAATTTTGTGAAGGAAATGTGCTAGGGTCTAAGGTACAAAAAGTTGAGTGTGTGGAGGGTGTTAGGTAGGTTTGAGGTTAAGTTGACTATGCATTCTATAAAGTATGTATTAAAATAGGTAGCTGTTTGAAGAAAGGCAATGCCTGGGTATGTGTTAGGATCTTTTTGGTACCTGGGCTGATGAGAGAAGATATGGAGGACCAGGTTTGTAGGGTTATTTCATGGTTATCTTGTAGGTGAGTATAATAACATTTTTTTTATCTCTTTTAACTTGTTTCTTGACTTGGTTACATAACTGTCTGAATAGTTGCCAAATTCTTTAATTTTTATTCTTTTGCCAGTTAATCCATGCATTGTCTCTGCCTTTGATACGGATTTTTGATTGGTTGGTGAGCCATGGGATATGGCTGTTTTTAATTATTTTTGTATGCTGTGGGACAAAGGTGTAAGAATATTTAGAAATGTTGCATTGAAGTAAAATTAGATTGGTTGGTAAACAGAATCCAATTCAGGATAGATTTCTGGGAATTATTTTTGCCATATCTTGTATTAATAGTGAATCTAAAGAGATTCTTGCTGTTGATTACTGAATTTGCAGATAAAGACTGCCAGTCAATGTTCATATCACCCAGGAGGATAATTTCATTTGTGTTTATATCTGTTATCCTCGATAGTATGTTTTCTTTTTTTTTTCAATAATTTTTATTTTTATTTTTACATTAATAAATGTCACAAATAAAAACTATCTTACAACATGACCGTATATATATATATATATATATATATATATATATATATATATATGTATATGTTATACATTGATGTCAAATACCACTGGATATATGTCGTACAACATATCTATTTACACTATGTACATAGATGCTTTCACTGTTAGTTCCACAGTTATATAGACAGTATATACATTCGTAATATCCAAGTTATAATTTAATATCTGAACTTGTGTGTGTTCTTTGGTTCCATTATAGTGTATTTCTAAGTTGCTGTGTGATGAATTATGCTAATATGATATTAAAGGTTTGTTCCCAAATCTCTCTGGATTTCATGTTTTTGTTTCTTTTATCTATTACTATTTTATGAGTTAAAGGTGTTGTATAGCTACTTGTTTAAAACCCTCCCAAGAGATATTTATCGCATCTAGCCATTTAAAAGCTATATACAGTTTCATTAGTAGGAAAATTGTTAAAAGTGTATTTGCTTGTTTTCTTGGTATGTTGGGTGGGAGAATGTGTAATAGAGTGAATTCCCAAGTTAATGGTGATGTTTGATAACCTGTTTTTTGTAATTGTACCTTGAAAGAGTTCCAGAGTTTATAGACACATTTACAGCTCCAAAATACATGGATTAAGTCAGCTATCTGGTCCTTGCAGTGTGGGTAAAAAGGTGATTTTGATGTGTTAAATTTGTGTAGGATTGCAGGTGTAAAATAAGCATTATTATTGATCATGAGCTGCGTGTATGCTAACTTTTTGAGGGGTATAATCTTCAGTGTTAGATTGATTGCCTGGCTTATTTGCTGATCATCTATGGATGGTTTAATTTTTCTCCAGTAGTTAGAGAAGAGGAGGTCTTTCTGGTACTTGATTTCATTTATCATTTTATATGAATTAGTAATAGTTTTCTTTGTTGTGATAATAGTTTTCCAAAACCTGCTACAAGTTTCTATGTCACTATTGGTCATAGTAACATTTTGGAGGTAACTGGAACACAGTTCTTTGATTTGTCTTAGTATTATTATGTGTGATTTAGGGAGGTTTAAGTTGGTCCTCATTTCTTGTATTGAACAGTTAAGGTGGGGATAAATATCTTGGATTGTTTTATCTTTCAGTCTGGGAAAAGGGACTAAGTCCAGCATCTTATTGTTTATTTTTAAATTTGGGTTTTTATGAAGGGGTTGCAGTATTGTCATGGCTTGTCTAAGGTTCAAGAATTGAAAGAGTTTTTGCGCTAAGCTGATAAAATGTTTTAAGGGCTCTATAATGTTATAAGTTTGTATTTCTTTCTGCTTCAGGAATGGAAGTGCTTTGGGGTTGAAACCTAGAGCTTTAATATATCTATAATAGATTGTCACCCAAAGAGGAGACCAATTTTCCATTGACGGGTTATGTTCAGTTATTCTTAATATTCTGTTAATGATCGAGTAGTACATTTTAAAATCTGGTAGATTTAGTCCTCGTTTGCTTTTGGGGAGTGTTAATTTTGGATTGGAGATTCTGTTTTTTTGGGTTCCCATATAAATTTTGCTTGGAAGGTATGAATTTGTTTGAAGAATTTATTATGTATTGTTGTCTGTGATGTCATGAATATATGCATTAGTCTAGGTAAAATGTTCATTTTGATTATTGATACTTTGGCCAAGAATGGTAGTTTTAGGTTGTTCCATCTTTTACAGTCTTGCATTATATTTTGCCATTTAAGGTTTACATTGTGTTGGTAGAAGTCTTTGTTATTCTGGAAAAAGGTGATTCCCGGATATTTAGTTTCTTCTTTTATTTTTATTGTGTTTAACAATGGTATTAGTGAGATGAATTTGGGTGTTTTTAGGGGGAAAATATTAGTTTTATTGAGGTTAGTTTGTAGTTAGACATAGTCGAGAAATGCTTAATTGCAGCTATTATTTTGTTTATATCTGAATTTGGTGTAGTGCAGTATATGCTCAGATCATCCACAAATGCAGTGAGGTATATTTTGAAGTTGTGTATTGATGGAGGATTGTGGTATGTATTTTGTTTAATGTATAGAAAGAGTGGTTCTAGGTATAGGTTAAACAGGAAGGGTGATAATGGACATCCTTGTCTTGTTCCATTTTTTATTAGAATCCTAAAGTTTTATTTATATATAGAGATGTGTATGGGTTGCTATAGAGAGTTTGGATGATCTGAATGAAGTTATTGGGTATATTAAAGTAGGGTAGTGTTTGGAGTAAGAATTCTAGATTAACCCTATCAAATACCTTGTGGGCATCCACTACCATTGTGTAGATGTTGATATTGTATCGGTTAGCATAGGATATTAATGCATCTAATGTTAATATATTGTCACTAGTCTGTCTATGTGGTGTAAAACCGGATTGTTCTGGGGAAATGATTTTCTCTATCAGATTTTTCATTCTGTTTGCAAGTATAGAGGTAAATATTTTAGTATCTATATTTAAGAGGGAGATGGGTCTGTAGCTGTTGGGGTTTTTGGGGTCTGTGTGTTCTTTTAATATAAAGATGGTTTTGGAGGCATTAAAGTGGATATCATTTATTTTATAGTTTATTATGTAATTCAGTGTATAGAATAGTATTTTGGCTATCAAGGGGGGGAAATACTTTGTAAAATTCTGATGTGAGTCCATCCGGATCCGGAGCCATATGCGCTTTTAAGTGTTTGATTGTTGTAATAATTTCACTGATGGATATCGGTTCAGTTAGTTTTTTTTGTTGGTCTAAATTGAGTTTAGCGAATTTCAGTTTTTGAAGGAAAAGAGTTTGATCTTCCTTTGAGGTTTGTAGTATTTGTGCTCCATATATTTGAGAGTATATTTGTTCAAATGTTTTAATAATGTCTTCATTGTTTGCGTAGTTTTTGTCTCTGTAGTTTATTTCTGATATATTGGAGGCATTTTTGTGTTGGGAGATAATTCTGGCCAGAGCTCTAGATGGTATTTGAGCTTCTTCTGTGTAAGTGGCTAACATTCTGGCTTCATAAAAAGATAGGTTCCTGGTTTCTAACATATATAGATCCCTTTGCAGTTTTAAAAGTTCTGCTTCTGTTTGGTTCTTAGGGTTATATATTAGTTCTTTTTCAAGATGCTCTATTTTCCCTTTCAGTGTATGCTCCTCTTTCAGTTGTATTTTTTATAGTATGCTGCTTTTTTGATAAACAATTCTCTAATTTGTGCTTTGGTTGCAGCCCATTCTATGTCAGTTGGTACTTGGGAGTTAGTGATATTTGTAAGAGCTATTTTTAGTATTGCTTCTGTTTCTTTTATTACATCCATTTTGGAAAGTAGATTAGGGTTTAACGACCAATTATGACCCCTATTCTCTAAATATATCTTTTTGTCCCAGTTAATGTTCAGTGTGATTTTGGAGTGATCTGAAAAGAACCTGGTATGTATAGTTATTGTTGGGTCCATGTTAATGAATATGTCAGAGATTAAGAAGAAGTCTATCCTTGACCACATTTTGTGGCATTGCGAATAGAATGTGAATTTCCCTGTTTTATCTGCACTGTTCCCATATTTAAAAGAGTCATATAGTTTGAAATATTGTTTGAGTTCATTAAGGGCTAACGTGGCTTGTTTATTATGTGATTTGGTCAGATTAGATTTATCCTTTTCTGGGTTTTGATATGTGTTCCAGTCACCTCCAATCACTAGGTAGTGATCTTTAAATTGGTTTAAGGTTGGGTATAATGACATAAAAAAGTATTGTTGGTTATTACAGGGTGCGTAAACATTAAGTACCATTATAGGTTTTGGTATTGTAGGACTACTAAATGTTATGTAACACCATCTTCCCTCCTTGTCAGCTTTGGTTTTAAGTATTTTTTCCTTAAATTGTTTTTTTAATTATTATGGCAGCCCCAGCACTGTTCGTTTTCCCCTCTGAAGCTATAATTTGACTTATCCATTTCTTTCTGTTAATTTCTACCCATTGCTCTGCAGTCAAGTGTGTTTCTTGTATTAGTATGAGGTTGGCTGTGGTTTTTAATGTAAGGTGTAAGAATAGTTTTCTTTTCTTCTTGTTTTGGAGCCCTTTAACATTCCATGATTCTATTTCCCACATTTATTTATTAGGTGGATTCCGTCGATATGCCATGTATATTAGTTTTGTTTTGTTATCTTTGTATGTGTTACTGTGTGATGGTTTAGGAAAGCATCTATTTATCCCTGTCCCTACTCTGTGCCTAACCACTATATCCCTGGAACAGGAATAATCAGGGGGGGAGGATGAAGGTTTGTTATATGGTTTACCTTTACGTCTAATCTTGGAATGTGTTTTCTTTTTAGATATAGATTTAACCCATAGTATCCCCCCTGTGTTACTATAAACAATGTGGACAAAGCTGAAAAAACTAGTTCCCTCAACAAACACTGCTACTTAATATCCCTAGCCTCTTCCAACATATTATTTATACAATTATGGTATTGCATTTAAGGTACAGCATGTATTGTTTTTGTCTTGTAACTAATTCTTTCTAATAGTATTTTTAAAACAGCATATTAATATACATTCCTCAGTAAATTATAGCAATATATGTACCACAGTAATATTGTTAAACACTCAATATTGTCATTTTTACATTTTTCTTTCATTTGACTTCTTTTTCCTCCCCTTTATTTATTCATATTTTGGCTTCTTTGGTGCCTGTAATGTTTTTCCACATCAATCTGTGGGTTGTAAAATATATACTTGGCGCCTATTTATCAGAGGTAGGAAGTATAGAAAGAGACATAAAAAAAAAACAGCTTAGCCAAACAGTCCTTCTGCTATAGTTCACATATTAAGGCTATATTTACCGTACCCCAAGATTGTTATGTTATTTTACTATTTTCCTGAGATTACTTCTCTCCAGGATCTTTTAACACATTTCTAGTATTTACATAAAACATTTAACAATTTTTTTCCTTTTTTTCCCAATATTAATCTATGAGCTAGCCTGTTTCTGTCAGTTTATTTCTTGCCTATTATTTAAGGCTGGATTTTCATTCACCTACACAGTACTGGGTGTACTGTTTTAGTGAATGGTTCAGTTCAACAGTACCTTATTTCTTCAATGTTTTGCTTGCAGCTTGGTTGACATCTATGGTGCAGCTTTCTTCTTTTAGCTGGTGCATATCAATTTTCATTTTTCAGGCAGTAAAGTCTTTTGGAGCTTGCTGAAATCCATTTTGTCTGACTGTTCTTAATGGAGTCCTCAAAATCATAGGGGGACTGAATTTGCAGACCAATGTCCCAGAAGGAGGCTCCTTCCTATATTCTCTCATCGGAAACGGCAGTTGATTTTTGGTTCCTACCCAGGCTGCACTTCCTTTTCCTGTGTTCTTCATAGCTCACATCATGGATTTAAGGGCCTAGACAGCAAGGGGAAGCTTTCAGAGTTGGATCCCGGCTAGAGTGCTCATGAATGGTGTCGTTTTTTTCACCCAAGGGTCCTTTATCATTTTTTGTGGATTTATTTCACTTCTGAAGGTGGAATTTGCTTGAAAATGGCCAGGAATGGCTCTTTTGCCTCTTTGGGGTTAGTGACCATGTATTTAACCTCTTTGATGTAGAAGATTAACTGATTTGGCTATTTCATTTGGAATTTGATTTTTTTTCTATTAGGAACCTGCAGTATGGAGATATTAGTTGTCTTCTTGTCTTATTTGTATTGGGAGGTCTTGAGCAAAGGAGATTTTATTATTATTCCAGGTGAGTGTGCCTTTTTTCTTTGCTGTCAGTATGATTTTATTTGCATCTTGGCAGTTTAATATTTTAATATAGACAGGTCTTGGTTTCAGTGATGTTTGCATTTCCCTCAGGGCTCTGTGGGCTCTCTCTATTGTTATTTGCTGCATTTCTTCAGGTTCCTCTAGCAGGGAATTTATTATTTGCTTGATTGTTGGTATTAGATTGTTATGAAGTACAGTTTCAGGTATTCCTCTGATGATGATATTGTTCCTTCGAGATCTTGCTTCCAGGTCTATTATTTTTGCTTGTAAGTTTTGTATTTCTTTGTCATGGGCATCAGTTCTTTGAGAAATAGAGTCTATTTTTATTTCATTTTCTATTATTTTGGACTCAGATTTTTCCATTCTGGATATTATTTGGCTGAATGAGTCACCAAAGGTTTGAAATTGTAATGATAAGTCCTTTATTGCTTGCTGGATAGGTAATAAGGCAGATTTTATATCTTCCAGATTAGCTGGCTGGTCTGACTTGGATTTATTTGTAGTTTTAGAGTTGTCAGTTTGTTTAGTTGTCTTTTGTCTTTTTGAAGTTGTGTCTTTCTCGGGTGAGGCTAGTACTGAGAATTTGGTCTTAGTTATTGTTGTTTCCATATTATTTTCCTCTTTTGACATCTTGCTGTATAGTGTTTTACCAATCTTGCAGTCAGATGCAGGGCCTTAGTATCACATGGCTTAAGCTGTTATTCAGAAATCTTAGTTAATCCTGCTGTTTCTGTGCTGAATCTGTCACTTTTTCTTCCTCTTTAGTTTGCTGGATGATATTAGCAGTAAATATCTGCAGTTATTTCTGTATTATTAATTCTGCATTGCCTTCTGGGTTTGTTTTAATCCAGGGTATATCAGAGACCTAGGTGATAGCAGTGCTGACAGAATAGCGGCCATTTTGAACCAATATTATGTTTTCAAGTACTGGAATATTCTGCACTGGGGGATATGCAGCAGAGCAATGCATTTGCTTTTGGTTCTATTAAGTTTAAGGAATGTGAATAGGATTTCTTTTTTTTTTTTCAAAATTTAGGATTGTGTCTGTAGAGGGGGTTCCTATGAGCATATTTGGGAAAATTATACCTATTCCACTTGCTTTTTGTGTGTTAAATTGAGCTGAATAATATTATAACCAAGGTGTAGTATTTCAGCCATCTTTTATTTCAGGCTTTTGCCATGTTTCTGTTGTGGCCAGGATGTCTGAGTTGTGTTGGGTCATCCAGCCATAAAAATAATTATTTTCAGGTTTTTAGGACATATTCTTTGGTTTGGGGTTTGATTGGGACCTGGGTTGGGGTAGATGTCTCAGCACTGTTGTATGGAGGAGAAAGATGGTTTGTTTATTATTACATTTTAGCAGAGATGGGTAGAAGCATTACCTTGACATTGAGCCTGACATTTCTTAGTATTTTAGAGTTACGACAGTAGAATGGAATTATGGGAAATAAGCTTGAAGAGATGTTTGAGTAATAAGTAGCAATATAGTTAATAGGTGAGGATGAAGTAATGGTTGAGGTGCGTTTAGTATTATTACTAGTGGGGATGTTAAAAATGAGAGCAGGAGGATGAATAAGCTGATGCAGGAGGGGGCAGAATGTTCAGCATTGTGAGTTAATGAGCAGTGATAATAACGTGAAGAATAGATAAGTTATGAGGGAGAGGTAACAGAGTGAGATTTGAGAAGGAATTTAGAGCAGAAAGGGGTGGAGATGGTGGAAAGAGAAGTTTGTGGCTGGAGAATGCAGTTAGGTACAGGATAAGTGGATGGGTAGAGGAAGTGGAGTAAATTAGGTAAAAGTGTAGATATAGTGGGGGTGAGTGGGAATTGAGGGTAAGCAGAGGAGTAGAGTGAAGCTCGAGCATAGTGAGGGCTGAACAGAGTTGGTTGGCCCACAGTGGAATAGGTACCAGGAAAACAATCTGTAAAACTGCAGCAAGACATCAGGTGAGACAAGTCTTGATAATTTTAAAGACAGTAACACAAGCTGCTAGATTGTTTTAACATATGCCTAAATTAATTACAGCAGGCAGTAATGCAGGACTTTGGCTTGAAATGAGGCTATAGTAGCTGGAGAAACAACTGAGATGAAACAACTGAGATGAAGGGAGGGCCAATCAGGTACTGCAGTGGAATGCAGTTATTACCCCTCCCAGGGAGGGACAATCAGGTACTTCAGTGGAATGCAGTTATTACCCCTTACAGATTGTTTACCACCAAAAACAATCAGTGTGGTAGAATATGTATGAATACAAAGACAAAGTGAAGTCTAAATACTTGATGTGAGTCACAGCATTTC
The DNA here is from genome assembly GCF_019279795.1 of Protopterus annectens. Classification (NCBI taxonomy): domain Eukaryota; kingdom Metazoa; phylum Chordata; order Ceratodontiformes; family Protopteridae; genus Protopterus; species Protopterus annectens. Next base: position 823,336,725 of record NC_056749.1, on the reverse strand, counting down.
ATTTTATTGTTATTGGCTTTTATTGCTTTTCCATGAAAATTTTACACTGCTAGAGGAAAATATTTGAAAGGGTTCATTTTGCAGTATAATGTCTGTGGGTGTGGGTGGGATGGGGTGTCTCTCCAATGGACTCAGTGCTATAGTACAGATCACACTAATGCATAAGTGAGGAAAACAAGTTTAGTTTGATTCTTGGAAACTGCCTTACATAGATTTTAACTGAAGGCATTGCTTCTTTTATACTTTCATTTTTATCTGTACTTTACATTGATATATGTTGCTTGTGATACTGACAACAGTTCTTCAGTATGTTCTGACATGTTTTCCTATTTGTATCTTTTGATAGTGGATAGATAGGAATGGGTTTCACAGAGGTATGCCCATTCTTGTCTGTCATACACACATACACCAGTATGTGTCTGTGTACATAACTATGTCAATTGTGGCCTGAGTTGTTAGTCTATCTTGTTCATAGGTTCATAGGTGTTTACTAGGCTAACGACCACAAGGGCTTTTTTAAGCCTAGCCATGCATCCCGAATCACTAACAAGTTCTGATACCCTTTATAAGTCTTAGCATGGGCCTAGGAGATGAAACATTTACAGATTACCTGTTTGCATTAGAGACATAGGTGCCAAACCAGGGGTGAATTTCTGGTTTCCCATCCAATTGCCCAAGCTGCACTTGAATTGGGCAGGGGAGGAACTCTGCTTCACATGGATGGGGAGCCTGTTCCATAGACGAAGTAGTCTCTGGGACACAAACCTATCTCTCCAGCAGTTCCTATTTATATCACAGGCAAGATTTAAGTCTTTTAAATGGGTAATTCTGGCACTGTTTGTTTTGTAGATATGCAGTAGGTCCATCAAAGTGGGGTCTGACAACACCCTGTATGCTAAGCATAGATCTCCCATCAAAAGCCTGTAGGAGACAGAATACAGGGATAGGGCCTTGAGGTGGTCTGCACAGGACATATTACTTATGCCCTGTATTCTTTTAGTGAGGAGCCTCTGTGGACGTTCCAGTTGTTGGAAATCCTGATTAGGTACATACGAAAGGAGACATTGTATTCAATGATAGGTCTGATGCATGCTGAATATAGTGAAACAATGACATCCTTGGACTTAGATGCCATACCTTTGTTTATAAGTTGCGCAACATAGAATGATCTCCTCACCATGTGATGGTTGAAGGCTTGATTACTATCTATACTAGTAATCTATACCATATTGTGATACATTTGTGTATGTTCATACTGTTGCATGTTAGATTTATGTTGTCATATCTGGTGCTCAGTATGTACATCTAGTGGGTAATTGCCATTAGATGTAATCAGTGTTGCTGTGGTGGGACAGAACTTTAACATCAATGTTGAAGGACTGTACTTATGTACGTGTGGCTTGTCATGACTACAAGGTTTGTGTCAGATGGGGATGTGTTGCATAGGCTTGGACTTGTGGTCACACCTTCTGTCACCCACACCTGTTTCTAATGTCCCCTTGTGGTCTCCTGCTCCTAGTCAGATAGTTGTGGAATGCCATCTTCAGACATGTGGTGTTCTTGGGGTACTTCACCCACACCTGCAGCTGGAAGACTACCATGTGTTGTTAGTATATTGTGTGACATGGCACACACAGTTATCATCTGTGCTGCCTTCTCAGGTGTGTTTTGCAGTGCACCCTCAGATTTGTCCAGATATCTGAAGCTAGCTTTCAGTACACCAAAGACACATTCTATGGTATTTCATGTTGTTGCATGTGCTCTGTTGTAGAACTCCTTTACAGTGTTGGAAGATTTTCTGTACAGGGTCATTAGCTACAGCTCAAGAGGATAACCAGTCACTTGTTGGGAGTGGAATCATATATGTTATCACCATATTTAGCTTACATCCTAGCTGTGTCCATGCCCTTACCAAGTAGTAGTCCCTCAGGTATTCCACCTTGCAGCCCTCAGTCTACTTTCCTTGCATATGGCAGCATCATGGTCACTCCCACTATGTGTCACCATGACGTTTGTTATGCTGCCATCTGCTGCACACACCACCTGGCAATTCAGGTATGGCCACCCCTTTCTATGTATCTTTCTTTTTCTGGGTTCATAAGGTTCTTAATAGGAATCTGGGGAAAGTCCATTACAGAAAGTGCATGGGGGAACTTTGTGATGTTAAAGAAATGGTTCATGTCAGCTCACCATTCCATGGAAGCAGATAGAAAATCTATGTGTTTATCTGCCTTGGTGTAAATTGCTGCCAGGAATTGTGCCAATATATGACAGGCAGCTTTCTGTGACATTCTTACACTGGAATGCTCCAGAAGCCAGTACACCAAGCATGAAACACCCTATTATTTTGAGCGGGATGGGCTACCTCACAATGTCCACACAGACATGTGTGGTACACATGTTGCACACAACCTGCACAAGCTGTATGTCTAGGCGGTACCTGTCAGTGATTTCCTGATCTGACAGTTGGCTTAGTTGTAGCCTGGCTCTCTGTCTAGCTGGCTGCCTTCTAGGATGCACAGTCATATCCTTCTTCACAGTTTGTAGGACCACAGCCTATTGCAGTTTATTCAATATGGGTAGCATATTCTCTTTTTTTTGTTTTTTTGGTTGGTATTGCTACAAATTTTCTTAGTATTCCACGGCAATAGCTTCCTTTCCTTGAGTTTAGTATGCCATTCACTGACGATTTTGGAAACAGTCTTGGCTTTGCACTTTATCACATTTAAATTATGGTGGGCTTGCACAATGTGTTTTAGAACCCAACAGGCATGTGTGGAATCTGTAATTATCCTATGCTGAATAATTAAGTACTAGGAGTGAAACAAAAGAGAAAATATTGCAAATGACAAAAATATGAAACAAAATATTTAATCAAGCATTATTTTCCAATAGTTTCAATGGACTTCATCTGAATTAATAAAAACACACTGAAGCCATCATTTAACCACAATCACATCATCTATTAACCAATAGAATGATTATCTCAATTTATAGTAATTAAACTACTTAAAGTACCATATGGTTAAAGATATTTAAAAAATTAACTATTATATATAACAATTAACTTAAGAATAAAACAAATGTGTTAAAATAAGATCACTAAAATAGAGTAAATTAACTCATCGGCCCTCTATGTTTCAAAAAACAATGTATATTAATGGTTTCATTGGACCTGAGAAGTTATCTGCCTAAGGCTTCATTTGCTACATCATTTCAAGCATTTCTAAAGTATTTTGTAATCCCCACCCCTATGATCTAACAATATACTATCCAATACACAAAAATAAGATGTCTTAAAATTCCTACACATTTTAATGTTTGTACAAAAAATTAGTTTCTTCTTTGATTTTAATAGTACAAAGGTTCTTTTTGATAGTTTTCTTGTAGTCATCCCTACATAAAATGCATCACAAAAAGAGCATACTGACATGTAAACTAGGCCTGTAGAATTACAAGTAAAGTGTTTCTTGACAACTACGACTGCTTCCTTGACAACTACGACTGCCTTGAAGTATGAAACATTAATGTTGGGGCCTTCAATAAAATAACTGCAAGCCATACAAAACCCACATCTAAATTTCCCTTTATCTTTTTGTGTAAATATAACCCAGTGCTTTATTAATATCATTCTTAAGTATTTGTTTAAGGCACCTCAATTTCTTATATGTAAAAGTTGGAACGGAGCCAACAGCTTCAGTAACATCAATATTTCCCTTCAATATTCTCCAGTTGTTTAAACTAACATTTCTAATCTCAACAGTGTCAAATGACACATGCAAAACAAAGCTGTTTCTAAAATCATTATTATTTTTAGCCAAAACAGACTCACTTAAGCCAGAAATTAATATTGGTTGAAAATGTGTACTTTTGGACACAGTTTAATCACTAATGTTAGTTAATTTTGATAGACTGTACTCTCTCAAATTAAAAATTTCTTTAATTTCATCTACCCTATTGAAAAAAAATGTTCATCACTAGTTAATCAGGACAATTTAATCATTTGACCACATGAAATATTTTTATTCATTTGAGATGGACGTGTACTAGAATAATATTAGTTATTTAAATGAAAGGTTCCCTAAATATACTACTGTGGAACTTCTTTTCCACTAAATCATATAATGTTACAATGTTATTTGTATTCCTGAATAGTTAACAATTATCCTTAGAACTTAGAATATAAGTCAAAAAGTGTTGGATTTAGTTAAGAAACAAACTTGTGAATTTGGTCTTCCAAACCTTACCATGAATTTTATGCTTTTCCACGCTGTTTGGTTTATTAAGGGTTAACTTAATTGATTCAACTTGCTTTTTGCAGCTTCCTGAGGATGCAGAGATGAACAGAGACTGATACGTGCTTGAGCATTGAAGCCTTATATACTTTGTAATCTTCATGTGCAAATATAGGTTCATAGGTAGGTACTAGGCTATTGGCCTTATGGCCTATATAAGCCTAGCCAAAAAATGTACCCTGGCTTTCGCCACCCAAGAAAATTATTTTCCTGTGCCCCTGTCGAGCAGAGCCACAGAAGTGATCCCTGGGGTGAATTTCCCATTTCCCATCCAATCATCAAGATTTTTCTTGAAGAGTGCTAATGAGGAGCTCTGTTTGACATAGATAGGTAGTCTGTTCCAGAGTATGGGAATTCTCTGGGACAGGAATCTATCCCTCCAGCATGTTCTGTTTATTGTGGTGACAAGGTTTTGGTCCCTAGAGCGTGTAGCTCGGAGGGATTGGGATTTCTTTAAGTGGAGCATGTCCAACAGCTCTGGGTTTGACATAGCTTTGCATGTTAGGCAGAGATCACCCCTGAGTAGGCGATATGCGATGGAGTAAAGCTGTAGTTTTTTGAGACGGTCTGCATAGGGCATCTGTTTGAGGCCAGTAATCCTCTTTGTGAGGTATTTCTGTGGTCTTTCCAGTTGTTGTAGATGTCTTGTGAGGTACATACCAAAAGGGGCATTGTACTCTATAATGGGTCTAATGAGTGATGAGTAGAGGGGAACAATTACCTCTTTTTTTTCTGGATGAGAATCCTTTTGTGATGAGGTGAGTCACGTAGAAGGATTTCCTGACCACTGTGGCGATGTGATTATCAAAGTAGAGACTACTGCCCACCTGTGTCCCAAGGTCTCTTATCACATTTTCGGCATTAAGTACACTACCAGCTATGTGGTAGTTCATGGGTACAGAGTTTTTACCAAAGGGGATGGCAATACACTTTTTGGCATTGAGCTTCAGGCCATGGCTTTGACACCAGGTATCTGTCTCAGTGAGGCCCTTTTGTAGTTTGTCCACATCGTTAAGAGTTTCGATTATGGCTCCTAGTTTGCAGTCATCTGCAAACTTTGTTAGCCAAAGACCTTCTGTGTTAGCCAGAGAAGTAAATACCAAACAGGAGAGGACCCAGGACTGAACCCTGTGGTAATCCACTTGTCACTGGTCTGAAGTCGGATTTGGAATCCGCTACTTCCACAGTGTGGGTTCTGTCCATGAGCCAGTTGGCAACCCATCTTGTGACATAGGGATTTATACCTAGTTTTTTGAGCTTATCTATAATTCCAGAGTGGGGGATGGTGTCGAAAGCCTTGGCTAGATCTAGATAAGCTGTGTGAACCATTTTACCCTCATCTATGGCTTTGGTGACTACTTCAGAGAAGTCAATCAGGTTTCGGAGACATGATCTGCCTTTTACAAATCCAAACTGGATAGGGTCCAGGATTTGGAGATTACCAGTGTCTTTGTTTATGAGTTCCATGATGATACGTTCCATGGCCTTGCAGACCAGGCTCATCAGGCTAATGGGGCGGTAGTTCCTGGGGTCTGTCATGGCTCCACCTTTGTGGAGTTGGATAACCGTCGTGGTGCGCCATTCAGTGGGTACAAAGCCTGAGGTGAGGCTATGATTGAACATGGTACTTAGGTAGGGTGCCAGTTCATTCTGTAGTTCATGTAGAACGCAGCCTGGGATATTGTCAGGTCCCATGGATGCTGTGTTCTTGGCTTTGGAGAGTGTGTTTTTTACCTGTGCAGTCGTGATTATAGGAACTTTGCATTCTTCCGGTATAGAGATGGGCCCACTAGCGGTTGAGAGGGGGTGAAAGTTAGCACTGAACCTATCTGCTAGGATGTTGGCAATATCAGTTCTTTCTGTATATTTAGCACCATTGTGCTGTAACTCAGAGCAGATCTGAGTGTTCCCATTGAGATTCTTGACATAGCTATAGAATGCTTTGAGGTTGTCTTTAGAGTCAGTGGTAATTTTGTTTTCGTAACTAGCTTTGGAGGATTTTATGAGGGATCTCAGCTTCTTACTGAGGCTAACCAGGGAGTTCCTCAATTCATGGGATTTTACTCTTTTTTGCAACAGTTTCTTTCTTCTGTTGTAGAGTTTGTTTATGGCAGAAGACCACCAGATTGGCTTCCTTTTTTTGGAGGATAACATATTGGTTCTATTTGAGATAGCATGATCCATGCACTCGTGTAAGTGCTTATAAAGTGCATTTGTGTAGGATTCAGCAGTCATACCTCTATAGTCCATCTGCATGGGTGTCGTGAAGTTTGTCACTTCTGTCTTAAGAAGTGTGAAGTTGGCTTTGGAGAAGTTTTTTACGATGTTTTCCCTAATTGGGGGTAGGGGTGGGATGTGGATGTCTAGGCTGATTAGCTTGTGGTCGGATCTGACCAAGAGGAATTGACTTCTGGTGTGGAACACCGGTTTCCCATGTTGGTAATGACCAGGGCTAGGATATTGCTGCCCCTCTTGGGGGTGTGAATAAGTTGATCCAAGGCGTTGGAATTTATGAATTCTAGAAAACGTTGGGCAAAGAGTTGGTACACGAGTAGTTTTCCCAGTTAATGGTGGTGTAGTTGAAATCGCCCATTATTAGGGTGTTGGGTTGTACCCTAATACTTTCCAGTGTATCAAGAAATGAGGAGTGGAAATCCTGGGGCATGATGGGGGTCTGTAGCAAGCTACAATTTGGATTGCGGTCTTGCCCAGAGTTAGTTGCATTTGGATAATCTCGGATGCATTATGCTGTGCAACTAACCTGGAGGTGTGGATATCCTTAATAAATATGGACACGCCTCCGCCTTTAGTGCTTCATTCTGGGTTAGGTGGCCGAAAGGTGTGGTATGAATTGTAGCCTGGTAATGCAGGGGTGCTCTCTGGAGCTTTGAACCAGGTCTCTGTCACTGCACAGATGTCAATGTTCTCCATTTTAAGGAGTGCCTCGAGTGAGTGTATTTTGAGGTTTAGACTTCTAGCATTGAGTAGCATTACCCTCAGATTTTGCTTGCTTGTACCTGTTATGGTGGTGACTTTGTCATTTGAACTTTGCCTAAAAAAGGCACTATAGGGGTGGCAAGAGCCTTATCCAGTATCCAGAATCCTAAGGGTAACAGGTGCTGGCCATCTCTGGCAAAGCATCATGGTCTGTCGATCATGTCGTCCCAGGCAGACAAATACTGGATCACCTTAGAATGACACCAGAAGCTTAGCCAATTTTTGAAGTCAATCATTTTGTCCTTGTATTGTGGTATCATTCTGGGTGATGGCAGGATGCTACTCAGGGCTAAGGTCATACTTGCCTGGGCTACAAGATTGGTGAGCTCCTCCATGTTTTTTTTCATGTAGTCCAGTTAGGTACATTCCAGGTCATTCACACCAACATGGACAATGACAGAGTCATATCTGTACTTGTTGTGGAGTCACCTGAGTGCATGCGTTATGTGGTGGATCCTGGCACCCCACAGCAGCTGACAGTAACTTTCTCCTTGTTTAGCCTGGGGAGTGGAACATCAGTGTGCCTGACTGCAGAGACACCTATGACTAGAGTGTTGGGTACGTTGTTATGCCTTATGGGCTGTGGTTGAGTGGCACACTGAGTTTGTGGGCTATGTGTCATTTGGGATGTGCTGGGGGTGGAGGTTGAATGCATTTCTGCTTTGGAGGTCTTTGTTGCTTGAGCAGATTTTTATTGAGAACCTCTGTTAATGTAGGTGTGTGTTTTGTCTTGCTATGTGTGTGTTTTGGTGGTGTAGGTTTTGAGGGACTATGTGATGAGTGTGATGTGGTGTAAGTGTTTACCTTCTCCTCTTAACTGTATAGTCCAGTCTTGAGTGAAGAGAGCTTTGCTTCAAGTTTGGCTATATAAGTGCATCTCTCACAGGTTGTAGTGTTTGGTGGTAGGAGGAGAGAGATGTCTGTGTACATGAGGCAATTGCTGCATTGCCCCAAGATGCCCAGATTCATCAGGTAGACAGGAATAAACACTGGGAGCTAACCCTTAGACATGCCTGGATAGGCGCTTATTTATTAAGTACTAAAAACTGTTTTCCTTTAGACAAGTGAGGAAAGTTAAGTGCTGTAGTAATTTGTACCTTATTAAGTGTTTACAATGAGTTCTGATCAAGTGTTGAGATCAAAGAAACAGATTTGAGTGCTAAAACTAAAAAACTGGAAAATTTGAAGAGTAGGCTTTATGGCACCAGGAATAGTTTAACTCTAGCTAAGTGGTGATGCATAGAGTGTATTTGTTTTTAACATAACAGTAGCAAATGAGTAAACTGATTTAAACAAATTAACCAATAAAAAGCTAAAAACTGAGCCCCATTCTAGCAGTCTTCGATCAGACAAGTTCTAACTGCACACTACTGGCACTAAGGTGCAGGGGAACCTTCTCCAAAAAAAAGATGGTCTGGATTAGTGCTCAAATTATACAAACAAAGCTAGATTCAGCAAGTCTGAATTTAGTCTATGCTACAGCAAACAAGGCGTACCAATTTCAGAAAGAAAGTTCAAATATACAGGCACAATAAGCCTTTAACCAGAAACTCCTAGCTAAGAAGTACAGAATCTACCCTCTCCTCCCACAAGAGTGCAGACCACACCTTCATAATGTAAAATAACTGACCCAAAGCCCAAGTGCGTAAACCAGAACTAATACACTCTTAGAATAGCAGAAATTAAGCCTTCAATAAGCAACTCCCAACTTAGAAGGATGTAAGCTACCTGTCCTGCCACAACAGTGCAGACCACAAACCCTCTCAATGTAAAACAACTGGTCTGAAGCCCAAGTGCTTCAACCAGAGGCATAGAATAACAGTTGTAACTTCTTTGTGTAGGAAGACATTCAGGAAAAAAATCCCTACTCAAGGCTAGTAGCTCAAATGTATATTATTAATGTGTAGAGGCTTTATTTGCACCACAGTATAATAGTACCATCTAACATGCACTATTCAATGTATTCTTTGTATCTACATGTTGATGGGGTTAACTTTTTATTTTATTTTGTTTAATGAGTGATGGGTTTCAGGTATATTGTGTCTTGCTATAATCAACCTGAGCACTTGACATCATTCAGAGACAATCTATGTAATACAATTTCAGCTTGAAAACAGTATTTTGTTCCTACATTTATATTGAACTGATTTATGTGTGTGTGTGTGTGTGTGTGTGTGTGTGTGTGTGTGTGTGTGTGTGTGTGTGTGTGTGTGTGTGTGTGTGTGCGTGTGTGTATCTATAGCTATCTGATATATACATACATATATATATATATATATATATATATATATATATATATACACACACACACACATATACATATGGTTCCACTTGAAACCGTCGAATTACCACATCATCGAACCTTAAAACATTGAGACCAGAATGTCGCAAACTGAAATCATCGAAAACTCCAATCATCGAGACACGTAACATCAAATATGTTTTGATACTTGGATTGTTGTATTTAGGCAAGTTTGCACACTTAACATGAAAGGAATGTGTTTTCGATGTTACGAGTCTCAATTATTGCAGTTTTCGATGATTTCAGTTTGCGACATTCTGGTCTCGATGTTTTAAGGTTCGATGATGTGGTAATTTGACGGTTTCAAGTGGAAATATATATATATATATATATATATATATATATATATATATATATATATATATATATATATATACACAAATATATATAATAAAACTTCAACGTAATAACTAGAAGAAAACAAATAAAATAAAATAAAAATTCAAATAAAAGTCCGAGAGCCAATAATTAGCGCTTTCATCCAGGTTTAATGTACTGGACATCTTCAGAATGTTACAGAATATATATATTCACACACACACACACACATACACACACACACACAAACACACACACACACACACACACACACACACACACACACACACACACACACACACACACACATAATGTTTTATTTATTTTCTTTTTTTCCATAGGTTCATATATTATTTATTTACTT
>NC_056749.1:823288949-823321449 GCF_019279795.1 Protopterus annectens | reverse complement strand
AGATACATTTTGGAAAGTCCTTATTTTGTTCACAGCAGGAATGAAAAAACGTATCTGGTCCAGTTTTTCCTTTACATGTAGGTCTAGGTATATGGTTTATTTGGTGACTTGCTCCTCTTGTGAGGTATGTTGTGTGGGGAAAATCCAATAGAGAATTAAAAAAGAGAATTTATGAACACCACTATGCACACAAAACAAGTAATACAGACAATGATTTAGCTAAACATGTAACTGTGTAAAACTTTATTTTTTTCTGTGTGATTGATCACTTCACTTTGATTTCAATGGTGACAGAGAAGGTGAGCACTAGTATAGAGAACTGAGGTGGCAAATAAAGCTTTATGCGTACAATGCATCAGCATTTAACAGTAGTGTTAATTATAAAACTGCTACTTAAGAGAAGACAATGGGCCGGTATTCACAAAGGCTTGCACGGAGTGTAAGAGTAGTGTAAGACGGCAGACAGGCAATATGTCCGCCGAGCGATTCAGCAATAGCCGGTAGGGGCGTGCATGAGAGCTTCTAAAGCTACTCTTACACAGACAGTGTTAGGTTATGCAAATTACCTCATTTGCTGCTGAAAGCTATGCAAATGAGGTAAATTTGTGATACAAGAAACACTACCCTGTCCGAGTAAGAGTAGTGTTATTTGCAGAAATGTACTCTGTTGATAACTGGGTACCATTCTGCAAATAGCAAAACGGAGCAATGACAGCTCCAAATAAAGGATGCATCCAGTTGAGGAAGCATGCCAATGACCAAATATAAGGCCATTGGCATTTATATGTGTTGCAACAAAATAAAAAATATTTGTTTTTCACCCCCGATCTCCGATGTTTAAGCGTAGCGCAGCGCTGCGCAAATGTGCGGCGCTCTAAAAACCATAAATAAATAAATAAATAAAAGCCAAAAATAGTAATTTTATTAAAAATATCCATCTGCTATGCAAGTGAATGGCAGGCTGAAGACAACATGGCTACTGAGTAGTGGTTGCTAAGGAGGGAAGCTCAGTCTGAGAGATGTAACCAAGCATTAGTAGGCAATCCTATGCAAATGAGTATAAGGATAGTGAATCCCAATTTTCCCTGCCATGTGAACCATGTCCCTAGAGTGTAAGAGTAGGATTAGGGGAGTAACAGAGTAGAAGATAGGTGACATCATGAGGGGGGTATGTATCAAAGAATGTAAGCTTATTGGAGCAGAGTGGCATGTGTTTGCTGTGAGTTACTCAGGACTGGAAGAGGCGTGTCTACAGTTGTCTGAACTGAAACCCAGAAACCGAAGGTGTATGCCATGGCTACCACCAAAGTTTCTTGCAAAGATGCTTACACTGTGTGTGCATGCCTGTAAACCCTTCTAAGCCTGTGTGTGCCCGTGTAAGCCTGTGTAAGGCTGTCTAAGCCTGTGTGCGTGGATGTGCACCTGCCTAAGCCTGTGTAAGCCTGTGTAAGGCTGTGTGCATTGGTGTGCGCTTGTGTGAGCGTATTTGCACTTGTTTGCGTGGCGCTGCCCCCTGTGGAAACAGAAAGGGAAAAAGAAGGAAAAGCAGGAGTAGGAAGTTAACCAAGGAGAACTAGCAGAGCTGCCAGGTGAAATCAATCAGAATCAGCCAATTACACAGGCAGTACACTAGCCCAGCCCAGCACTTAAAACTCTGCAAACAACATTCCCCCATGTTTTACTCAGAAACACTGCAACACTGCAGTATACAAAGAGAAGTGAAAACTTAAAAAGCTTAACTGAGACAAAAAAATATTAGGGGTTGCCATTGCTATTATAAGGCAACATGTGCAAGATGCTGAGGGTGGTGCCATTGCAAATGTTGCTGAGCAGCCCACAGTGAAGAGACGGAGAAGGGTGTACAGACCCAGGGTAAGCTACCAGGGGCTACATGAGCTGGAGATAGTGGAGCGCTATAGAGTGGACCCAACCACCCAACACTACAACCTGTGAGAGATGCACTTACATAGCCAAAATGGAAGCAAAGCTCTCTCCACCCAAGATTGTGTTAGACAGTCAAGAGGAGAAGGTTAACACCCACACTACACCTCAAGCAACACATAGCCCTTCTAAACCCACACCACCAACACCCACATATAGTAACGTTAAATCCACATATGTAGAGGCCCTTAACTGTAACCTGCCCAAGCAACAAGGACCTCTGAAGCTGAAAAGCAAACACCAATCACAACCAAAGTGTCACATAGTTCACAACACCAGTGTGCCACCCAGCAACAGCCCCTAAGGCAAGACAATGTACCTAACACTTTAGTCATAGGTGACTCTATAGTCCAGCACACTGATGTCCCTCTCACCAGGTTGAACAAGGAGAAAAGTACAGTCAGCTGCCTGTCGGGTGCCAGGATCCGCCACATAACGCATGCACTCAATTCACTCCACAACAAGTACAAATATGACTTTGTCATTGTCCATGCTGGTGTGAATGACTTGAGACATACTTCCCTGGACTACATGAAAAGAGACATGGAAGAGCTCTCGGATAATGTGGCCCAGGCAGGTATGACCCTAGCCCTGAGTAGCATCTTGCCTTTGCCCAGAATGATACCACAATATAAGGACAAAATGATTGACTTCAACAATTGGCTAAGCTTCTGGTGTCATTCAAAGGGGATCCAGTAACTGTTTTCCTGGGACGACATGATTGACAGACCATGACGCTTTGCCAGAGATGGTCTGCACCTGTCGTCCCTAGGATTCAGATTACTGGCTAAGGCTCTTGCCACCCCTATAGTGCCTTTTTTAGGCAAAGTTCAAAGGATAAAACCACCACCGTAACAGGTACAAGCATGCAAAATCTGAAGGTAATGCTACTCAATGCTAGAAGTCTAAACCTCAAAATGCACTCTCTTGAGGCACTCCTAAAAATGGAGAACATCGATATCTGTGCAGTAACTGAGACCTGGTTCAAGGCTCCAGAGAGCACCCCTGCAATATCAGGCTACAACTCTTACCACACTTTTTGGCCACCAAACCAGGACCAAAAAACTAAAGGTGGAGGAGTGTCAATATTCACCAAGGATATTCACACCACCAGGCTAGTTGCCCAACACAATGCGTCTGAAATTCTCCAGGTGCAACTAACACTAGGTAAGACTACAATCCAAACTGTAGCTTGATACAGAACCCCCACCATACCCCAAGATTCTTACTACACCTTTCTAAACATACTGGAAAATATTAAGATAGAGCCAAACACCCTAATACTGGGTGATTTTAACTACCCTGCCATTAACTGGGAAAACTACTCATGTACCAACACCTTTGCCCAACGGTTCTTGGAATTCATAAATTCCAACGCCCTGGATCAACTAATCCATAGTCCCACCAGGGGCTCTAATATCCTAGACCTGGTCATTACCAACATGGGAAATCGATGCTCCACACCTATGGTCACCCCCTCGTTAGTCAGGTCTGACCATAAGCTAATCATCCTTAACATCCACATCCCACCCCCACCCCCCAGTAAGGAATCCTTCATAAAATTTTCTCCAAAGCCAACTTCATGCTACTCAAGTCTGAAGTGACAAACTTCATGACACCCATGCAGATGGGAACTGAAAGTTCAACTGCTGAATCTTACACTAAGGCACTGTACGAGCACATCCACTGATGCATGAATCGTGCCATCCCAAATAGAACCAAGATGCTCTCATCCAAAAAAAAGAAGCCAGTCTGGTGGTCCCCTGCCATAAACAAACTTTACAACAAAAGGAAGAAACTGTTGCAGAAAAGAGGAAAATCCCAGGATGCAAAAAACTCCCTTACCAGCCTCAGTAAGAAATTGAGATCCCTCATAAAATCCTCCAAAGCTAGTTACGAAAATAAAATTGCCAAAGATTCCAAAGACAACCACAAGGCATTCTATAACTATGGCAAGAATCTAAATGGCAATGCTCAGATCTGCTCTGAGCTAAAACAGAATGGCATTAAATATACTGATCCCAAGGATATTGCCAAAATCCTGGAAGATCGATTCAGTGCCAACTTCTCCCCCCTCTCACCCCCTAAATGGCCCATCTCAATACCGGAAGATTGCCAAATTCCAGTAATAATGGCCACACAGGTAAAAAAATGCACTCTCCAAATTAAGAATACAGCATCCATGGGACCAGATGACATCCCGGGCTGTGTACTACATGAACTACAATATGAACTGGCACCTCACCTAAGTGTCATGTTTAATCATAGCTTCACCTCAGGTTTCATGTCCACTGAGTGGCGCAGTGCTACAGTTATCCCACTCCATAAGGGGGGATCCACCTTGGATCCCGGAAACTACTGTCCCATCAGTCTGACAAGCCTTATCTGCAAGGCCATGGAGTGTCTTATCATGGAACATATAAACAAAGACATTGGCAACCTTCAAACACTGGACCCCACCCAGTTTGGGTTCGTGAAGGGCTGATCTTGTCTCCTGAACCTGATTGACTTCTTTGAATCAGTCTCCAGAGCCATGGACAAGGGTAAGGTGGTCCACACAGCCTATTTAGACCTTGCCAAGGCCTTTGACACCATCCCCCACTCTGGAATCATAGATAAACTTACTAAGCTGGGCATTAATCCCTATGTCACCCAATGGGTTGCTAAATGGCTTACTGATAGAACCCACACTGTAAAAGTAGCCGACTCCAAATCCAGCTCCAGACAAGTGACAAGTGGAGTACCTCAGGGTTCAGTCCTGGGACCGCTCTTGTTTGGCATCTACTTCTCTGAAGTACAGGCTAACACTAAGGGACTCTGGCTAACAAAGTTCGCAGATGACTGCAAACTGGGAGCCATTATTGAACCCCCAAATGATGTGGATACTCTACAAAAGGGCCTTACAAAAACAGATGCTTGGTGCCAGAGCCATGGGCTCAAACTCAATGCCAAGAAATGTATAGTTATCCCCTTTGGGAAAAAACATGTATCTGTGAATTACCATATAGGTGGCAGTACACTAAACACTGAAAGTTTGATAAGAGACTTAGGGACACAGGTGGACAGTGGTCTCACCTTCGATAACCACATCACCACAACAGTCAGGAAACCCTTCTACGTGGCACACCTCATCACTAAGGGCTTTTCATCCAGAAAAAAGGAGGTCATTGTCCCACTGTACTCATCCCTCATTAGACCCATTATAGAATACAACGCCCCGTTTGGTATGTAGCTCCCAAGACATGTGCAACAACTGGAAAGGCCGCAGAAATACCTCACTAAAAGAATCACAGGCCTAAAGCGGATGCCCTATGCTGACTGCCTTGAAAAACTCCAGCTATACTCTGTCGCATATCGTCTACTCAGAGGCGATCTCTGCTTACCATACAAGGCCATGTCAAACCCAGAGCTGTTGGACATGCTACACTTAAAGAAATCCCAATCCCTCAGAGCCACATGATCCAGGGATCTAAACCTTGTCATCACAATAAACAAAACATGCTGGAGGGATAGGTTCCTGACCCAGAGACTCCCCAGACTCTGGAATAGATTGCCCATATATGTCAAGCAGAGTGCCTCTTTGGCCCTCTTCAAAAGGAACCTTGACGACTGGATGGGAGAAAGGAAATTCACCCCAGGGATCATGTCAGTCACCCTGCTAGACAGGGGTCCAGGGAAGTAAACAGTGTGGGAAGAAATATCCAGGGAATTGTTATGGCTAGGCTTGTATAGGCCCTAGGGCTGATAGCCTAGTACCAACCTATGAACCTATGGACAGAGAGTTCCTGCAGCAAATTGTTGAGCTGTGCAGACCATGTCTCATACACAGAACCAAAAGAGGGGAACCCATCCCAGTGGAAAACAAGGTATGTGTTGGCTTAAGAATATGAGCAACAAGTACCTTCCAGAGACTAACTGGTGATATGATGGGGATTTCACAGGCATCAGCATCCAGGGTACTGCACCAGTTCCTGAATGCCATGTCAGCACATGTTGGTGATCATGTATATTTCCCCCAATTCCCGTGAGGTATTGGCCAGCAATATGCATCTCTTCCAGCAAATAGCGGAATACCCTGAGGTAGTGGGTGCAATTGACTGCACGCACATACACATCAAAGCACCAGCTGATGAGTGGGCTAGGGCCTACATCAACCCCAAGGGCTTCCACTTCATCAACTGCCAGGTTGTGTGCGATGCCCAGGGCATAATACTGAATGTGTGTGCTGGCTGCCCTGGAAGCTACCATGATTCCCATATCTGGCATCTGACACAGCTGTACCAGACATTTGCCAATGGGGACATCCCTGACGGTCACCTAGTGGGGGATGCTGGATACGCACTGGAGCCGTGGCTGATGACACCCATCAGAAATGCACACACACCTGAACAAGAACTCCATAATGAGACACACGCTCAAACACGAAATGTAATTGAGCATGTGTTTGGGATGCTCGAGTCATGGTTCTGGTGCCTGGACACATCTGGTGGAGCATTGCAGTACTCACCAACTACATGTACCCAAATTGTCATGGTAAGTGCCATGCTACACAATATGATCCTGCGAAAACAGCTGCAGCAGGAACAGCATGGGGCAGGGCCAAACAGCCTCCCACCATTGCCAAGGCCTGCACAGGCACAGCATGACTCAGAGGAGGAACAACCTGAGCCTGCCCCAGTAGGCAGAAGGAGGCGTGCCCAGTATGCCTTGGCCTTGGCAAAGAGGCAATGCATAGCACATACACTGGCTCAGTAGGAACCCTGGAAATGATACCTCTCTCTGACTCGCACATAAGATAAAGGGGATGCCTAACTTGACACTTCCTGTTTCCAAACATGTATAGGGAGTGTAGTATGCGCATAGGCAGACCTGCAGCACCACCGGAGGCATGATTGCCATGTTTTAAGCAATATAAAGCAGTGCTAAGCAGCATTTAACAATATTTAGTATATGTAAACAAAATTGCCAGTGCCAACTAGCGCAATGTTGGGCAAGGTCAGGCAAAGTCGTGCAAAGTTGAGCAAAGACAGGTAAACATGCTCATATTAGCTTTACTGTCCCTTAAGCAGTCTGGTCTGCCCAGCATGAAAATAAAAAGCAATGACAGGGCTCGAACCCAGGATACTGTGCACTATAGTCACAGTACTGAACCACTAAGCCACAATAGCATTTCAGTAGCACAGACACAGCAGAACAATTGTACAGTAATGCAAACACAAAGAAATGCTGTAACATGCCCCTAAAGATGCATATGGGTAACCTCCCCCACAGGCCTATGCAGACAGAGAACATCAGGCCAGGCGGTGTGATGTGGGTTGTGTAGGCTATGAAGTTGCAATCTAATATATATGGCATTGGACGCTAAGAAGTGTAGTACAGTAGTATGCCTCAAGCCAGTACGATAGACAACAGTACAGACTGAAATGGTGTACCTTACATAGCAGTGCAGGCATAGCAAATGTGTATAAGTGTCAGGTGAACCCCTCATCATATGTACACCCACAGTAATAATCAAGTGTGCCCCTGGGTAGAAATGTACAAAGAATAGCTGTCCACCCTGTATGTAGAAATGTTGATAAGTCTATGCAAAGTGTCTCATGGAAGCCCTGCAGGCACAGCATGATCCCTGTTGATCTATGACACAAAGGTGAGGCCTGCTGTAAAAATACAACTTGATTTTCCATACACATATAGTATAAATGTCTATACTGGGTGTGCTCACACACTCCAACAAATGTAGTGGATTTCATTCAGCATCACACTAAAAGGTCATACTGGGCATGCTCACACATTTAAAAATGAAGCAAATGTCAGGCAACAACATACTGAAAGGTCATACTGGGCATGCTCACACACATGTCAAATACGGAGGTGATAATAAGGGATCTATGGATAAATGTGGATAGACATCTCTACTTCCAGAAACACATTCACAAAGTTGTCAGAAAATCATGCTGTGTTCACACAAACTGCCAAGGTTTGTGCATGTAGGTCAAAGGAGGTTCCCAGTACTCATCAGTCATCAGACCCATCAGAGAGTACCACAACACACTTGCGATGAATCTGACTAGGCACATTCAGCAGCCAGAAAGATCACTGAAGTACGCTAACAAGAGGATTACTGGCCTCAAACAGTTGCCCCATGCAACAAGACTGAATGTAACCCAGTCTGTACTCTGTTGCATACTGTCTACTCAGGAGATCTCTGCCCAACAGACAGGTCCATGACATGGCTACACGCAGATCTGTTCTGAGTTACAGCTCAATGGCACTAAATATACAGACCCAACTGATATTGCCAACATCCTGGCAGATAGGATCAGTGTTAACTGTACCCCCCTCTCACCCATGAAAGAGCATATATCTATAATGGAAGACTGCAAAGTTGCTGTCATCACAGCTGCACAGGTAAAAAACACTCTCCAAAGCCAGTATCACAGCAGCCATGGAACCAGATAAATTCACAGGCTGTGTTCCACACAAACCGCAGAACGAACAGGCACCTCACTGACGTACCATGTGCAGTCATACCCTCACCTCATGCTTTGTGCCTGTTGAATGGTGCACAGTGATGGTTATCCCACTACACAAGGGTGGAAACACCACGGACCCCAGGAACTAGCACCCCATTAGCCTGACGAGCCCGCTCTTCAAGGCCATGGAATGTATCATCATAAAACATATAAAAAATTACATTTGTAATCCCCAAACCCTGGACCACAACCATGTTGGGTTTGTAAAATGCAGATCATGTCACCTAAACCTGATAGATGACATTGAGACAGTCAACAGAACTGTCAACAAGGGTAAGGTGGTTCACACAGCCTATGTTGATCCTGCCACGGCTAACAACACCACCCCACACTCTGGAAATATAGATAAACCCCTTAAACTAGGTATAAATTGCTATGTCACAACATGTGCTGCCAACAGGCTTACTGACAGAACACACACTGTGAAAGTAGCAGACTCCAAGTATCACTGTGGACCAGTGATGAGTGCAGTACCACAAGGTCCAGTCCTGTGTCTTGTCCTGTTTAGTATCTACTTCCCTGAAGTAAACTTTAACATGGAAGGTCTGTGGCTACTGAAGTTTCCAGAGGACTGCAAACTAGGAGCCATAATTGTAAACACCAAAGATGTGGACATCCTACAAAAGGGCCTCACTGAGACAGATGGCTGTTGTCAAAGCCGTGGGCTCTAGCTCAATGCCAAAAGGTGCATTGTCATCCCCTTTGTTAAAAACTCTTTAGCCAAGAACGACAACATAGGCGGTAGTATACTTAACACTGAAAGTGTGACAAGAGACCTTGGGTCACAGGTGGACACTGGACACAACTGTGATAATCACATACCCACAGTAGTCAGGAAACCCTACTATGTGGCACACCTCATCACAAAATGTGTCGCATGCAGAATAGAAGAGGACATTGATCCCCACTACTCATCACTCACTAGAACTATAATAGAGTACAATGCCACTTTTGCTATGTACCTCACAAGACAACTACAACAACTGGAAAGCCTGCAGCAATACCTCACAAAGAGCATTAGCAGCCTGAAATACATGCCATACACAGACCATCTCAAAATGCTCCATCAGTACTCCCTTGCATATCGCCTACTCAGATGTGTTCACTGCCTAACATACAAAGCTATGTCAAACGCAAAGCTGTTGGACATGCTCCACATAAAACACTCACAATCCCTCTGACCTTTGGACCCAAAACCACAAGTGAAATACAAAAGGAAGGGGTGTACCCATTTACCTTATGGATACCCACACCTTCAGGTTAGTGGCACAGCATGAGGCCTTGGAGATAATGCAAGTGCAAATAACATTGGGCAAAGCTGCTCATCAGATTGTAGCCTGCTACAGATCACCAACCTTGTCACAGGAACCTCACTCAGTATTCCTGAGAAAAGTGGAAAATATAAAGGTCCTATCAAACACCATTATATGAGGTGATTACAACTACCCAAACATTGAGTGGAAGAATTACTTGTGTACAACATCCTTTGCCCAATGTTTCCTAGACTTTAAAAGCTCTAACACCCTGAAACAGCTGGTCACCATGCCCACTAGAGGTAACACCATACTAGACATGATCATCACCAACATGGGGTACCAGTGTTCCACAACAGAGATAAAACCCTCGCTGGTAATATCAGATCATAAAGTAATCTCACTGGACATCCACATCCCCCCCCCCCACACCCAGTCAATGAAACCACCGTGAAGACATTTTCAAAAGCAAACTGCACACGTCCCAAGACAAAAGTGGAACGTTCCAAAGACCTCTTGCTATAGGATAATGGTACACAATGTGCCAAATCAATTGCAAGTGCATCCTATGAGCATCTACAGGGATGCATGGATCGAGTCATCACAAATAAAACCAAGATGCACTCCTCCAAAAATAAGAAAACAATCTGTGGTCGTTGACCATAAATAAGCTAGACAACAGAAGGAGGAAACTAACACCTGATAGAGCCAACTTCACTAAAGGAAAGGCATCATTGATCATTATTAGGAAGAAGCAATGATCGCTCATAAAATAATTCAAGGACACTTTCAAAAGACAAATTGCCAAGGACTGTAAGAATAACAACCACAAAGCCTGCGGTAGCTATACCAGACATGTAGGTGTCAACTTTCAAATATGCTGTCAGCTACTGACAAATGGCAAGGAATACACTGAGCCAAGTTTCATTGCCCACATCCTGGGGGACAAGTTCAGTGTAAACTTCCCCCCATCACCCCCAAAAGGGCCTGTGTCCATCACAGAAGGATGCAGAGCCCCAGATGTCATGGACATGCAGGTAAAGACAGCCCTCTCCAAAGCCAAGAACACACTATCAATGGGACTGGATGGTGTCCCAGGCTGCATCTTACACTAGGCCCAAAAGGAACTACACCCTCACCTACATTCACTGCCCAGACTCAATCGTACCACAGGATATGTACCCAAAGAATGGCATACACTAACAGTCATCCAGCTCCACAAAGGGGTTGCCACAACTGAACCTGGAAACCATTGCCCTATATGTCTACTCAGCCTGGTCTACAAAGCTATTGAGCAAATTGTCATGGAACCCATAAACAGAGACATTAGGGACCTCCAGACACTGGACTCTACACAACCTTGCCTTGTTAAAGGCAGATCCTGCCTCCTAAATATAGTTAACTTACTTCAAACAGTTACCAAGGACATAGATGGAGGTGAAAGTAGTCCACACAGCCCACATGGACCTCACTAAGAACTTTTTACACCATTCCCCACTCTGTCATCATGGACACGCTTACCAGCCTGAACATCAACAGCTATGTCACAGGATGTGGCCAAGTGGCTCACAGATGAAACACACATGTTCAGAGTTGCGGCTGCCATGTCCGACTCTAAGACTGTCACAAATGGCATCTCACAGGTCTTGCTCCTGGGACCCCACCTGTTCAGTAGACACTGCTCAGAGGTACAGGCAAGCACAGGAGGAGTATGGCTGAAAAGGTTTGCAGATGACTGCTAACTGTGGTCCATAATCGACTCTATGGCTGACACACACATCCTCCAGAAGGGGCTTACAGAGACAGATATCTGGTGTCAAAACAATGCCCCAAAAAGAATGCCAAAGAATGCATAGTCATCACCTTTGGCTAAAACAAAGTGCAAACAAATTACTACATAGGTGGTACTCCAGTATGTATGGAGAAAGTCTTGAAGGCCCTGGGGACACAGTTAGATAGTAAACTCTCCTTTGATGATCACATGGCCAAAGTGTTTAGACATTCCTTCTATATAGCCCACCCAATGTCACCTAATGTAACCCACTTTGTCAGTCTGATGATGTTACCATCCTACAAATATACCTGTGGAAAATAGAGCTCACTGTAATGTGTATAGCACATCATGTTAAATGCATACTCCTGTAATATCATAAACCAGTTAGGTAGGATTTGAATCCTGCACTTGTCAAGTGTGTGTGTTTGTGTGTGATCTCCTTGGAGAGAAGCAACCTTTTTGGAGAGTACTCAAACACCTTAAAAGTGGTATACTAATCGTTGCCAGGTCTGATGATGTCACCATCCTACAAATATAGCTGTGAAAAAGGGAACTCACAGTAATGTGTGTAGCACATTGTGTAAATGCGTACTCCTGTCATATCATAAACCAGTCAGGTAGGGGTTTGAATCTTGCACTTGACAAGTGTGTGTGTTCGTTTGTGTGTGTTCTCCTTGGAGAAAAGCAACCTTTTTGGAGAGTACTCATTAAACACCTTAAAAGTGGTATACTAATCGTTGTCAGGTCTGATGATGTCACCATCCTAAAAATATAGCTATGGAAAAAAGAGCTCACAGTAAAGTGTATAGCGTGTCGTGTAAATGCATATTCCTGTAGTATTATAAACCAGTTGGGTAAGGGTTTGAATCCTGCACTTGCCAAGTGTGTGTCTGTCTGTTTGTGTGTAATCTCCTTGGAAAAAAGCAAACATTTTGGAGAGTACTCAAACACCTTAAAAGTGGTATACTAATTGTTGTCATGTCTGATGATGTCACCATCCTACAAATATACCTGTGGAAAAGAGAACTCACAGTAATGTTTATAGCGTATCGTGTTAATACATACTTCTCTTGTATTATGAAATAGTTAGGTAGGGGTTTGAATCCTGCACTTGGTGAGTGTGTGTGTGTGTGTGACACTGTTGATCAATGGGTTGTGGGTTTTGCTTTTACTATTGCTTTTACTACTATATGACATATCAGTATGACACCAGTATGTGCATTGCACATGTGAGGTAGCTGTGTGGCAAATACAAATACATATACGTACATGTGACCTCAATTATTGCATGTGTGGGAACCCTGCTTTCTCCAAGAACACATCTGTCATCTTTTCAAGAGTGTGCTGCTACTTTCCAGACCTTAGGTCACATCTGCATATTTGTGACAAGGCCAGCCACTGCAGTGATCCCTGGCCTAGGTCAACTGTGTCACACACACTCATTACGGTTTCTATAGAATTGTGTGAGTAAGGGTTTATGGCTGAGGTATATGTCAGACCTGTTCAAACGCAGCAGGGACTATCAATGATGGCTATTCATGGTGTACAACAACCTTTGTGGATATGCATGTAGACCCCTTATTGCTTATGTGATCCACCGACGGATTTAAACATACCTTTGGAAATGTGATTATCAAAGGAGAGATGATGTACCACTTGGTTGCATGTACACATCGGTACCTGTTCTTCATGTTGGTGGCTACTACCTATGTGGTACTGTGGGGATACTATGTTCCGTAAAGGTGGATGACTATGCTTTAGTTGGCTTATAGCTTTACAGCATGGGTTTGACAACGGGGATCTGTCTGTGTGATACCCTTGTGGAGGATGTGTGTGTCATCTGGAGAATGCATTATAGGCCACAGTATGCATTACCACACGTGGACGGACATATCCCTACTGTGATTACTTGTACCTATGAGAGCTATATGCCAAACAGGAGTGGTCTCAGTAATGGGTGCAGGTGAATACCACTGGTTACTGGCATAGTATAGTACCTGAAGGATCCAAATGTTACTGTGTGTCCTACATCTGTGTGTCAGTTGTCAAGACATCATCTAACAATTGGTTATGGTCAGGCTGTTGAAGTTGTGTATACTACTAGAATGCAAAACAATGACTGATCGTAACAGTATCACCCACAGCACAGTGTCAAACCATGTCATAAACACATGTGTAGTCAAGTTCCGAAATGTGTGTAGTACAATGCATACTGGCCACCAATCGAGACTATGGAGTGTTACTGTGTAATACAGGGCATGTCACCCTGCCCATGTGTCCACTATGCACGTACATGCAGACAGTGCACCTCCACCATGTTCACAAATGTACACCTGCAAATCTGTGCCACACGCATCCCACACATACTGTCCACTCTCTAACACATGCTGCCAATACTACACACATCAGCCAAGTGGCAGGTGGGTGGACAATACACTATTGGAACTATCCCTGGTGTAAACATTACTACATTGACAATCATAGCTTACATGCATCATGCCTGCTCAGCTAGACCTACAAGCATATCATTACACTCTACAGCTGATAACATGCTAACATTGCTATACTGCTATAAAGTCACCCTGTGCATCAGCACCATGGTAGCCTGTTTCTGCATTGATGTTACAGATGACAGGAGGTGGCACAGGTTTCATCATATACACAGGGTGTGTTGTTGGTTTGCCAGAGGACTATAGTGAGCCATACAATCGACACGTGTGTGTGTGTGTGTGTGTGTGTGTGTGTGTGTGTGTGTGTGTGTGTGTGTGTGTGTGAGGGCCAAGAGTACTGCTATGGGCCAATGTTGATGTAATGTGTGCGTGCATGTGGTAGCCCTAGGTGTCTTGTTTATGTGTGTGTGTGTGACTGCATACACACAGTTCCATCATGTGGCTGCCATATACAGGTATTTGTGGGATAGCCACAGACTGTACCTACCAGGCTTTACAGATCACCATCTCTGTCCACAGATATGGTACCTGTGCCTGGCAGAGGTGCTACTGACACTATCAGGTACTAAGCCTGACTGGGTACTATCCCCAGAGGTAGATGGATGTACACTGGACCCAGGTCCCTGCTGGGACTGTCCAGAGCCACGTGCACATGGTCTTCTAGGATGGTCTATGGACAGCCCACCCCCAACATTGCTGGGGCTGGTACTGGCACTACAGGAGCAGCTGTGACTTGAGGGACGTCCACGGTGACTGTCAGCTGCTGATGTTGCTGGCTTATGTCCACGTTGATGACTCAACCATCCCGCACTGTCCTGACACATGGACATGACATTGCGGAGGACATCTAATGTCTCACCCCAACGTCTATCAGTGACCTCAGTGTAATGATGGATGGCACCTGCTAAGTCACGGATACTGTCAATTATGGTGGTGTTATGTGCCCTCTGTGACCTTAGTCCCTGTCTGGTGTACCGTTCCATATGTGCCTGTGCCTCCATGACAGCCTGGAACATGAGTGAGGTTGTGAGACCTGTGGCATGTCTGCCAGTGGCAAGATGAGCAGCAGTGCTCTGAAGAGAACCTCTGGACATCTGCCTATGTGGTACCCTTCCAGACATCTGGGTATGGCTGATGTGTTGGGATACATGTGCCATAGATACCACACTGTCCTGGCCAATGCTGGCTGTATGCTGTCCCTCAGCTAAGGGCATTGGTGATGGATGTATTGGCAGTATGACTGTGTGCATGGATGGGGTGGACACTTGTGTACTGTCGATTGTTGGCCCAATGACAGACCCTGGCAAACATGCCTGTGCCTCAACACACCTATCATCATTATCACTATCATGATTGGTGACATCAGTTTCCCTGCTGCAGTGAACCAGCCCAAAATCAGCACTTGTGAGAGGGAGACAGGAAACACACTTTACGACCTGTACATGATGTCTGCACACATGCTCACATGCACACATCAACACATGCACACATGCACACATGGACACATGCACATATAAACACATGCACACGTGAACACATGCACACATGCACACATGAACACATGCACACAAATACACTCCTCACTAAAACAGAGACACACACACACCAGCAGCAGTCCTGAACATACTCAATAGCATGTGATGGTGGGGTACAGTATCACAAGCCAAACATTTATATCAAACGTGACAGCATGCAGGACGTGTGTTGCCCAACAGCATGCAGTGTGAGTGTAGACAGCCCTTGCAAATAACAGTATACATAGCTTTGATGCATGTGTGTTTTGTTCAGTGATTGGCCTCAACCTGGAATGCAATGTGTACATGGACACAACATTGCTGTGCAAGTATTAAAAGCTCTGCAATGTCCTGTGCACCATCACTCACAGGTATACATACCATGGCTGGATGTGTATCAGTGTGTCACATAGATATCTATTTTTGATTAGAGCATATGTGTCTTTAGCAGATAATTGTGGACACAGGTTTAGCACATGGATGCTATGTATACACACAGGATGAGTGATGCATGTATACCTGAAGGAATACCATTGCTCAACATAGCCATTGTACAGTGGTTATGGTGAGTGTAGGACGTATTGTGGTCATGCCAGTGCCAGCCATGACATGGCATGCTACCACACAACTGCAACATTAAACATGACACATACACAATGTGTGTCATGTGACCTATATGCTCAATAGCATTACAAGACATGTGGGTCACTTTGTACAAATAGCGATTGCTATGCATATTGTGTATAGGTGCATATGTTTGCACACACACAACATTGAGGTGCATAGCAATTAATGATATGTGTAGTACTGTGGCCACTGTAACTAGATGGGGTGTAGTACCATGAGACACCATCATGCAGCATCATGTGGTCACTCAAGGCTACTAATGTGTGCCAGACTGGCACATAGCATGCTGTACCTGAGCTGCAGTATGGCTACATTCACCATTTCACGGCCAGTTGTTACATGGGTTCGTAAGGTGCCCAGTAGGGGGCATTGCCTAACATGAATGTGTTATGTGTTGAAGAGTGTCGTACAGCCACATGAGAGGCCTCTACCCCTCAGGTATATTATGTGTGCTGTGTGAATGACATTTGGGATACTGAAGTGTGACCTTACAGCGGGTGTCTGGATACGCCATGTGTAGCATGTTAACGTGTACTGCATATGACACAGTTGTGTGTGTTGTGTGCATGTGTATCAACTCAGCCTATCCAACGTTCACCACAGTGTTGCCACAATTGTGTGGGATGCTCTGTGTATTGCATGTGTTTGAGGCAGCTACTCACATTACTGAGATGTACATAGTCTCACAGCAAACATGCACAGCATGCATTATGCGCTGGTGTGTGACGTGTACATGGCCTACACCTCACCTATGACATGCACATTTAATTAGCAATATTAAATGTAGAACACACTCACCAGCATGTGTCTGCTGCCTTGCTGTCACACCAGGGGGACCTACATGGATATGAGACAGTTTGTCAGTGGCAATAACTGTGGCATTGCTACTATGTGTTTGCAATCTTACAGTAGTACGATTGTTAACAGTCACAGGCCTGCATATTATATTCTGAATTATTATTATTGCACAACACTAGGCACCACATCTTGTAACTACACAGTACACATCTCACATAACCATGATCTACCAATAGAGGTAACAGTAATGTACAGCTATGCCATGTTACCTGCACGCTCCATGTCAACTTGCTGGGTGGCTCTGGTCTCCAAGATGATGCATGTTAGTTGTTGTTGTCATTGTTGGCCAGGAGCCACCTGGCTCAGGAGCAGCTCCTCCACTCTGGTGAGGGGGGGGTGGATGGCTACCCCACCATCTGTGGCAAGCTGTTGTCTACAGATATCAGACGCACACTGCTGGACATGTCTAATTAAATCACTGCAGTGATGGCGTACCTGCTCATATGTCCGGTTATGCATGCCTATGTCATTTACCCTATGGACAAGATCTTGCCACAGTGCAGTCCGCTCATGCTTGTCCTGGCTGGTTCTTGAGAACAGCAGGGCGTAGTGCTGAACCATGGTGGCTGTAATCACTTCCGCCTCTGCTGGGCTGTATGAAGGCTTACGATGGTGAACCATGACCCTGGAAGACATTGAAACAATATGTGTGAGCAAGTCAAGTGGCACACTTAACATTCTAAAGTACAGATATCATTTAACTGCCATATATAGCAACCTATTGGCTGTCAAAGGATACACGCTTTCAATACCACATACCAGTGCTCAACCCACAACTGCCCGACAGTGCCTGGCACACTCTATATATCAAACCATGTTTTGCACAGCAACAAAGATAAACCAGTATGTAAGACTATACAACAGTACATGGCACACTGTATGTGACACAATGCACCACCTAGATGCAGGGGGTATATATCAAGCTAATGTATAACGTAAAATGTAATCCATTGCAATGATTGTAAAGTCCAGTCACAGTATTACCAGTATACCACACTAGTCATTGATGGCAAACCCCTGCCTAACATATGTGCTCATTCATCAATATAGGTGGCATACTGCTGTACTACACTATACATGTTGCTAGATATGCACCTATATCCTGTAACACACATATGACCGAGGCCATGGTACAGGCATACACACACACACACAAATCAAAGGTATGGCAACCCACATGACCTTTACCTGTGTACCATACAGTACTGTGTGTCAGTAGTTACAAGACCTTATGCCTGAGGTATGTCATCTGTGAGGACTATGGGGAACAAACAAAACAGTGGTTCCAAGACATGTGGGCACACACCATACTGTGCTGTTTAGGCATACAGCTTCAGGTAGTACTACAGTTCATTCAGGGGTTGGATTCACCAGCAGTAACACTCAAAAAGCATATGTGAACTGCTGTAGCCTACAATGGGACACCCCAGTCGACACCAACAGACTACGTCAGACCATCTGGCATACTGCTTTCTCTCCTAGCAATAGCATACACATATTTTGCTGGGATCACAGCTAGGACACATAATACCATGATAGAAACAGTTTCCCACTTAGCTATCACACTATACAGAACTCTGACACATTCACCAACACGTTCACCATCACACTCAGTCAACCTCACATAGCAATTATTGCAACAAGTACATGTGGGTGTGTATCAGTTCATAGGTAGGTTATAGGCTATTGGCCCTAGGACCTATAGATGTCTAGCCATACGCTACCCTGGCCTTTGACACACAGGTAATTTCATTTCACGTGGCCCTGTCAAGCAGAGCCACAGAGGTGATTCCCGGGGTGTATTTCCTATTTCACATACAATCATCAGTTCTATAAATTGCTAGGTCAGGTAGGCATAGCCCTTTCAGCTTTCCAAAGTGGGGATCATGCTTGTTTGCTGTGGACACCGTTGTGTAAGCCAGAAGGTTGGTGTACTTCTTGTATCTGATGCTAGGGGTGTAGCCAGTGATTTGAAAGTTGTACTCAGACCTGAATGTTGCCACTTCCAGTACACAGTTGTCAGTGTAGAATTGTACTCACCCCTACAAATGCTAACACAAGATACATGGGAGTATGTAGTTTATTTTCTACTTATGCAATTAGCTGCCATGCATACGTAGTTATTGAGATGTTTTCATTTGGCACATGAACTGTTTGTGAATTGCTATGCTGTGGATATTAATGTACTCACTTCTGCACAGTTTGTGTTTTTTTTTTGTTTACATTAGCACAGGATGGTCATGAAAACTGGACAATTCCATTACTGAGTATGCCTACCTACATCCTTGCTGGACCTTGAACACACAGATATTTTGTACATTTGGGTGGGGATTGTCCTGCTATGATACTGTGCGGGGGTTGTAAAGTGCTGCTGTAACATTATTTACTGCTAAAATGGCTAGTTCTGTTATCACAGTCATGTAATGCTATTCCACAACAACTGCTGGTAAAGTTTCACAGAACAGGTTTTGTGTTATGGCATTCCTATCTTACCTTTACATTCACTCATTCTGATGCATGATATATATATATTTCAGCAACAACCTGCTGTATATCTATTGTGGCTTAGTGGTACTTTATGCAGTCTAGTGTGTCCAAGGTTCGAGACTGACATTGGTGTTTTATTTTGCTGCTGAGCAGAACAACGGCCCTCACATACAGAGTGACTAAGGCACTTTTAAGCAGTTGCAAGCGGGTTTGCACAGGTTTGCGCAATGCTTAGCTAAGCTTAGCTAAGCGCACACAAGCACACACTCGCGCAAACCCGCTAACTACTGCTTAAAAGTGCTTACTCCCGCTAACCCCCGTGCTCATTTCTTTGAAAGAAAAGAAAATGGGGAGATAGGAAAGTGGTGAAAAATGGGCACAAAGAAGGAAATACAGTAGGGAAAACAGCTCGGGATGTGCAGGACGGGTGTAGAGAAGGTCCATAGCTGCCCATTTCTTTAAAAGCAACAGCTGTGCATATACTAGTAATCCAAAGGGAAATTTGAAACCTTCCACCCCTGAGAGAGGGGTGAGGACAACGAAGTATGTTGTACTTGCAATTAAATTTCAGTTTATGTGTCCAGTGGACATGTGTGCAAAATGGGCAGCTATGTATGGGGCGTAATTTTTTTGTGGGAGCAGATTACCCATTTTTTTTTTTCAGGTTCATAGGTTCATAGGTAGATACTAGGCTATCTGCCCTAGGACATTTATAAGCCTAGCCAGAGTGTATTTGGCTTCCACCTCCCTATTAGATTAGCCTACTGTGCCTCTGTAAAGTAGGTCACAGAAGGTACCCTTTTAAGATTAGTTTACTGTGTCTCTGTCTAGCAGGGACACAGGAGAGATCCCAGGGGTGAATTTGTGATTTCCCATCCAAGCGTCCAAAGTTCGCTTGAAGAGGGTCAGCGAGGGGCTATGTCTAACATGAATTGGGATTCTATTCCAGAGTGAGGGGAGCCTCTTGGAAATTAATCTGTCCCTCCAGCATGTCCTATTTATTTTTGTGCTGAGGTTTAGGTCCCTGGAGCTTGTAGCTCTAAGGGACTTGGATTTTTTGAGGTGGAGCATGTCCGTTAATTCTGGGTTTGCCATGGCTTTGTACATCAGGCATAGATCACCTCTGAGTAGGCGGTAAGCAACTGAGTAGAGCTGGAGTTTCTTTAGTTGAGCTGCATAGGATATCTGTTTGTAGCACATGATCCTCTTGGTGAGGTACTTTTGGGGTCTCTCCAGTTGCCGCAGGTGTCGGTAAGGTACATCCCAAAAGGGGCATTGTATTAAATTATGGGCATGATGAGTGACGAGTAGAGGGGCACAATGACCTCTCTTGATTTAGATGCGAACCCTTTGGTGATAAGGTGGGCTATATAGAAGGTCTTTCTAACCACTTTGGCAACGTGATTATCAAAGGAGAGATTACTATCTACGTTGGTCCCCAAATCTCTAATTACTTCTTCCATACTTAATGGATTACCACCTATGTGGTAATTTGTGGGCAACTTGTTTTTCCCAAAGGGGATGACTATGCACTTTTTAGCATTTAGCTTGAGGCCGTGACTCTGGCACCAAGCATCCGTTTCTGTGAGACCCTTTTGGAGGATGCTTGTGTCAGCTGGAGATTCGATTATGGCCCCCAGTTTGCAGTCATCTGCGAACTTTGTCAGCCATAATCCCCCCGTGTTAGCCTGAACCTCAGAGAAGTATATACCGAATAAGAGAGGTCCCAGAACTGAGCCCTGTGGGATGCCACTTGTAACTGGTTTGGATTCGGACATGGCACATGTGATTCTAAACATGTGGGTTCTATCTCTGAGCCAGTTTGCAACCCATCTTGTGATATAGGGGTCGATATTTAAGCTGGTAAGCTTATTTATGATGCCCGAGTGGGGTACTGTGTTGAAGGCTTTTGCGAGGTCCAGGTAGGCTGTGTGGACTACCTTGCCCTCATCCATGGCTTTGGTAACTGTTTCAAAGAAATCAACTAGGTTTAAGAGGCAAGATCTGCCCTTAACAAAGCCGAATTGGGTAGGGTCCAGTGTCTGGAGGCTCCCAATGTCTTTGTTTATGAGTTCCATGATAATACACTCCATAGCTTTACAGACCAGACTAGTCAGGCTTATGGGGCGATAGTTTCCAGAGTCCGTTGTGGCACCACCTTTGTGGAGTGGGACCACTGTAGCTGCATGCCATTTTTTGGGTACATATCCTGTAGTAAGGCTAAGTTTGAACAGTGACTTAATGTGAGGGTTCAGTTCTTCTTGGAGCATGTGTAAGACACAGCCAGGGACACCGTCCAGTCCCATAGATGCTGTGTTTTTTGCTTTGGAGAGGGCAGCTTTCACCTGTACATCTGTGATGTCAGGGAGGTTACATTCAGTTGGGATAGGCGTTTGCTCTTTTGGGGGGGAAGGGGGGGAGAAGTTTGCGCTGAATCTGTCTGCCAGGATGTTGGCTATTTCTGTAGGTTTGGTATATTTTGTACCGTTATGCAACAATTCAGAGCATATCTGGGGGTTTCCACCCATGTTTCTGACATAACTAAAGAAGGCCTTGTGATTATTTTAGTGTCTAGGGCAATTTTTCTTTCGAAACTGGCCTTTGATGATTTTATGAGGGATTGAAGTTTCTTGCTAGTACTGATCAGAGATGCCTTCCCTTTTTGGGATTTTGCTCTGTCATGTAGTAGCTTCCTCCTTCTGTTGTATAGCTTATTTATGGCCGAGGTCCACCGGACCAGTCTCCTGTTTTTGGAGGAGTGAGTCTTGGTTTTATTTGGGATAGCACGATCCATGCATTCCTGCAGGTGCTCATAGAATGCATTTGTAAAGGATTCTGCGGATTGGGCTGTATTATCCTCTGGCCCAGGGGCTTTGAAGGATTCCACCTCAGTCTTGTGAAGTGCAAAGTTGGCTTTGGAGAAATTCTTTACAGTGATTTCCTTGGCAGGGGGTGGGGACGGGATATGGGTGTCCCGGGAAATTTGTTTATGGTCTGATCTTACCAATGAGGGGTTTACCTCTGGTCTGGAACATAGAGTCCCCATGTTGGTGATGACCAGGTCCAATATGTTGTTCCCTCTTGTGGGAGGGGTGACCAGTTGTTCCATTGCGTTAGAGTTTATAAATTCAAGGAACCATTAGGCGAGGGTGTTTGGGCTTGAGTAGTTTTCCCAGTCAATGTTTGGGTAGTTGAAGTCACCCAATAACATAGTGTTTGGAGAGACCTTCATATTCTCCAGTGTTCTCAGGAATGCCAAGTGGGGTTCCTGTAATAGGGAGGGTGTTCTGTAGCAGGCTACAAACTGAAAGGCAGTTTTCCCCGCTGTTAGTTGCACATGGATGGTTTCCGATGCTTCGTGCAGTGCCACTAACCTGGAGGTGTAGGTATCTTTTGATGAATATAGATACTCCCCCTCCTTTTGTGCTTCGGTCCGAGTTTTGTGGCCGAAACGCACGGTATGAGTTATAACCTGGTAGTTCTGGGGTGCTCTCAGGAGCCTTGAACCAGGTTTCTGTTACTGCACAGACATCGATTTTCTCCATACTGAGGAGAGTCTTGAGTGCGTGCATCTTGAGGTTTAGATTTCTGGCACTGAGCAGCATTACCTTTAGTTTTTTTATCTTTGGGTTGTCTATGGAGGTGGGTTTGTCCTTTGAGCCGTGCCTAAAAAAGGCACTATGGGGGTGGCAAGAGCCTTGGCTAGTATATGAAAGCCTAAGGGTGACAGGTGCAAGCCGTCCCTAGCAAAGCAATGTGGCTTGTCAAGCATGTCATCCCAGGCTGACAGACACTGGATCCCCTTTGAATGACAACAATACTTTAGCCAATTGTTGAAACTGATCATTTTGTCTTTATACTGTGGCATCATTCTTGGTGAGGGCAAGATGCTACTCAAGGTCAGGGACATACCAGCCTGGGCTACATGGTCAGAGAGCTCCTCTATGTCTCTTTTCATGTAGTCCAGGGAGGTACGTCTCAGGTCATTCACACCAACATGGACAATGATGGAGTCATACTTGTACTTGCTTTGGAGTGACCTGAGTGCTTGCATTATATGGCAGATCCTGGCACCCGACAGGCAGCTTACAGTGACCTTCTCCTTGTTCAGTCTGATGAGTGGGACGTCAGTGTGCCAGACAATAGAGTCCCCTATAACAAGTGTATTTGGTGTGTTGTTTGGCCTTATGGGCTGTGACTGTGAGGCACACTGATTTTGTGAGATATGTGATTTGTTGATATTGTTGAGGGGTGGCTGTTGCTTGGATATCTGCTTGGGAGGTTTTTGCTGTTTGGGCAGATTTTTATTTAGAGCCTACGAGTATGTTTTTGTGTGTTTATGTGTTGGGTATGCAGATGCAATAGGTCTGTGTGAGACTGGATTTGTGGTGTGGGTGGTTACCTTTTCCTCCTGACTGACTGTGCCAGTCTTGGGTTGAGAGAGCTCTGCCTCCAGTTTGGCTGTGTAACTGCATCTCTCACATATATTAGAGTTTGTTGGAAGGAGGAGAGGGTTGTATGTGTACATAAGGCAATTGTAACATTGCCTCAAAATTCTCAGATTCACCAGCTGGACTGGAGAGTAACCTTGAAACTGACCCTTGGACATACCAGATTAGTATAGGGAACTGTTTTTTTTACTGATCAGATTAGGGAAGAGAACTGATTTTTCACTTGATCAGGATGGACCAATCGGGAGTCTAATACTTATGAGAAGTCAAGAAGGGTGTAGTGCTTTAGTTAGTTAGTGTTTCCTTATAAGAGCTGAGCAAGTGCAGGGCTTTAGAAAGAGAATAGAGTGATTACTTTGAGAGTTTGAACAGTTCTAAGGGATAAAGTGAAGAGCAGACTTTGTGGAGCCTGGAATAGTTTAAACCTGTTTAGGCGGCGCTGCCCGACGCTGCTCAGTGCGCAGAACCGTGCAAAAAGAGAGTTGTAGGGTTTTAAGAGAGAGAGATCAAGGAGTTTAGAATTGACCCAAAATGGCCAATAAAACTACAGCTTCTAGGTAGTAACCACTCTTTCAGGGACAGGCAGGCTGTTCAGTGTTAACCACTCCCACTGGTGAACACAGAGACTTCCCTTTAGCCCAAGCAACCACTGGCCCTCTAGAAACTTCCAAACAGTTCAGAACAGCAAATCTGTAACTTAACTTTCTTAACTTTCAGAAAGTGGGAAAAAAGCAAGCTTTTTTTTTTCTTTTTTGTAGTTTAAAGGTAGCAGAGATACACAAGCAGCAAAATAATCACAACAGTGCAATAAATGACCCCACACTTGAGTGCTAGGCCAAAATCAGGTAAAATGCAGTTTTTAGAGAAAAAAACAATTTTAAATTAAGTGCAACACAGGAGATGCAGTAAACAGGCTCTAGATGTGTTCCAAGTACTGTTACTGTTACAGATATAAACTTTAGCAAGCCGGAAAATGCCAAAAAGTAGGGGGCAAAGCAGTAAAACTTAACAAAAAATCAGAAGAAAATACTTAAAATCACAAAAGTGGCTCCTTTTCTTCTCTCAGCGTTTTCTCCTCTTGGTAGGTGCTTCAGCAACAACTAGCAAGCCTGAAAAGATGCCAAAACCATGAGGCAGCCTGGTTTTAAGAGAGAGAGATCAAGGGGTTTAGAATTGACCCAAAATGGCCAATAAAACTACAGCTTCTAGGTAGTAACCACTCCTCCAAGGACAGGCAGGCTGTTCAGTGTTAACCACTCCCACTGGTGAACACAGAGACTTCCCTTTAGCCCAAGCAAGCACTGGCCTTCTAGAAACTTCCAAACAGTTCAGAACAGCAAATCTGTAACTGAACTTTCTTAACTTTCAGAAAATGGGAAAAAAGCAAGATTTGTTTTTTGTAGTTTAAAGGTAGCAGAGATACACAAGCAGCAAAATAATCACAACAGTGCAATAAATGACCCCACACTTGAGTGCTAGACCAAAATCAGGAAAAATGCAGTTTTTAGAGAAAAAAACGATTTTAAATTAAGTGCAACACAGGAAATGCAGTAAACAGGCTCTAGATGTGTTCCAAGTACTGTTACTGTTACAGATATAAACTTTAACAAGCCGGAAAATGCCAAAAAGTAGGCAGCAAAGCAGTAAAACTTAACAAAAAAATCAGAAGAAAATACGTAAAATCACAAAAGTGGCTCCTTTTCTTCTCTCAGCATTTTCTCCTCTTGGTAGGTGCTTCAGCAACAACTAGCAAGCCTGAAAAGATGCCAAAACCACGAGGCAGCCTGGTTTTAAGAGAGAGAGATCAAGGAGTTTAGAATTGACCCAAAATGGCCAATAAAACTACAGCTTCTAGGTAGTAACCACTCCTCCAGGGACAGGCAGGCTGTTCAGTGTTAACCACTCCCACTGGTGAACACAGAGACTTCCCTATAGCCCAAGCAAGCACTGGCCTTCTAGAAACTTCCAAACAGTTCAGAACAGCAAATCTGTAACTGAACTTTCTTAACTTTCAGAAAGTGGGAAAGAAGCAAGATGTTTTTTTTTTTTTTTTTTTCTTTTTGTTGTCGTTTAAAGGTAGCAGAGATTCACAAGCAGCAAAATAATCACAACAGTGCAATAAATGACCCTCACACTTGAGTGCTAGGCCAAAATCAGGTAAAATGCAGTTTTTAGAGAAAAAAAGATTTTAAATTAAGTGCAACACAGGAAATGCAGTAAACAGGCTCTAGATGTGTTCCAAGTACTGTTACTGTTACAGATATAAACTTTAGCAAGCCAGAAAATGCCAAAAAGTAGGCGGCAAAGCAGTAAAACTTAACAAAAAATCAGAAGAAAATACGTAAAATCACAAAAGTGGCTCCTTTTTTTCTCTCAGCGTTTTCTCCTCTTGGTAGGTGCTTCAGCAACAACTAGCAAGCATGAAAAGATGCCAAAACCACGAGGCAGCCTGGTTTTAAGAGAGAGAGAGATCAAGGAGTTTAGAATTGACCCAAAATGGCCAATAAAACTACAGCTTCTAGGTAGTAACCACTCCTCTAGGGATAGGCAGGCTGTTCAGAGTTAACCACTCCCACTGGTGAACACAGAGACTTCCCTTTAGCCCAAGCAAGCACTGACCTTCTAGAAACTTCCAAACAGTTCAGAACAGCAAATCTGTAACTGAACGTTCTTAACTTTCAGAAAGTGGAAAAAAAGCAAGATTTATTGTTTTTTTTTTCTTTTTGTTGTAATTTAAAGGTAGCAGAGATACACAAGCAGCAAAATAATCACAACAGTGCAATAAATGACCCCACACTTGAGTGCTAGGCCAAAATCAGGTAAAATGCAGTTTTTAGAGAAAAAAACGATTTTAAATTAAGTGCAACACAGGAAATGTAGTAAACAGGCTCTAGATGTGTTCCAAGTACTGTTTCTGTTACAGATATAAACTTTAGCAAGCCAGAAAATGCCAAAAAGTAGGCGGCAAAGCAGTAAAACTTAACAAAAAATCAGAAGAAAATACTTAAAATCACAAAAGTGGCTCCTTTTCTTCTCTCAGCGTTTTCTCCTCTTGGTAGGTGCTTCAGCAACAACTAGCAAGTGGAATGTGGGGTAGGAGAAGTAGGTATATTTTGGGAGGTAGGTTGGGGAGGTAAACAGACAAGACAAACAAGATGCATACAGGGGAAGAATATTACACATGGGGTGGGTGAACAGCACTGATGGGGAAGGGTGTTTGGAAATCGCAAGCCCATGAGCCCACAGATGTCAACAGTCGAACTGAGATCCCCACCCATGGGTAGTCACCACTGCACCTTCACAGCCCGGAGGGTGGCTGTGCTGGCGGCTGCGTAGGAGTGGCAGGCTCACCCGTGAGTCGCACCACTCTTGCCTGAAGCTGGTGTAGAGGATCAGTGACTGAACTCTTGATCTCCCTATGCACCACAGCCTGGACCGTTCGGAGGGTGATAGGTGGCCCTCCTCAGGCAACGCTTGCATGGGGGGGACGAGCCCCATCCCCTGCAGCGCTTCCACCTGAAGGTGGCACAGGCCCAACAGAGGAGGAGGTCCTGGGCTGGGCACCGGACCTGCTGATGCCAGCTGCCATCGCCAGCTGAGGTGGGACAGGTGGGTACACTGGGACCGGCCTTCCCATAAGTTCTATGTTTAGTAGGATTTAATGACAATATGGGTTAGTAATAGCCAACAGCATTCCAATTAAGTTGTAACAGCATACAGTAGTATTCCCATTAACCCAACACACCAGAGTTCCAACAGTTGAACAGCAAGCATAACACATGCATATATAGAAAAACAGTGGACATTCCAACAGCATGCAGGATTGATTGGTGACAACAGGCCACCAAGATTGTGGTATGTGAACAGGGCACATGCATCAAAGTAAATGCAGATATTTATAAACCGATATGACATGTGTCCCAACAAATGTTATGAGATTAGACATACCCATTGAGGTGTGGAATTGCATTGTTTATGCACATACAGTAGGGCGTAAAAAGATACCTCCATTAACAACTTATATATACTTATAGTTTACACTACATTCCTATTGACTGCAGTTATATATCCACTACATGTATTATTACACTAGGCAATGTCCGTTAAATTGTGAAATGGGTTTTGCTAGTTCTTGATATACCTGACCTGTATCTGACATACAAACTGTCCTGGATGCAGATGTTACTGCTACATATTTATATATTTCATTTATATTTATATATCTATATATCTGGATGTGTTCAGGTAACATTATCAGGTATATGTTAACAGCCCCCTACATTTGTAGCAGCACACTGACATTTTTGTGGAACACAATAACAAGCTACTCATGTGCCAGATTAACCTGTACATGCCGGCCATGAACCGACAGTTGAGGACTGTATATATGCTTAACAACTACTGGCACTCCCTTCATTCACTTTATATGGGCCTACCCATGTGTGGGTTGGCTGTGCTTAATACAACAGTACTATTTCTATAATGCAAGGGTACAACAACATATCAAAGAAAGTGACATGGACAAACTCCAGGAATTATACCTTTATTAATTACATTACACACTTTTCTAGTGGCTCTCTCATTTATTTGATGTATCAGTGCATGCAGACGTCTTTTATTCAAGACATATTATACCTTTATTAATGGGTTACAACACCTTTTCACGCTGTCTCACTTATTTTATATAACAGCACATGCAGAGAAGTTATTCAACACTTATTATACCTTTATTAATGGGTTACAACACTCTTTTTCAGGCTCTGTCACTTCTTTTATATGACAACACATGCAGAATAATTACTAACCTGCCTGCTGGCGCAGCCTTAGTAGCCTATCTGCATAGGCTTGCTGATTCACAGCACAGACACCTGCAGCTGTGAAGTAGATGAAGGCATATTGAGACATACCTATCCATAATATAGACCACAATAGCAATTCTTACATACTTCATTCCATGGCTACATACTCAGTAGTGGGGCATTTTCCATTTCACGGGCCTCCTGTATCCACTGGTTCAGTCGGTCCTCCTTGCGTCTCTTCAGGTCTGAGTAGTGGTGTCTGACCTGCTCACCAGTCCAAGGGACGCCTGTGGCACTGGTGAGATCATGTTCTAGACAGTTCCAGGCTTCTGCTTTGTACTCAGTGCCCTGAAACTGGCCCTGCAGGAGTCTTGCATCATGATGATGGACGAGGAGCCAAACCATTACTTTTGACTCCTCAATGCCCCACCGTTACACTTGAAAGCGAGAGCCCTCTCCAACACTGGCCATACTGTCTGCAGATGGGAGTTACAACCAGTTATGGCAATTATCCCTGCCTATGGAGCTTAAATATGCCTCATTTCCCACACTTATTTGTGATTGGCCAGTTTTGAAAAATCTCAGCTAAAAGCAAACCTGATTAGCAATGGGTAAACTTCCATTGATATATATGAGTGTGTTGGAAATGCATCCATATTTAAAGCTGTCATGGCTTAGTGGTTTAGTACTGTGATTATGGTGCACAGTATCCCGGGTTCGAGGCCTGTTATTGCTTTTTATTTTACTACTGACCAGACCGGATAGGAGGTGTGGTTGTGTTTAGCCAACTTTGCTCAGCTTTGCCCAATGTTGCTCGATGTTGCTCTACGTTGCTCTACTCTGCCCGACGTTGCCCGACATTGCCCAACATTGCGCTAGTTAGCGTGATGCGCAGCTTCGCGTGAACATGTTTTGTTTGCGCTAGTTGACACGATGCGCAGCTCCGGGCAAAACTATTGCGCTAGTTAAAGCAGTGCTAAGCTATGAGCAATTATACTTCACTGTGCTTAATACTAGCAAACTTTGCTTAGCAGTGCTTCACATTGCTTAAGATATGTTACTTATGCATTTATCAGTATGCATAACCATTCCACCTTCTTATATATATATATATATATATATATATATATATAAAATATCGTTCACTACCACATAGGCCATTTCAATGCATTTTACTGAAATTTAAAAGGTAAATGTCAGGAATTCTTTTTATGCACACATTTCCTACAGAAAATAGGAAGGGGAGTGGTGGGACTCGAACCGGGAATGCCTCCTCT
This sequence comes from Protopterus annectens, assembly GCF_019279795.1. Classification (NCBI taxonomy): domain Eukaryota; kingdom Metazoa; phylum Chordata; order Ceratodontiformes; family Protopteridae; genus Protopterus; species Protopterus annectens. The sequence continues at coordinate 823,291,485 of NC_056749.1, read as the reverse complement.
TTGTGTGAGGGCTCTACCACTACGCTAATGGGCTTAATTTGCATATAAGTAGTTTATTATCCTCTTTGATGTCTACACTGCTAACCGTAGCTAAGCAATGGGCAAACCCATGCATATATGCGCAAATACAGGCAGCTATATCGGGAATAATAAAAAAAAGGAAAGCTTTACATTTTAAACTTGTACAGGGATTTAGAATGTGGGGGAGTGTAGTGTTGAGTATGTAGACATTTGAGCGGACTCGCTCATTTCAGTTGACATTTGCAGTTTAAGTACTTGCAGGGGCATGGATATTTAGACTGCTCGGCAGTCTGACATGCCCCCTGCACTCATGCACGCTCCGTGTTAGCCTTAGAGTTGAGTCAGCATGCCCTCATGAATATGCATGACGCACTGATATCATACTCTTAGACTGCAGTTTCCGTGTAAGACTTAGTTAGTCTTACATGGAGGATTAGTGAATCCCGGCCAATGTTATGACAAGTTACTATAATTTACTCTATAAACATGTTATTTATGTAGCAATATTGCTTTAAGAGTTCAACAAGATTGATTGAGTGTTTGGATTTGATGCTTTTTTTTTAAAGACAGCATTTAAATGACCAATCTACATGTTGTATTCATTCTGAAGAAGACTATTTCAGGTCGAAAGCTTTAAATTATTAAAACAATTGATAATTTTTCCTCTCTTCTTTAAGTGGTGTTTTTTATCATTGTTTTATCTTTCCACCACCTGCAGTCAAGATTTTCAGTTGTTTTTTTTCTTTAAGTTTGCATTATGGGATTTGAAAGTTATTAGTCAGCTTTGATTATAGACTCATTAAGTACTAGGCTAGCTGCTACTACTGCTCATTGTAAGCATGGCCAGTTTCCTTTTCAGTACCTGAATTAAAATATCCAGTTTGATGTTAGATTGGCGTTGCTCATCTCATGGTTGATAATTATATATCACCCCTAGTGAGAATAACCCGATCATCCACACATCCAAGTTGCAATTGAATAACAAGGATGAGCTTTTTTTGTGGATGAGTTGTCTGTTCTAGAGTAGTGGTATCCCCTGTAAGAAATAGCTGTCTTGCCAAGCTAGTCTGATGATGTTCAGGAAGAGGTTTAGATCCTAGGCTGGATCTCGTGTTCCTGCTACTCTTTGACTTGTTGATATGCAGCAGTTCCATCAGTAGTGGTTCAGAGGATGAGCTGTATGCCATTTCCATGTCTGTTATTTAAAATTCTACACATGATATTTAATTGGGATCACTATATTTTTTATTGGTCTGAAATGTTGCATTTTTTTATCACAGAATCTCTCCAGCAAGATTTTTTAATGTTGATGTGGATATGTTTACTATTTTGCACTGAGGGTGGTGTCCATGTGTACAGCAACAAAGCATGTTTTCTTGCTTTTGGTTTTGTCTTCTTGTTAGACCTAGCTGTGTGTATCTTTTCTATGTGCAATTTTCATATACATTTGAGGTTCATATTTTCAACCATCTGTCTACCCATCCATCCATCTATACATCCACAACCCCCTTTTTCTCATTTTTGCACATGGGGTTGGGGTGTCAGTTCAACACTGACAATCATCTAGAGCCAAGACTTTTATTCATTACTTCTATATACTAATATGGTGGACTTGCTTGTGGAGTAGTTCTATTTAACCTCTTAATAATCTTTATACTGTCATCCTGGTCAGGAAGGAGGCCATTGAATTTCCTGTAAATAAGATATTTTTGACAGAGATTTTTGAGTTTTATTCTAAATTTTGATATTTCACAACTAGTATCAGTATGTGTTGGATAAAGGCAAAGATGTTCTCTGTCCCCTTGTCTGTTTATAATGGTAATAGCAGAATCTCTTAAAGTAGTTAGAATTCATTTTTATAAGAAGAAAAGTAAACATATTCCTTCTTGTGTCCGGGATTCATTTATGAAATATGGGAGGCTTTGAAGCTGATTTGTTGATAATTGCTAGAAAGTAAGGAGAAAGTGAGTGGACAGAAGTATGTAAGACTTCCCTTCCCATGTAATTAGGGCTGTGGGTAAGAAACAATTTAAAATAACTTAGCATTTCTCAGATGACTGATAATGTAGACTTGTTACTAATGGGGAGAGGCATAAAAACAGTTAAGTTGCTAGGGGGGATGAATGGCTTTAGGATGATAGTGGTTATTCCTACACCCATTCATTCAATAAGAGAAATTCTAGTTGACCTTAGTGACCCTAAATTATAGGAACTACAGAATAAGCTAAGTTAGGTAGTTGAGAATGGAGTGACAATGACTGTAAGGGTGGTCTTATTTAAAGTAGGATTATGAAGGATGGGGTCTGTGTATGTTTCACAGAGAAATGTTAGTCTTTAATAACAATCAGATAATTATAAGATAATTAACAAGTGATGTGACTAGAACATTTTAGAATAGGGAACATATACTGCCATAAACACCGAACATAAGATGACAGAAATATATAACAAAAGCTGGCATATAAAGCTATGCAGTACAAAAAAGCAGGTCAAGATAGCTGGCACAATAGTACTC
>NC_056749.1:823278949-823283949 GCF_019279795.1 Protopterus annectens | reverse complement strand
ACATATTTTAAACTAAAACCTTAACGAGTTTAAAAATAAATCTAACTAATAAAGGAAAATGCTTTCTATAAAGTTAGGTTTCATTGAAAAATAGATAAAAATAATAAAACTTAAAAGTTAATCTCATTTATAGTGATAAATATATGGAAAACAAATATAAAATAGATCATAAGGATGTATTTTAGAGGGGATCTGGTAGCCAACTACAAATGTCATTAAAATATAAATTATGTATTTATCTAACAAATCTCAGATAGGAATCAGCATGGGGTAACTGAAACATTATATATTTCTAATCCAAACAAGTTAGAAACTGTATCATAAAAACAGAGCAACATGAAAGTCAATATAACTATATGACAGATAGCTCTATGTATTGATTACCCATTGAGGTATTTCATATACATATAGACTGGGTCTTAAACTTAAAGATTGTGCCTCTGCCCAGAGATAAATCTCTGACCGCGATCTCCTCTCCCAGAAAATGGCAACTGACTAGTGTGCCTTAAGACACTGCAACAAAGTATGTTTCATCAACTGTGTAAATAGCAACTTTGTAACCAAACAGCCTGATTTTCAAAGCCTGTACACCCTACAAATCTTGTTGAGCACCACATATTGAACAACCAGTTTAAATCATATCAAACTCTCCCATCCCATGCTTATTACCAATAAATAAGGGAAATTGCTACTTAATTCCTGTTGCCTACCACTCTATGTCCAACAAACCCAATAGTTTCCTATCTAGAGTGCACTAGGAAAGGGATTATCCTACAGCAATTCTGCTAACAAATATTACAAATATATTGAAACGTGAAAGTGCTTTCGTACTTACTGATTGTTTTTCCCTTTTTCACTTCCCTTGTCTGGGGTGTAGCCCCACTCCATCGATCTTCTCCCACCCCCATTCCCACCCACACCACAGGTCATTTCCTTTATACTTAACCACCTATTTCCTCCCACAGAAAGCTCCTCTCCTTCCAGTCACCCCTCTTAAACACAATACACTTCTCCTATAGCAATTAATTACAATAACCTAGAGATCAAAGATGTAAAACTAATCCTTGGCAAACTAAAATTAAAATCCAATAAGCACATAATCATTGCGGGTGGCTATATCCCACCAGGCAATAACACAACTGTAATGGAAAACCTGCTTAACTGGATGTGAAACTCCTTTCCACATACATTCATACTGCTAGGGGACTTTAATATAGACTGGACAAAATGCTCCATCCACAATGCCTCTGCCTTTCTAAACATCCACAGGTTTACCCAAACCATAATAACTCCCACAAGAAATGACAAAGCATCCAAACACCAATCAATTTTGGACTGGATCCTAGTATCTGACCCCACTCAGTCTCACCTATCAGGCTGTCTCCCAGACAGCCTAAGTGACCATCACCCAACCTACATAATTAGGTATAAATCACAATCTATCAACCAAGCCATCCTCAGGGAAGTTTGCAACAGAAAAATGTTTATAGCCACTAACTTCATCCAAGAGCTACAAAGTGTCAACTGGGCCCCCCTTAAGCAACTAGCCCTAGACAAAGCCGTTGAACATTTCAATACAAAATTCCTAATATTCCTAAACCATCATGCACCTTCCTGAACCATCAAAATAAAAACTAACTATGCCCCATGGCTCACTAAAGAGACTAAAACTAAAATTAAAGAAAGGGACAATGTCTGGACACAATATCAGAAAAATAAAACCTTATGTCTCAGACAAAACTATCTAGAACTCTGAAACAAAACAAAAAAGCAACTCTAACTAGCTAAAGCCAATTACTATAAAAACATGCAAGAAAGAAATGCTCATAATCCCCAAAAATGTTGGGCCACATTAAATAACATACTCCACCCAGGAAAAACCACCACCCCATGCCCAGTGCTACCTAACAATCTTGAAGACATAGGTTCATAGGTTCATAGGTTGGTACTAGGCTATCAGCCCTAGGGCCTATACAAGCCTAGCCATAACAATTCCCTGACAATTCCCACACAATTCAACAAAATTCTTTACTGAAACTGTCCAGACCCTGGCCAATGCCCAAAAACAGTACCAGTAGTCCCACACCAACAAAGATCCCTACCCTTTTCAGTACTCAACCCAACATCCCCAAATTCAACCTCCACTCCGTGTCCACCAGGGTAATTTCTAAACTCCTCAAAAAACTAAAACAAACCACACTAGCAGCTGATAAGCTACCAGCAGACTTCCTTCAGGTATCAGCTGATGCCATAGTCTACCCAAACTCTATTCTCATAAATGGATCACTGCTTGGAAGTAAAGTACCCACTTCCTGGAAAACCTCACATATCATTCCACTACACAAAGGGGGAAACTCTTTAGAGTGGACCAATTATCATCCAATTGCAATCCTATCACCTTTGTCCAAAATATTATAAAGAGTGATTCACACTCAATTAATGCAACACCTCAAATATAACAACCTTCTCTTTGCTTCACAACATGGGTTTAGACCATCTCACAGCACCACCACAACTCTTCTGTCATTCAAAGATATAGTTAACCACCACAGAAACAAGGGTCTGTTTGTATTCTCCATATTCCTAGACTTATCAAAGCCTTTGATATGGTTAAGCACAGCATTCTTCTTAAAACTCTATCTACCATAAACATAACCTCCCCCTCCATAGCTTGGTTTAACAGCTACCTATCAGGCCATCAGCAAACAGTTCTCTGGAAAGACCAAGTATTGCCCCTATTGACAGTTACCATAGGAGTCTCTCAAGGGTCTATTCTTGGTCCCTTACTTTTCTCCCTATATACTAACCACATCACCTTATCCTCACCCTCTGTGTCAGTAGTACAATATGCAGATGACACCACCCTTATTTACACCGCCTCCATGCTATATGAACTTCAATCCCTAACCCAAACCTACTTTATACTCACAGAAACATGGTTCATCAATATCAAACTTCTTCTCAGTCCTAAAAAAAACAAACTTATTCTATTTGGCCAATGAAAACCCCTACCCCTAAGTGACTAAGTGATAGCTTCTCCATCAAATCCAAAGACAACATTCAAATCAGCCCTACCACACACACAAAACTGCTAGGTGCTGAAATTGACAACAATCTTAAATTCGACATCTATATTGCCCAAACCATTAAGAAAGTTAACAAAAAACCCGGACTCCTTTATAGGAATAAACACTTTATGACTAATATCACCAAAGTAACCATTGCAAAGACCCATCTCCTATCCATCCTTTTATATGCCACTCCCATCTTAATCAATCTCCACTAAACCAACCTAAATAAAATGGAATTTTGCTACAACAAAATCACCAAATTTGCTACCAAAGCCTCTTATAGGTCCCATCACTGTCTGTCACTTAATCATCTCAGCTGGCTGGCGCTACCTCATATGCTACTACTCAACCAACTATCTACTGCTCACAAACTCTACTACTTTCCGAACCTAACCCCTGCACTACAGCAACTCATACAACCACACATCACCACTAGACCCCTTAGATCCAGCAACCAGAACCTCATAACAGTCATCAAGCACAGAAATGATGCTGGCTAATTCCTTTTTGCCAGCACCATTACCAAAAAATGGAACACTCTACTAAGCCAAATAACCTCTACCACCTCCACTACTCAGTATAAAAAACTCCTGAAAAAACATTTTCAGAATAATTGGCTATGCTCATGCCATTCACCAGGCTAGCCCTTAAAACGATAATACCTCTGTACCCCAGCTATTCACAGACAGTCTGTCTCCTGAATACTAAAAACTGCTTCTTATGATATTCTATACCTCAATGATTGATTATTGTATGAATTCTTATTTTAATCCACATTATATGTTTCATCTCTTTTTTGCGTATGCAATGAAGGCTCTCATGAAGTGAAACAAATGTTCTGTATAATAACCTTGTATTCTATGTGTTTTTGGAGCTGATTTCCCTGGGCCTCTGCTTGAAATGGACCTGTGTCCAGTCAGATTTTCCTGGTTAACAAATGTAAAATAAATAAATATAAATAAATAAATATCATAGAATGTACAATGCAAATGGGCTATATGGTGATTTATGCCTTACCCATCTTTAGACTTTACCACTTTTTGAAGGTGTGATAGGCCAGTCATAGTCATACTGGGGGTAAGCTTATGGGGTTGTGCTTATCATGTGCTTACTTGATTGGCCTGTGGCCATACCTAGTTTAAACCTCATTTTATCTGTGTCTGTATAAGCCTCACATTTGTCCTGCACTGTGCATCATGCAGCTGCGGCTAGTTGTGCCCTGTGTATATGCAATCACTAGAAGTTGTACCTTTCCCTATAAGAACTAACTGAAATTTTCCACAGTCCTGAAGTACTCAGAAAGCAATCTGTTTGCATGCTGAGCAGAATTGCCACATTTAATTAGGTTTAGATTACATTACAGCACTCAAAACTATCACTGCTCAGAGGGCAACTGGTTTGCACACTGAGCAGTAACACTGCATAGGTTACCTGTAGATTACACCACATAAGCACCCATCCCATATCCTATTACAAACAACCCACATTCTATTCTCTTGTAAAGCACATATTAAAGACCTACAATCATAGAAGCACTTTCCTGCTGTCTCTGCATCCAACTTAGTGGATGTTGGCATCCTGAGGCAGTGTAACAATTGCTTCATATTTACTAAAAACTACTTAATTCTGAATCAGAATTCAGGGCTGAAGAAGGCTGGAATTTTCTAGTCAAAAGCGCTTAATGGAATAAAATTTTAAAAGGTATGTTTTAAATGAATGTGTTTTTTGTGAATTCTGCCTTCTGGATTATTGGTATTTTCTCAACCCAGTTTGACTTTGTCAAGAGAGGTCATGCTTGGTCAATCTGGAGAACTTTTTTGAGAAAGTCACTAGGGCCATAGATGAGGGTAAAACATTGCATACTGCCTACCTTGACCTGGCAAAGGCATTTGATATACTTCCTCCCTTGGGTATTATAGATAAACTCAC
>NC_056749.1:823241449-823276449 GCF_019279795.1 Protopterus annectens | reverse complement strand
TTCATTTTATCACAAGCAAGTCACAGGAGAAGGGAAACCCACATCATGTCTACGGCTTACAATTCAGTATAATGATATTCAGTCAAATGAGTTTTCAGTATTTTGAAAATTCTGTATTATGGTCTCAGTCAAACGAAATTCAGTCACATGAAATGAAGTAGACCCATATATATACATATACATATATATATATATATATATATATATATATATATATATATATATATGTATGTATATATATATAAGCTCTACAAAATCCTGAAAGTCCAAAATCCTGAAGACCAAAATCTTGAAAACTCAAAATCCTGAAAACACACAGGATACCAACATTTACTATATTCCAGCACAAGTACATACAGAAACATATTACCCTTCAACTATATGCAGGGGGGCAAGCCCCCTGCACCCCACCACACTCCCTGCTTCTTAAATATAACAACTCCAAGATTGCACTTCAGTACACTAAGTGCAATCTCAGAGTTGATATATTTAAGTAGCAGTGAGTGTGTGCAGGGGTTGCCCCTGCTTATACTTGGAGAATAGTAATATGGTTTGTGTTTTATTTGTTTCTGTATGTACTTGTGCTGGAGTATAGTAAGTGTTGGTATCCTGTGTGTTTTCAGGATTTTGAGATTTCAGGATTTTGAACTTCCAGGATCCCATAAGACTGGTCCAGTTACGTCTAGAGGAGTTTCCACTGTGGTCAATACTCCCCAGTCTGTGACCTCGGTGTACTTCACCCCAGCACAGGCTCCGGCTATGGGCTCCATGAATAATGCCAACCGTGGGGCAGCCACGGTACGAAGGAAGATACATCTGGACAGGTTACATGTAGCAGATAAATGGGATTTTCCAGAGGTCCCCTTACCGATACGGACAGGAAGGAAAAGATCAATCGATCACGACATGGAAAGGGAACAGAAGAGGAGAGACAACCCAGTGGAGACGTTTGGTCTATCACGGAAGAGATGGGCAAATCAACATTAGTTTGGAATATCTCAAAACACGACTTGACCAGAGACGAATTACTGGTGCTTGAGAAGGGACTTACCTTCATTCCAAGCACAAGAGTAGACATCAGTGACATCTTGATATCTTTGAGATCGTTTATCAGGAACGTGGGTCTTAAATTGATGTTTGATTCAGGCAGTGCCCTCAATGAACAATGCTTTAAACGAAAAAGCCTGTATAACCCCCCTCTACCCCCTAGTCTCGATACCTTTATGAAAGGGGTTGAGAACCAAATATATCAAGGACTAGACTATGTCTCCACCAGAAGGGAAGATAATTTATCTACTGCAGAAAGGGCAGCATTAACTAATCTCAGAAGGAAAGACACAATAGTAATTCGCCCAGCGGACAAAGGAGGTCGCCTTGTATTGATGGATAGGTCCTTCTATGTTGAGAGAATGCAGGAGATGCTGGCATCGTCGTCCTATGAGAGGATTGACTTGGAAACTGTGAATAAGTGTTGTCAAGGTGTATCAAATACTTTGGATGAATGTGCAAAAATGGGTATATTAACGAAGGAACTGCACGATTATTTTCGGATTGATTCACCACTACTACCTAGCATCAATGGCTTACCCAAGGTGCATAAGAACCCACATAGACCACAGATGAGGCCGATTGTGGCGGGGGCAGGGTGGCTGACAGAGCCAACATCCATATACCTGGACCACAGACTTAAGGTCATACTGTCTGAGTACCCCCATGTCCTGAAGGACACCGGCCAGTTCTTGAAGGACTTGCACAATTGTATTGAAAACACTTATGACAGGTCTGACTTAGTGCTGACCACCATGGATGTGGTCTCACTTTTCACCTGTATACCGAACTTGGATGGTATACAGATGGTGAGAAGTTTACTGGTGGAACGTCTGAGTGTGACTGAAACGGATCTGATATGCCTGTTGTTGGAACTGGTGCTTGAGAATAACTTGTTTGTTTTCAAGGAATGTATCTATAGACAGGTCACTGGGGCTGCCATGGGCACGAGTTGTGCAAATTCTTATGCAAACCTAGTCATGGCAGCCTGGGAAAGAGATATCCTTTTGACCAATGGGAATATCATCTTCTATAGGAGATTCGTTGATGATTTGTTTATCCTATGGTGAGGAGATATACAATCGTTGACACAGTTCCATGAAATTCTCAACAGTTCATCTAATTTTTTGAAACTCACGATGGAACATTCGGGGACCTCCATAGACTATCTGGATACAACAATTATTAAATCTGGTGACCAGTTCTCAACTAAGGTACATAGGAAAGCGTGCTATGTACCCTCTTATCTTTCTACAGACAGTATGCATGACCCCAAGATCTTTTCAAACATAGTGAAGGGCCAAGCACTTAGGCTATCACGTCTTTGTTCAAATGATGTTGTCTTTGCACAAGAGCTGGACAGTTTGAAAGACACTTTTATCCGCAGAGGATATAGTCTGGAGGTTGTTAATGAACAATGTGAAACAGCTTGTAAATTGAGGCAGAGTCGAGGTAAACCCTTCTTTCTAGGTGGCCAGCCTGCCATGAAAAATAAACTGGATCATGGCAAATTGTTACCGGTTATCCTGCCTTTAGGAACGAACACAAGCTATGTGCAGCAGGTCATCGATGAAAACTGGAACTCCCTGATGGCAGATCCCCGCATCAGAATGATTGTGGGTAACAGTCCCCAATATGTCTTCAAGAATTGCAATAATTTGAAACAAATGCTATGCTTTCCTAATTTGTCCAGCTCTGGCCACACCATGGCTCACCCCTTGCAATTGGGCACTAGAAGATGTGGTTCATGTCCACAGTGTGTATATATTGACTCTTCCAGATTCTTTAGATGTCCCAATGATGGGAAATTGTGGGAGCTTCGCCATCCAGCTGACTGCAACACCAGAAACGTGATATACGTGGCGCACTGCCAGACCTGTTTTTCATTCTATGTTGGGAAGACGAACAGGTCACTAAAGGAGAGGATACGGGATCATTATTATGCATTTGCAAGGAATGATAAGTGTAGTGCTATTTCAAAGCACATGCTTACATCAGGAGAACAACATCATTTTCTGTTTCAGGTATTGGAGGTTGTATATCCAAAAATGAGGGGTGGCGACGTCGTCAATTTGACTGAAGAGATTGAGCTTAAATGGATTCTTAGACTGGCCGCACATAGATGCTTGGGTCTGAATGAGTCTGTATCCATCAGACCTGTACTCAAGGCCAGACCTATACATTAGTGCTTTGGCACCTGCCCCTTGTCCATATAGGTCTGTTTGTATACACATCCATTTCCCATACCTTCGATTAAAGGTGTTGTCTCTCCATGTATATTGACACTGGTCGTAGCTCTGGGCCACTTGTTATAGTTGATTGTACTGCATAATTATAAGAGCATTATGTGCAACTAGTTTGCGCAATGAATAATTTTGGGTTTCTTTTCTCCAACCCCCTCGAAGAATGAAGGACAAGTAATAATGTTTAATGACCCAAGTGTTGCCCTGTCACTTTGTAACAGGCAGCACTTTAGGCCATCTAGATTATGTTCCTGTAGATGTGTTTACATCTGAAACAATGATTTGGACACATTTTTTCTAGCTCGGGCCTATGCCGTAGAGGTTTTTATCTGTTAGTTTAATTACACAGACATAACTATTTAAATATCCAATTATTTGATCGCATCATCATGATCGATGGCTTTGGGCTTGTTTTTGCCCTTTGAATACTGGTAGCGATCCGATTTTTGTATTTAACAATCAGTAGTCACAGCTCTATTTTGTTTAATTTGCGGATTGTGACTTTCAGCATTTTGCACTAACAGCTTTTTTCTTATTTTAATTTTTATTTTTATTTTTATTTTTAAGTGTTTTAGATTTAGAGATTAGAGATTTTTATCTGTTAGTTAACTGCATAGGTATAATCATTTAAATATTTAAATACTTGATCGCATCATTATGATTGATGCCTTTGGGCTAGTTCTTGCCCTTTGAATACTGGTAGCGATCCGATTATGTATTCAACAATCAGTAGTCACAGTTCTATTTTGTTTAATTTGCGGATTGTGACTTTCAGTATTTTGTATCAACAGGTTCCTCATTTTAAGTGTCTTAGATTTTACACTCAGTTGGCAGCTCGAGACTTTTAAATGTAAATAGACTATTGTAAATGTTATGTATTTGATGTGAGTCGTTGACAGTTTAGATTAGTTTGTAAGTAGTGATGTTTTTTCAAAATCCTGAAAACACACAGGATACCAACATTTACTATATTCCAGCACAAGTACATACAGAAACATATTACCCTTCAACTATATGCAGGGGGGCAAGCCCCCTGCACCCCACCACACTCCCTGCTTCTTAAATATAACAACTCCAAGATTGCACTTCAGTACACTAAGTGCAATCTCAGAGTTGATATATTTAAGTAGCAGTGGGGGGTGTGTGCAGGGGGGGGTTGCCCCCCTGCTTATACTTGGAGAATAGTAATATGGTTTGTGTTTTATTTGTTTCTGTATGTACTTGTGCTGGAGTATAGTAAGTGTTGGTATCCTGTGTGTTTTCAGGATTTTGAGATTTCAGGATTTTGAACTTCCAGGATTTTGGGCTTTCAGGATTCTGTAGTGCTCCTATATATATATATATATATATATATATATATATATATATATATATACACATATGTGTATATATGCATTAAACCTTAAAATTAATGTAGTTAGAATGATTAAGATAATTAAATGTCACAAATATAATTTCTATTAACAATTAAAATGCTATGTTAGAAATTTACCACATTTTATGAAGGGCCTTTTACATTATATGTTCAAATACTTACTAATGGTTTATTTTTGCACTTCAAAGTGTCCCAGATACAATTACAAACTAATAAGAAAAGTAATTTGTAGATAAATAATATATGGTTGCCATTTCAATATACTGCATAATGATCCCTTTTGGATAATTTTGCATCACACAATGAATACTCCAACAATGTTGAGTGGTCTTATATATATTAGGGGTTTTCCTCAATACAATAGCAACATATTCATCATAACATCTGATGAAATAGAATTAGGTATTCCTCATCCAATATGTGATCATTAAAATAAGTACAGGGTTATTTAGTACATATGAGGTAGAATCCCTTATCTAAAATCTGTTAGTTCCCTTGAGAGAAAATTAAATGTTATAAATAAAAAAAGTCAATGACTTCCGCAGTGGTGCAGCGGTAGCATTGTTGCCTCACAGCAAGAGGTTCTCCCGTTCAATTCTCGGCTGGAGTGTGGGGAGTGGCTTCTGTGTTGAGTCTGCATGTCCTCCCCGTGGATGGGTGGGCATTCGAAAGACATGCATAAATGGGCATGCCTTCGTTGAAGGTTGAACGTCGAGCTGGCACCTCGGCGGTCGTGAAAATCTACTGCCAATCATTAGCAGACCGGAGTTCCGCTGTGGCGACCCCAAACCAGGAAAACCCGAAAGACAACAACAACACTATTAACAGTACACTTAACAAATGTAGAGCGATCTTTCCTATAGGATGCAACTGGCATTTCTGTCTATACGACTGACACATAGATATATGTTACATGTTAATTGTTCTTGAAAACCAACAACTGTAAATCTGCCTGCATCAGAAATTAAAGTAAGAGTCAAAAGAACTTAAATGAGAATAACATATTATTTTTAAATTTCTAAAGTATAATTATTTCTGTAACAAAATACAATGGGCTGGATTCACAAAGGCTTGCATGGAGTCGAAGAGTAGAGTAAGACTCCAGCAAGCCAACATGTCCGCTATGCGATCCAGGAACAGCCGGCAGGGGCGTGCATCTGAGCTCTCCAAACTAGTCCTACTCGGACAGGGCTGGGATATGCAAATTACCTCAATTGCAGGTGAAAGCCATGCAAATAAGGTAAATTTGCGATCCAGGAAACCCAAACCCATCCGAGTAGGAGTAGTGTTATTTGCAGAAATGTACTCAACTGATAACTGAGTACGGTTCTGCAAATAGCAAAACTGAGCCGTGTCGGCTGTAAAAAAAGCATGCATTCACAGGAGGAAGCATGCCAATGGCCAAAAATATGGCCAATGGCAATGGGAAGTGATGCAAATTAAAAATAAAATAACTTTTTTTAAATCCCGATTTCCGGGGTTTAACCGTAGCGCAGCGCCGCACAAACATGCTGCGCCCTAAAAAGCAGAAAATTAATAATTAAGATCCACAAATGTGGATTTCATAGCTAAAATGAATTTACAATGCAAGGGAATGGCAGGCTGAAAACAACATGGCCACCGAGTAGAGGTTGCTAAGGGGGGAAGCTCAGTCTAAGAGATGTAACTAAGCATCACTAGGCAATCCTATGCAAATGAGAGTTATGATAGTGAATTGCAAGTTCAGATAGCAAATGAGCACAGTCAGTGGAGTGTAGGAGTAGGATAAGGGGAGTAACAGAGTAGAAGATAAGTGACATCTCGAGGCGGGTATGTATGAAAGGAGTGCAGCTCATTGGAGCAGAGTGAGATGTGTCAGCTTACATTTACATAATAGTGAAAGAGGTGCGTCAACAGGTAGGCCAGGTAAAGTCAAGAAATTGAAGGTGTATGCTGTGGATAACACCAAAGTTTCTTGCTGAGTGTGCATGAGTGTGTGCGCGCACCAGGAAACCCAAGTAAGACAGTGTGCGTGCGTGTATGCGTGTGTGCGCGCGTGTAGGCTTGAGTAAGCATATGTAAGGCTGTGTAAACAGTTGTAAGTGCGTTTGCGCCAGTGTGTGCGGGTTTTAACAGGAATAAGCAAGTTTTAGTCCATGTAAGCATGTGTGCGCACGTGTGAGCTGGTGTGCGCGTGTTTGCTCCTGTTTGCGCGGCGTTGCCCCCTGAGGAAACAGAAAGGGAAAAGGAAGCACAACAAATAGTAGGAAGTTAACTAGGGAGTACTAGCAGAGCTAGCAGGTGAAAACAATTGGAATCAGCCAATTACACAGGCATTACAGTAGCCCAGCCCAGCACTCAAAACTCAGCACAAAACATTCCAGTATGTATTTCTCAGACACACTGCAACACTGCAGTAAGCTAATAGAAGTGAAAACTGAAAAAGCTTTACTGAGACAAAGAAATGTTAGAGGCTGCCATTGCTGTCATAAGGCGACATATGCAACACGCTGAGGGTGGTGACAATGCAAATACTGCTGAGCAACCCACAGTGAGGAGACGGAGAAGAGTGTACAGGCCTAGGGTAACCTACCAGGGGCTCCATGAGCTGGAGACAGTGGAGCGCTATAGAGTGGACAGAGACCTCATGCAGCAAATTGTTGAGCTGTGCAGGCCACGCCTCACACACAGAACCAACAGAGGGGAACCCATCCCAGTGGAAACCAAGGTATGTGTTGGCCTAAGAATATTAGCAACAGGTACCTTCCAGAGACCAACTGGTGATATGATTGGCAGAAAAAAGACAGAAAATCCACCCAAGGATGGCCAATCAATGAAATCCACAAGTGTTCCAATTAAAATGTAGTCCTTTAATATGAATAAAACTTCGACTTGTAAATAAAATAAAAAGCTCAAAACTGTCCCTTGAAGATATCAGATAAGCGCTTTCGACTGTTGTCTTCCTCAGATCAGATGATCTGAGGAAGACAACAGTCGAAAGGGCTTATCGGATATCTTCAAGGGACAGTTTTGAGCTTTTTATTTTTTATTTTATTTTCAAGTCAAAGTTTTATTCGTATTAAAGGACTACATTTTAATTGGAACACTTGTGGATTTCGTTGATTGGCCATCCTTGGGTGGATTTTCTGTCTTTTTTCTGCCAATATTGACTGTTTTTGTGACAGACCACCTTCAGCGTTTGGGAGTTATTTATTTATTCAACTGGTGATATGATGGGGATTTCACAGGCATCAGCATAAAGGGTACTGCACCAGTTCCTAAATTGCATGGCAGCACATGTCGGTGATCATGTATATTTCCCCAATTCCCGTGAGGTATTGGCCAGCAATATGAGTCTCTTCCAGCAAATAGCAGAATACCCTGAGGTAGTGGGTGCAATAGACTGCACGCACATTTGCATCAAAGCACCAGCCGGTGAGCGGAGTAGGGTCTACTATAACCGCAAAGGTTACCCCTCCATCAACTGCCAGGTCGTGTATGATGCCCAGGGCATAATAATGAATGTGTGTGCTGGCTGCCCTGGAAGCTACCATGACTGCCATATCTGGCATCTGACACAGCTGTACCAAACATTTGCCAATGGGGACATCCCTCATGGTCACATAGTGGGGGATGCTGGATATGCACTCAAGCTGTGGTTGATGACACACATCAGAAATGCACACACACCTGAACAGAAATGCCATAATGAGGCACACGCACAAACACAAAATGTAATCAAGCGTGTGTTTGGGCTACTCAAGTCATGGTTCCGGTGCCTGGACACATCTGGTGGAGTCTTGCAGTACTCACCAACTACATGTACACAAATATTCATGGTATGTGTTATGCTACACAATATGATCCTGTGAAAACAGCTGCAGCAGGAGCAGCATAGGGCTGGGCACAACAGCCCCCCACCATTGCCAAGGCCATCACAGGCAGAGCGTGACTCAGAGGAGGAACAACCTGAGCCTGCCCTAGTAGGCAGAAGGAGACATGCCCACTATGCTTTGGCCTTGGCAAAGAGGCAGCGCATAGCATATACACTGGCTCAGTAGGAACCCTGGAAATGATACCTCTCTCCGACTTGCACATATAGTAAAAGTGATGACTAACTTAACAGTACCTGTTAACAAACATGTATAGGGAGTGTAAAATGTGCATCCGACATAGGCAGCCCTGCAGCACCACCTGAGGCATGATTGCTATGTGTTAAGCAATATAAAGCACTGCTAAGCAGCTCTCACCACTATTTAGTATATGTAAACAAAATTGCACACACTAAGTAGCACAACTACAGGCAACGTTCAGCAATATCGTGCACTGTCCAGCAATGTTGAGCAACATTGATCAATGTTGTGCAAGTCTGGTCAAATGTGGGTATAGTTCATCAAAAGCAGGTTACCAAGTTCATATTTGCTTCACTTTTCTTGAAGCAGTCTGTTCTGGCATGTATGAAAATATGAAGCAGTGACAGTCCTCGAACCCAGGATACAGTGCACTATAGTCAGAGTACAGAACCACTAAACCATGACAGTATGTCAATGGTCAGCTTCTATGAAAAAATGTTGATAAGTCAATGCTAAGTATCTAATGGAAACCTTGCATACATAGCATAATCCCTGTCGAGTTAAGATACAAAGGTGAGGCCTGTAATAATAGAACCTGATATTCAACACACATATAGTATAAATGTTAATATTGGTAATGTTCACACACATCAACAAACGTAGTGGACCTCAGACAGCAACATACTGCAAGGTCACACTGGGCATGCTCACACACTTGAAACTATGAGACAAATGTCAGGCAACAAAACACTGAAAGTCTGAACTGGGCATGCTCACACACTTAGGTCAAGTTTGAGTACAGCAGTGGGCCACACATATCCCTCAGTTGCAAGTGTCAAACCAGGAACCTTGCACTACTTACCAATCCACCATGTGCACACAGTGATATGACAACAGACACAATATAAAATAGTGAAATACTTTCACAATTAAATATGTTATGCAGAAACCTAGGTTGTTCATAGGAAGTGGCAAAGCAAAGAAGAAACAAAACCTGCAATCAGTACCATCACTGAACAATGTGCATCCTGAACATTAGCATAGGTTCAGAGGTTGACACTAGGCTATCTGCCCTAGGGTATGTAGAAGCCTAGCCACAGTGTGTTTGTAGTCTGCAATCATGCTGGATCAGTAGACTGTGCCTGTCAATAGTAGATCACACAAGATATCTCACATGTGTTCATTTCATTCTGCCTCTGTCTAGCAAGGACCCACAACATATCCCAAGGCTAAACATACAATCACCCATCCACCTGTGAAGACCTGTAGGTGGTCAGCATGGGTCTGTGCATATGTGGTACTGTGATCACATTCCCGAGTGAGTGGAGCCTCTGTGATGGTAATATGCCCCTCCAGAATGTCCTATTAACATCATTGCTCATGTACCTGTCCCTGGAGCATGTAGCTGTAAGGGACTTTGATATCCTCACGTGGAGCCTGACCATCAATGCTGTGATGGACATGGCATCAAACTAAAGGCACAGACTGCATCCAAGTAGGCAGTAAGCAACTGAGGAGAGCTGGGGTCACCATAGCCAAACTGTGCATACCATCTGTGTGAGTCCCTAGATCCACTTGGTTATGTAAATCTGTGTACATTCCTGTTGCTGCAGGTGTTTGGTAAGGTACATCTGAAATGGGCCATTGTATCCAAGCATGTGCCAGATAACTACAGGGTCACAATGACCCCACCTGATCTGGATGTAAAACTGTATGGGATAAGGTTGCCTAAATAGAAGGTGTGTCCAACAACATTGGCAACGTGAATGTCAAAGGCAAGAGTACTAAGTATTCATGTCCCCAAATCACAAACCACACGCACTGTACATGATGTATCATCACCTATGTGGTAATGTGTGTGCATGATGTTACTACCAAAGGTGATGACTATGCATCTAAAGTAAGGTAGCTGTAGACCATGGCTCTGGCAGCAGTCATCCATCTCTGTGAGACCCTTTCTGAGGATGCCTGTGCCAGCTGTGGAGTCGAATATGGCACACAGCTTGCAGTCATCTGCAGACATGGTCATCCATATTCCTCCTGTGTTAGGCAGTATGTATCAGAAATATATACAGAACAAGAGAGGTCCCAGGACTGAGCCCTGTGGGATGCCACGTGTAACTGGTGTATACTCAGACATGGCACCTGCAATACTGAGCATGTGTGTGCTATCCATGATCCAGTTAGCAATCCAGATTGTGACATATGGTAGATATTGAATCTGGTGATCTAATGTATAAAGGCCAAGTGGGGTATTGTGTAGAAGTGGTGTGTGAGCTCCAGGTAGGCTGTGTGGACAACCCTGTGTACGTCTATGGGCCTGTTAACTGTTTAAAGACATCAAACATCTGCAAGAGGCAAGATATGTCCACAGCAGCACCAAATTGTGTAGGATCCAGTGTCTGTAGGTTCACAATGTGTATGTGTATGTGTTCTATGATGATACACTCCATAGCACAGCAGACCAGGATAGTTAGGCATATATTGTGATAATGTCCAGGGTCCCTTCTGGCACCAGCACTGTGTAGCGGGTACACTGTAGCTGTACGCCATTCCATGGGTACACATCCTGTAGTAGCTGTGATATTGAACAGTGACATAATGTGAGTTTGAAGTTTGTCATGAATCTCGTGTATGCCACAGTCTGGGACAGTATTTGGTCCCACTGATGCTGTGTTGTCTGCTATGGAGAGGGCAGCACACACATGTTCATATGTGATGTCAGTGAGGCTACACCCTGTTGTGATGGACATGTGCACTGCAGGGGGGATGGTGGGGAACATTCCCACTGAACCTGTTGTCCAGGATGTTCGCAATGTCACTGGGTTCACTGTATCATTTGTAATTATGCAGTAACTCACAGCATATCTGTGAGTTCCCACACAGGTCCCTGACATAACTAAATAAGGCCTTGTGATTGTCCATAGTGTCTGTTGCAAGTGTCTGTTAGAAGTGGGCCTTAGATGAATCAACAACTGATCGTAGCTATACCATAGTACTGATCAGCGATGCCTTCCAGATTGTGATTGTGCTCTATAATGTAGTAGCCTCCTCCTGTCCCTGTACAGCTCAGCAATGGCTGTGGTCCAGTAGACAGGTCCCCTGCCTTTGGAGGAGTGAGTCTTGTAGTTATCTGGGATAGCATGATCCATGAATTCCAGTAGTTGTCCATAGAATGTGCTTGTAAAGTATGAAGTTGTCTGAGCCATAATTAACACTGTCCCAGGGTCATTGAGGGATACCACCTCAGTTTGTAAAAGTGTGACTTTTTCTCATGAGAAGTATGTCACTGAAATCACATAGGATGTGTGTGTGTATGGGATATGTATGTCTAGTGAGATGAATGTATGTTCCAACCTTAACAATTACAGGTATACCTCTGTTGTGGAACATAGAGTCCCCATGTGTGTGATGATCAGGTACCACATGTATAACCCCCTGTGGGTGTGGTGACCAGGTCTGCCCTAGCATTTGAGTGTAACAATCTTAGCAACTGTTGTGCGAGGGTGTCACTGCTTGAGTAGTATACCCAGTCAATGTTTGTGTATTTGAAGTCACACAATATAATGGTGTTTGGTGAGACCTTCACATTCTCCAGTGTTCCCAGGAATAACGACTGTTGTGCCCATGTTTGGGAGTGTGGTCTGTAACAGTCTACAAACTGAAATGCAGTTTTGCCCACTCTCAGTTGCACATGTAAGTTCCCCAATGCTTTGTGTACTGCTACCAACCTGGAGGTGTGTGCATGAATGATGCATATGGATTCCCCCACTATTGTTGTTGTCCAGTCCGAGTCTTGTGTCTGAAAACCATGGTATGACATAAAACCTGTTAGTGCTGCTGTGCTTTTGTGAGCCTGAACCAGGTGTTTGTTACTGCACATATATCAACAGATTCCATACTGATGTCAGTCCTGAGTGCATGCATTCTGAGGGTTAGACATCAGTTGTTGAGCACCATCACTCTCCGTTTCCTGTACCCTGTAACATCTGTGGCTGTGGTTATGTCTTCTGACCCTCACTTCAAACAGCCACTATGTGGGTGTCAAGAGCCTAATGCAGTCTATGAAAGCCTAGGGGTGGCAGGTGCATGGCGTCCATAGTGAATGTACATGGCACGTTGAGCATGTAATCCCAGGCTGACAGATACTGGATCCCCTGTGAATGACAACAGTATGTTAGGCAACTGTTAAAACTGATCATGTCATCTGTATACTGCGACATAGTACTTGGTGAGGGTAAGATGCTACACAAGGTCAGGGTCATACTGTCCTGGACTACATGATCAGAGAGCCCCTCTATGTCTCTTGTCATGTAGTCCAGGGAGGAACGTCTGAGGGTCTACACACCAGAATGCTCAATGATGGAGCCATATTTGTACTTGCAGTGGACTGACAACAGTGCATGTGTCATGTGGCATATCCTGGCACCTGACACACAGCACAAAGTGGCCTTCACCTTGTTCACCCTGGTGAGTAGGATGTCAGTGTGACGGACAATTACACTCACCTAATACAAGTGTACGAGGTGTATTGTGTAGGCCTAAGGGCAGTGACTGTGTGGCACAATGACTTTGTGAACTATGTGATGATATGTGTGTATGGTTGTGTGTTAGCAGTTGTTTGTGTGTCTGCCTTGGATGTCTCAGCTGCTTAGGCAGAGTATATTTAGATGCTCCAAGTATGTCATTGTGTGTCAATGTATACGGTTTGCTGTTGTCATAGGTGCATGTGTGACTGTATTTGTGGTGTGTGTGGTTACCTTCACCACCCGATAGACTGTGCCAGTCATGGCTTGGGAGAGCTCAGCCTCCTGTCTGTCTATACAGTTGCACCTCTCACAGATATCTGAGTTTGTTGGTAGGAGGGCAGTGTTACCTGTGTACATAAGGCAGTTGTAACAATGCATCAGAATTCCAATATGCACCAGCTGCACTGGAGAGTACACACAAAACCGACCTTTGGACATGCCAGGATATGATGATGACATACACTGTCGACTGATCACAAAGGATCAGTAGTGTGTCAAGTGTGTAAAAGAGTATAACAGGGTTTTAGTGTTCAGGTTTGTTGTTGCTGTGGAAAGATAATCTGCAAAGGAGTACAGACAGAAACATTACACCTCCTTCAGCTATGTCAGAAATATCAATGTGCAGTCATATATGTCCTGAGTCAGGGTCAACTGTACCTGACTGACAATGTCAACATCCTGTCAGACAGGCCCATACATACATACGGACCTCCCAGTGACAAAAGGCCCTAACATCATACCACGAGATATCACATGTAGAATGTGTAAACTGGTCCTCCCAATGCCAAATGAATCCCATCACATGGATAACATTGTTTCCCCATATGTGTCATAAGTGAATGACAGGACAAACAGACAGTGCACCCAAACAGTCTGTTGAGCCTCACACTCTCTACAGGATCTTACACCACTGAATGTGTTACAGCAACATGTGGCACAACCCACAAGTGTTGGTGCACAACACATCATGGGAACTATATTTCTATAAGCCTACGAAGTCCGAAATGCTAGTCCATGGAGTCCATCATGACTGCAGTCAGGAACAGAGATATTGTAAACCGACAAACACACAACACAAACGTCTGTGGTATGTTAATGAGCACATCATGATCCCCAAACCTGCTAGATATCTTGCAAGGCAGCTACCCAGGGCAAACATCACCGACAGGAGCAACACAGGTCCCACATAGACCTTGAATAGCCCTTTACCAACATCACAGACACATGTGATATCCACAAAACCTACAATCCGTGCATGAATATGTATTGTCATATGAAGGAATGGTAATATGTCCACAGATAGATCACACCAGGTATGAATTGTGTATTCCTGTTCAAGATGTTCACACCTGCTGACCCACAAGGTTCATTCATGGGATTGCATAACACTAACACTATGTGCACACACATAACCATGTCCAGTTTGATGATGTCAGTAACCTACAAACATAGCATGTGAATAGAAGCCACACAGTAAAGCATGTAGCGCATTGTATTAATGCATATCTCACTAGTATCATAACATAGTTAGGGAGGGTTTGAATCCTGCAATTGCTGAGTGTGTATGTGTCTGGGTGTGTGTGTGAGATTGGCTTTGAGAGGAGTGGCCTTTTTGGAGACTGTGGAAACACATTAGGAGTGGTGAATACCTCTTTGCCAAGTGTGATGATGTCAGCATCCTACAAATAGAGCTTTGGAAATGAATACTCCTAGTAAAGCAAATAGCGCGTCGTGTTAATGCGTATATCACTAGTGTCACAACATAATCAGGTAGAGGTAAGTCCTGCAAATGCCAAGTGTGTGTGTGTGTGTGTGTGTGGGGGGGGTATGTATGTGTGTGATTTCCTTTGATAGGAGTAGCCTTTTTGGAGACTGTGGAAACACATTTTAAAAGAGGTACATCCCTCTTTGGAAAGTCTGATGATGTCAGCATCCTACAAATATTCAAGGAGAACAGAAACCACCCGGTAATGCATATAGTGTGCTGTGTTAATGCCTATCTCTCCAGTAGCATAACATAGTTAGGTAGGGGTTTGAATCCTGCAAATGCTGAGTGTGAATGTGTGTGAGACTGCCTTTAAGAGGAGTGGCTTTTTTGGAGACTGTGGAAATACATTAGGAGTGGTGAATACCTCTTTGACAAGTGTGATGATGTCAGCATCCTACAAATAAAGCTTTGGAAATGAATGCAACCAGTAAAGCAAATAACGCATCGTGTTAATGCACATTTCACAAGTGTCATAACCTAGTTAGGTAGGGGTTTGAGTCCTGCGAATGCTGTGTGTGTGTGTGTGTGTGTGTGGGTGTGTGTGCCATAGGTGGTCAATGCAGTATGGGTTTTGCTTTTACTGTGGTATGACATATGTTTCAAACAGTATGTGCATTGCACACATTGGGTATCTGCGTGTCAAATAGATTTGTGTACATGTGACCTCAATCAGTCCATAGGTGTGAAGCCTGCATACTACATGAATACATTTGTAACCTTCGACAGATTGTGCCGCTGCTTCTCAGATCATAGGCCACATATGTATGTCTGCGTCAAGACCGGCCAATGCAATGACTCATGGCCAAGGACATCCCTGCCACACACACCCATGACACGTACTGTAGAGTAATGTGAGTGAGGGTAATTGCTGGGGTATATGTCAGACATGTTCATACACAACAACGACTGGCAATAATGGACAGTCATGATAGGTGCACACCAGGCCTGTGGATATGCATGCAGGCCCCTAATGTGTTATGTGAAACACTGAGGGACCCCACAATACCTATGGATATGTGGATACCAAGGGACAGATTACATAACACGTGTCTGTCTGTACACATTGGTACCCAACATACATGTTCAGGGCTACCACCTATGTGATACTGTTGGGATAGTATGTATAGTAAATGTGGATGACTATGCCATAGACGGCGTACTGCTATACAGCATGTATTGGACAACAGGTATCTGTCTATATGATACCCTTGTGTAGGATATGCGTCCCATCCGAGGAATGCAGTGTAGGCCAATGCATGCATTACCAGATGTGGATGGACATATCCCTAGTATGTTTACATGTACCGAAGAGGGCTTTATGCCACACAGGTGTGGTCCCAGGAACGTGTGGTGGTCAATACCACTGGTTACTGTTATAGTATAGTACTGGAAGGATCCACCTGTTACTGAGTTCCCTACAACTGTGAGTCATTTGTCAGGACATCATCTAATGATTGGTTATAGTCATGCTGTTGAGGTGGTGTATACTACCAGACTGCAGATCATTGACAGATATCGACGGTATCACCCACAGCATAGTGCCAACCCATCTCATACACACATGTGTCCCCATGTTAGTACATATCTGTAGTAGAATGCATACTGGCCATCGAAAGATACCATGAGATGTTAACAATGTGTAGAACATGGTATGTTGCACATCCCATGTGTCCACTATGCACGTACATGCAGACAGTGCGCACACACCATGTTCACAGATGTACACCTGCTAATTTGTAATGCCACATCACACACGTACTGTCCACTCACTAACACATGCTGGCAACAGTGTACACTTCAGCCAAGTGGCACATGGGTGGACAATACATACTCAGACCTAACACTGGTGTAAACAATGCTACAATGACTATCAGAGCTGTGATGCATAATGCCTGCTCAGATATACCTACAAGGATATCAATGCACCTTCCTGTTGGCAACTTGCTACTATTGCTACACTACTATGATGTCACCCTGTGCATCAGAACCATGTTAGCCTATTCCTGCATCAATGTGACAGATGACAGGAGGTGGCACAGGTGTCATCATATGCACAGGGTATGTTGTAGGTTTGCCAGAGCCCGACATTGACCCGTCTAATAGGTATGTCTGTGTGTTTGTGTGTGTGTGTGTGTGTGTGTGTGTGTGTGTGTGTGTGTGTGTGTGTGTGTGTGTGTGGTCAGAAAAGCAGTACTGCATGGGCCAATGTTGATGTAATGTGTGTGTGTGTATGTGTGAGCCCTAGTTGTATGGTAAATGTGTGTGTGTCTGCATGCACACAACTCCACCATGTGGCTGCCATATATGGGCGGTTGTGGGACAGCCACAGACTGTACCTCCTAGGCCATACATATCACTGCCTTCGGCCATGGACACCATACCTGTGCCTAGCAGGGGTGCTACGGGCAGTATCGGGTACCAACCCTGACTGGGTGCTATCATCAGAGGCAGAGGCATCATGACTGGACCCATGTCCCTGCTGGGACTGGCCAGCGCCATGTGCATGTGGTCTAGTAGGACGGTCAATGGACAGGCCAGCCCCAGCATTGCTAGGGCTGGTACTGCCACTACGGGAGCGGCTGTGATCCGTGGTCCGTCCGCTACGACTGCCAGCTGATGCTGTTGCTGGCATGCATCCGCGTCGGCTTCTCATCCTTCCTGCATGGTCCTGGCTCATGGCTAACAAATTGTGGAGGACATCTAATGTCTCCCTCCAACGGCTTCAATGACCTCGGTGTAATTCCGGATGGCACCGGCAAGGTCACGATGCTGTAATTGATAGCAGTGTAATGGGCCCTCTGCACCCTTAGTCCCTGTCGGGTGTACCGTTCCATACGTGTCTGTGCCTGCATTACAGCCCAGAACATACTGGAGGTTGTAATACCTCCAGGGGCACGTCTGCCCGGGGCAATATGACCAGCTGTACTCCCCCGAGAACCCCTGGACATCCGCCTATGTGGTACCGTTCTGGTAATCCGGCTATGGCTGCTGTGAGGGGATGCATGTGCCATAGGTACCACACTCTCCTGGTCAATGCCAACTGTATGCTGTCGCTCAGCTACGGCCATTGGTGATGAGGGATGTATTGGCAGTATGAATGTGTGCATAGATGGGGTTGACCGCTGTGTACTGCCGATTGGTGGACCAACAACAGACCCTATCAGACCTTCCTGTGCCACAATACATGTCTCATAATCTCCACTATTAGTGGTGGTGACATCAGGTTCCCTGCTACATTCAGCCATGCCTAATACAGCACCTGTGGAAGGAAGACAGGAAACGCACTTTACAAGCTGTACATGATGTTATTGCACATGCACACATGCACACATGAACATATGCACACATGCACACATGAACACATGCACAAATGAACACATGCGCACATGCACACATGCACACCTGCACACATGAACACATGCACACATGAACACATGCACACATGCACACATGCACACATGAACACATGAACACATGAACACATGAACACATGCACACATGCACAGAAATGCACTGTTCACCACAGCACATACACACACACACACACACACACACACACACCAGCAATCCAACACATACACAATAGTGGGTGATGGTGGGTGACAGTATCACAAGGCAAACAGTCACCACACACGTGTCAGCAGGCAGACCATATGTTGCTCAACACTATGCAGTGCAAGTGTAGACAGCCTTATCTAATGACATTATACATGGCTTTGATGCATGTGTGTAGTTGTGCAGTGATTGGCTACACCCTGGAACACAATGTGTACATGGACACAACATTGCTGTGCAAGTATTATCTGCTCTACAATGTCATGTGCACCATCACTCAATGGTATACATATCATGGCTGCATGTGTCATCTGTGTGACACATAGATTGCCATGTGTGATGACAGTGTCTGTGTCCATATCACATAATAGTGGGCACAGGTGTAGCAAATGCATGCAATGTACAGACATGGGATGAGTGGTGCATGTAGATGTGAAGGAATCCCAATGCATGACATGGACATTGCACAGTGGTTATGGTGCGTGTGGGACATATTGCAGATATGTTGTTGCCAGCCATGACATGGCATGCTACATGACTGCAACATTAAACACCACACATACCCAATGTGTGTCATGTAAACTATACACCCAATAGCATTCCAGGACATATATGTGACTCTTTGTACAGATGGCGGCTGTTGTGCAAAATGCGTATACTAGCGTATGTAAGCACACACAAAACATGCTATGCATGCTGTGTATAGGTGCATATGTTTGCACACAAAGAACAATGAGGTCCACAGCAAAGACTGCTATCTGTAGTACTGTGGTCACTGTAACTGGATGGGGTGTAGTACCATGTGCCATCATCATCATCATGCATCTTGTGGTCACTCACGGCTACTACTGTGTGACAGACCACCGCCTAGCATACTGTACCTGAACTGCAGTGCCGTGGATATGTTCACTATTACACAGCCACTTTGTACATGAGTGTATGAGGTGCCCAGTAGGGAGCATTGCCTAACATGACTGTGTTATGTGTTGAAGAGTATTGCACAGCCCCATGATAGGCCTCTACCCCTGAGGTACATCATGTGTGTGTGGATGACATGTGGGATACTGACGTGTGACCTTACATCGGGTGTGTGGTTATGCCATATGTAGCATGACTTTGTATACTGCATGTGATAAATGTCTTATGTTGTGTACAGGTGTTGCAACTATGCCTATCCAATGTGCAGTATGGAGTTGCCACAACTGTGTGTCATGCTCTGTGTATTGCATGTCATTGAGGCAGCTACTGACATTACTGAGCTGTGCAACGTCTCACAGCAAACATGCATGGCATGCATTATGCGTAGGTGTGTTATGTGTACACGGCCTACACCTCACCTATGACATGCATATTTCATTACCAACATTGCAGGTATAACACACTCACCAGCATGGATCAGCTGCCCTGCTGTCACACCAGAGGGACCTAGGAGAATATGAGAGGGTTCATCAGTGGCCACAACTGTGGCATTGCTACAGTGGATATGCTAAACTGCAGTACAACAACAGTCAACAGTCACAGGTGTAGGGATATTATACAAACTATCTGTATTGCACAACAGTAGGCAGCGGAACTGCTAAACACACAGTACACATCTCACATACACATAATCTAATAATACAGTTAACTGTAGTCTACAGATAGGGCATATTACCTGCTTGCTCCAGGTGGATGTGCTGGGTGGCTCCGGCCTCCATTATTACACATGTCAGAGGTTTCTTTAGCTGTTGTCCAGGAGCCACCACGCTTAGGAGCAGCTCCTCCGCTCTGGTGAGGGGGGGATGAATGGCCACCCCTCCACCTGTGGCAAGCTGCTGTCTTTGGATATCAGAAGCATGCCGCCGGACTTGTCTAATTAAATCACTGCAGTGATGACGTACCTGCTCATATGTCCAGTTATTCATGCCTATGTCATTTACCCGACTAACAAGTTCCTGCCACAGTGCAGTCCGTTCCTGCTGGTGCTGGCTGGTTCTGGAGAAGAGCATAGTGTACTGCTGCAAAAAGCTGTTGACTATCACCTCTTCCTCTTCTGCATTGTAAGCTGGATTACGTTGGTGGGCCATCTGGCTAAAAAAGATATGAACAATATGTGTGAGAGTGTCCTGTGGCACACTTTACACCTTTACCCACAGATATCACTTTACTGACATATATACCATCCTTTTGTCTGTCAGTGGTTACACACGTTCAATAACACTTATTGGTTCTCAGGCCACAACTAACTAACACTGTCTGGCAGACTCTATATATCACACCACTATACAACAGTACCCGACACACTGTTTATTACACATTGCACAACCTCAAGACAGGGGTGTATATCACACCAATGCACGAACAGAGATGTCATCCATTGCAATGGATGTAAAGTACAGGTACAGTAGTACCAATCAAACACCCTAGTCATTGATGCCATAGCCCTGCCTAACAGATGCTTCCAGCTTTTACTATAGGTGGCATACTGCTGTAACAGACTATAGATGTTGCTGGATACACACGTTAACCCTGTAACACACATATGATTGTAGCCATTGTACAGGAATAATCACACACACATCAGGCAAACAGACAACGCACCACTGTATGCCAACACAGATGAGCATTACCTTTGTAGCATAGAGTGCTGTGTACCACTACTTACACACCCTTATGCCTGCAGTCTGCCCTCTGTGCAGATTACAGGAAACACACATGACAGTGTTTCCAAGCAATGTGAATGCACACCATACTGTGCTGTTTAGCCCTACAGCTTTAGGTAGTACTACAGTTCATATTGGTGATGGATTCACCTGCAGTACCACTCACTAAGCATACATGTATTGCTTTAGCCTACAATGAGACACCACATTCGTCAACGGAGAACTACATCACATCATATGCCGTACTACTATGTCTGCCTAACAGTACATTACACATCAGTTGCTGTCCTCACAGCTAGGTTAGGCACTACCATGTCAGATACAACATCACACTAAGCTATCACAAATTTACCGGCCTTGCACAAATTCAGAGTTACACTTATTCAACCTCACATAGCAGCTAATGCATTAAGTACATGTGTGAGTGCATAGTGTCATAGGTAGGTAATATGCTATTGGCCCTAGGGCCTACGGCAGCCTAGCCATATGCTACCCTGGCCTTTGACACACATGTACTTTGATTTCACTTGCCCCTGCCAACCTGAACCACGGAGGTGTTTCCTGGGGTGTATTAACAATCTCCCACACAATCATCAGGGGTATTTATAACAACTGCTAAGGAGGAGCCTTGTTTTTCTATTGCTATGTGGTCTATTCCGGTGTATGGCATATGTCTGAGATGGTACCCTATCCCTCCAGCATGTGCTGTTTAGTGAGCTGACAAGGTTTAGGGCCCTTAAGTGTGTAACCCCGAGGGATTGTGCTATGTTGGCATGGTGGTTGTCACCCCGCTATGGGTGTGACATACCTCTGTATGTCCGGCAGAGGTCACCTCTGTGTGGCCAGTATGCAATACAGTGTAGTTGTGGTTTTGTGAGTCAGTCTGCATAGGGCATCTGTTTGCGGACAGTATTACCCTTTGGGAGGTCTGTCTGTGGCCTGTTCACCTGGTGTAGTTGTCATGTGAAGTACATACCACACAGGGCATTGTGATGAGTAGAGGGGAACCCTACCCTATACTTCCATAGATGACACACCTGTTGTCATGACACATACCACACAGACAGATTACAGGTGTAGTGTAGCACTGTCTTCATCACAGTGGAGGCTACTGTCCACCTGTGTCCCATGTTCCCTTATAACACCTTCACTGTTAGGTAGATCTCTGCCTATGTGTTACTTAATGGGTACACTGTTTTGGGAAGGTGGAATGGCACTGCAGTATCAACACTTGTCTACAGTCCATGCCTTGTTCACCACACACCTGTTGCAGTACATATTACCCCATGTCTCTCTGTCTCTCTCTCTCTCACTCTATACGTATATATATATATATATATATATATATATATATATATATATATATGTGTATATACATCTATATATCTATATCTATATATATAGATAGCTATAGATATATATATATATATATATATATATAGATATAGATATAGATATAGATATATACATTATATATATATGTATATCTATACACATACATGTACACATCCATTGCTGTACACATGGATGTACATATAGGCACATGTACAGTCCACCTTTCATAGTGGGAATCTCACTTATGCGACAGTTGTGGGATGTACAGGTATGTAATTACTTTGCACAGTGTTGTGCAGAATGCATGTGGGTGTCCTCAGCCCTTGTAGCATTAGCAGGCCTCACTGTCTGTAACACATCAGATCTGACAAATCTGTCCCACAGCATTTAACCACCACATGACATATATCAACACTACCATAGCTGGCCTTAGGCGTAGGCCTACTGGGCGGCCACCTAGGGTGCCGCTCTAGCAGGGGTGCTTTTCCACTCTTTATGTGGAAACAAGGATGGGGGCACCAGGAAGTGTGGTAGGGTGCGCCGTGGGGCCCTTTTGCCTAGGGCACCAGTTGACCTAAGGCCACTCCTGCGCACTGCATGCTGTCTTCTAGGCCACACATTACGACCTACATGGATATATGCACATATCAACATTCACTGACAGATAGCTGTCCACCCTTCAATAACAGTTGCAGTATGTCCCTTTCCCTATGCACATGTGCAGATACAGATACATACATACTGCTGCCACACATGGATGATTTGCAGTGTGTAGAGTACTCTTTGGGAACATCTACAATATGCCAACACATACATTTGAGTTACATACCTTACCTTTGTATTTCCCTGCTCTGTGTGTTACGGTTTTGTATTTTTTTTTTTTTGCTGGTTTGTTTTGGGTTTTTGCCCTCTATTTAACCTTTGGTCTCTGTTTCTCCCTCTCTTCTGTCCCTGTCTCACTCTGTGTGCATGTCTCTCTCTCTCTCACTCTGTATCTCACAACACCTGCAGTGATATAATTGCATGTGTGGGCTGCAGGTACAGCCTGCTTTTCTAGGTATCTGCACTTGTGCATGTGACAGCCTCTGCACCAATTGCTGCCCACCATTCAGTAATTGCATGCAGCCTGCTGTTTGGTGATGGCATTACTCACTGTGATTGCAGCCCACTGCTATAAAATGCTAGGTTAGGTAGGCGTAGCCCTTTCAGATTTCAAAGGTGGGGCCCATTCTTGGTTGCTCTGGACACCGTTGTGTCAGTCTGAAGGTTGGTATATGTCTCTTACCTGATGCTAGGGTTGTAGCCAGTTATGTGCATGTTGTACTCATACCTGCATGTTGCTGCTTCCAGTGCACACATCTCAGTGTAGACATGTACGCACCCCTCCAAATGCTAACACAGGATACATGGGAGTATGTACTTTTTTCTCACTTACACAATTAGCTGCCATACAAATGTGGTTATTGCACTGTATTCCTGTGGCCAGTGTTTATCCTGGTCTGATACTGTGTGGTGTTTGTAAGGTGCTACTGTAACATTATTCCCTGCTAGGATGGCTGGTTCTCCTTTCACAGTCATGTCATGCAATTCCACAATCACTGCTGGTAAAGACCCACAGAAAAGGGTTTGTGTTATACCATTCCTAATTTCCATTTACATTCCCTCATTGTAATGCATGATATATTTATTTCAGAACCAAGTTATTTGTGTATCTGCTGTGGTTAGTGGTAATTCATGCAGTCTATTGTGTCAATGGTCTTTGGTTCGAGACTGGCAGTGTTTTTTTATTTTGCTGCTCAGCAGAACAAGGGCCCTGTCATAGAGTGACTAAGGCACTTTTAAACAGTAGTAAGCGGGTTTGCGTGACACTTAGCAATGCTTAGCTAAGCGCACACATGCGCACACTTGCTTAAACCCGCTTACTACTGCTTAAAAGTGCTTACTCCCACTAACCCCCGCGCTAATTTATTTGAAAGAAAAGAAAATGGAGAGATAGGAAAGTGGTGAAAAAGGGAGCACAGAGAGGGAAAGACAGTAGGAAAACAAGCTCAGGATGTGCAGGACGGGTGTAGGGAAGGTCCATAGCTGCTCATTTCTTTACCAGCAACAGCTGTGCATATGTTGAAAATTTGGAGTGAAATTTGAAACCTTCCACCCCTGAGAGAGGGGTGAGGACAACATAGTTTGTTGTACTGCCAATTAGAATTATCAGTGTACATGTCCAATGGACATGTGTGCAAAATGGGAAGCTATGTATGGGACGTATTTTTTTTTGGGGTACAGATTGCCTTTTTTTTTTTTTTTTCAAGGGAGAGTGGAAAGTGAGGTAGAGGAAGTAGGTATATTTGGGGAGGTAGGTTGGGTAGGTAAACAGACAAGGCAAACAAGACTCATACAGGGGCAGAGTATGACACATGGGGTGGGTAAACACAATTGATGGGGATGGATGTTTGGAAATCGCAAGCCCATGAGCCCACAGATGGTAACAGTGGGACTGAAATCCCCATCCATGGGCAGTCACCACTGGACCTTCACAGACCCAAGGGTCACTGTATTGGGGGCTGCGTATGAGGGGCAGGCTCACCTGTGAGTCACGCCACTCTTGCCTTGAGCTGGCATAGGGGATCAGCGACTAAACGCTGGATCTCCCTACACACCACAACCCAGACCCTTCGGAGGGTGACAGGAGGCCCTTCTCCGCCCACGCTTGCGGGAGGGGGCAAGCCCCATCCCCTGCAGTGCTTCCACCCGAAGGTGGCACATGACCTACGGAGGAGGGTGGCCTGGGCTGGGCACCAGACCTGCTGGTGCCAGGTGCAACTGCCGGCTGAGGTGGGACAGGTGGGTCCGCTGGGACAGGCCTTCCCATACATTCTGTGATTAGGTATGTTTAATTACAACATAGACAACAGCATTCCAAGTTAGTTGTAACAGCATGCAGAAATATTCCCATTAACCCAACACACCAGGGTTACAACAGTTGAACAGCAAGCATAACACATGAATGACAGTGGACATTCCAAAAGCATGCAGGGATGATTGGTGGCAACAGGCCACCAAAACTGTAGTGTTTTAACAGGGGACATGTGTCAAAGTAAGTGCAGATTTTTTATAACAATAGGACATATGTCCCAACAAATGTTATGAGAGTACACATACCCATTGAGGTGTGGAATTGCATTGTTTATGCACATGGAATAGGGTGTAAAAAGAAACCTCCATTAACATCTTATTAGTACTTTATCTGTGCACTACATTCCTATTGACTCCAGGTGTATATCCCCTAAATGTATTCTTACACTAAGCAACATGCATTTGATTGTGTTATGGGTTTTGCTACTTCATGATATACCTGGCCTATATCTGACATGGTAACTGTCCAGGATGCAGATGTTACTGCTACATACTTGTATTAAATTGACTTGTTTACGTATCGGCACAGCTGGATGTGTTCACATGGCTTTTTCACTTGTTTTCTCCACAACCCTACTTTTCAGGTAACACACTAAGGTTTCTGGGGAACACCTTGACAGGCTACTCATGTACCAGATTTATCTATGCATGTCAGCCATTTCACAACTGTTTAGGACTGTTGCATACTTCGCAGCTACTGGCACTTCCTTCATCCACTTTATATGGGACTGCACTACTGGGGGTTGTCAGCACTTACTACAACAGAGTAACATTTCTTCACTGCAAGGGTACAACAGATTTCTGAGTAACTGGCACATACACACTGCAAGTATTATACCTTTCTTATTTACATTAAAACTCTTTTCTACAGGCTCTCTCCTGTATTTGACATTACACTGCATGCAGTAGACCTATTCAGGAAAAGTTATACCTTTATTGATAGGGTACAAGACTGCTTTACAGGCTCACTCATGTTTTATCTATGACAGTGCATGCAGAGATAGTATTCCAGACATGTTTTTGCTTTATTCATCATTTACTACACTCTATTCCTGCCTATCTGACTTATGATATGTAACAGTACATGCAGATGATTTATTCAGGGAATTAATGTTTTATACTTCGCAGCTACTGCCACTTCCTTCATCCACTTCCTATGGGACTGCACAACTGTGGGTTGACAGCACCTAATACAACAGTACTATTTATTATTGCAAGGGTACAACAGCATTTCAAAGTAAGTGACACAGACACACTCAAAGTTTTATACCTTTATTAATTACATTGAACACTCTTTTCTACAGGCTCTCTCCTTTACTTGTTATTACAGTGCATACGGAAGACATATTCAGGACATATTATACCTTTCTTTATAGATTACAACACTCTTTTTCAGGCCTGCTCACTTATATGTTATGACAATACATGCAGGGATAGTATTCCAGAATTATTTTAGCTTGATTGGTGGGTTAGTACACTCAATTTATGACTCACTGACATTTGTTATATAACAGTACATGCAGAGGATTTAATCAGGACATTTTATTGCTGTATTATTGGGCTTAAACATTTTTCTCATGCTCACTCACATATATCATGTAACAATACATGCAGAATATTTACTAACCTGCCTGTTGGCGCAGCCTTAGCAGCCTGTCTGCATAGGCTTGCTGATTCATAGCACGAGCACCTGCAGCTGTGGAGTAAATAAAGGGATATTGAGACATACCTATCCATTATTTAGACTATATTAGCTTATCTTACACACTGCATTCCATGGCTACCTACTTAGTAGTGGGGTATCCCGCATTTGACGGGCCTCCTAGATCCACTGGTTCAGAAAGTTCTGCTTCTGCCTCTTCAGGTCTGCATGGTGGTGATAGACCTGCTCACCAGTCCGAGGGATGCCAGTGGCACTGGTGAGTTCATGAGCCAACTGGTTCCAAGCCACAGATGCACAGGTGAAAGCTGCCCTCTCCAAAGCAAAAAACACAGCATCTATGGGACCGGACGGTGTCCCAGGCTGTGTCTTACACAAGCTCCAAGAAGAACTGAACCCTCACATTGTCACTGTTCAAACGTAGCCTTTCTACAGGATATGTACCCAAAGAATGGCGTACAGCTACAGTGATCCCACTCCACAAAGGTGGTGCCACAACGGATCCCGGAAACTATCGCCCCATAAGCCTGACTAGTCTGGTCTGTAAAGCTATGGAGCGTATTATCATGGAACTCATAAACAAAGACATTGGGAGCATCCAGACACTGGACCCTACCCAATTCAGCTTTGTTAAGGGCAGATCTTGCCTCTTAAACCTAGTTGATTTCTTTGAAACAGTTACCAAAGCCATAGATGAGGGCAAGGTAGTCCACACAGCCTACCTGGACCTCGCAAAAGCCTTCGACACAATACCCCACTTGGGCATCATAAATAAGCTTATCAGCTTAAATATCAACCCCTGTATCACAAGATGGGCTGTAAACTGGCTCAGAGATAGAACCCACATGGTCAGAATCGCAGGTGCCATGTCTGAATCCAAACCAGTTACAAGTGGCATCCCACAGGGCTCAGTTCTGGGACCTCTCTTGTTTGGTATATACTTCTCTGAGGTCCAGGCTAACACAGAGGGATTATGGCTGACAAATTTCGCAGATGACTGCAAACTGGGGGCCATAATCGAATCTCCAGCTGACGCAAGCATCCTCCAAAAGGGTCTCACAGAGTTGGATGCTTGGTGCCAGAGCCATGGCCTCAAGCTAAATGCTAAAAAGTGCATAGTCATCCCCTTTGGGAAAAATAAGGTGCCCACAAATGACCACATAGGTGGTAATCCATTAAGTACGGAAGAAGTAATTAGAGATTTGGGGACCAACATAGATAGTAATCTCTCATTTGATAATCACGTTACCAAAGTGGTTAGAAAGACCTTCTATATAGTCTACCTTATCATGAAAGGGTTCGCATCTAGATCAAGAGAGGTCATTGTGCCCCTCTACTCATCACTCATCAGGCCCATAATTGAATACAATGCCTCTTTTGGGATGTACCTTACCCGACACCTGCAGCAACTGGAGAGACCCCAAAAGTACCTCACCAAGAGGATCATGGGCTACAAACAGATGTCCTATGCAGCTCGACTAATGAAACTCCAGCTCTTCTCAGTTGCTTACCGCCTACTCAGAGGCGATCTATGCCTGACGTACAAAGCCATGTCAAACCCAGAATTAATGGACATGCTCCACCTCAATAAGTCCAAGTCCCTTAGAGCTACATGCTCCAAGGACCTAAACCTCAGCATAAAAATAAATAGGACATGCTGGAGGGACAGATTAATTTCCCAGAGGCTCCCCTCACTCTGGAATAGAATCCCAATTCATGTTAGACATAGCCCCTCGCTGACCCTCTTCAAGCGAAATCTGGATGCGTGGATGGGAAATCGCAAATTCACCCCTGGGATCTCTTCTGTGTCCCTGCTAGACAGAGGCACAGTAAACTAATCTTAAAAGGGTACCTTCTGTGACCTACTTTACAGAGGCACAGTAGGC
Organism: Protopterus annectens; assembly: GCF_019279795.1. Lineage (NCBI taxonomy): Eukaryota > Metazoa > Chordata > Ceratodontiformes > Protopteridae > Protopterus > Protopterus annectens. The sequence continues at coordinate 823,247,444 of NC_056749.1, read as the reverse complement.
TAATTTAATAGGGAGGAGGAAGCCAAATACACTCTGGCTATGCTTATAAATGCCCTAGGGCAGATAACCTTGTATCTACCTATGAAACTATGAACCTACTCTCTCCAGCACCTGACATTCTAACTGCAGATGTGAGCTACAATCAGTTATGGCGAGTATTCCATGCCTATGCGGCTTTAATATGCCACATTTCCCGCACTTTTCTGTGATTGGCTGTTTTTGAATATTCTCAGCTGACTGCAGACATGCTTAGCAATGGTTAACCAGACATTTATTATTATATATATGTTAACAGTGGATGTTTATCCTAAGCTGTTGTGGCTTAGTGGTTCAGTACTTTGATTATGGTGCACAGTGTCCTGGGTTCAAACCTTATAATTGTATTTTATTTTACTACTGTCCAGACAAGTTAGGGGGCGTGGCTGTGTTTAAGCAACTTTGGTCTACGTTGCTCCACGTTGCCCGGCGGTGCGCTGGTTGGCGCGGCACACACCTCCGCGCAAACCGATTGCGCTGGGTAAAGTGATATTTAGCTTTGGGCAACTATTTTGTGCTGGGTAAAGTGCGATTTAGCTATGGGCAACTACATTGTGCTGGGTAAAGCGTGAGTTAGCTATGGGCAACTATATTGCGCTGGATGTAGCGCTGCTTAACTGTGGGCAATTTTATATTGAGATCCTTTAAAATATTTATTTTATTCACTGATACATTGGCCATTTCACTGCTTTTTAGTTGTGTTTAAACATATATGTTGGGTATTATTCCATATACTGATTTAAAAAATAAATAAGAAAGGGAGTGGTGCGACTCGAACCGTGAATGCCTCTTCTTTGTGCGAATGCTCTACCATTACACCATTGCTATTTGGTGTGATTTGCATAAACATTCTTTCTTATGCTCTTCCATGTGAGAATTGCTAACTGTAGCTAAGCAATGGGCAAACCCGCGCACACACGTCAAATACGTGCAGCTATTTTGGGTATTTAAAAAAATGTTATGGTTATGCGTTTTAGATGTGTGATGGGGGTTTATAATATCAGGCAGTGAGGTGTTGGGTGCAGGGACATTTGAGCGGACTCACTCTTGTTTATTTCCTTTTTTTTTTAAACACTTGCAGGGGCGTGGACATTTAGACTGCTCGGCAGTCATACATGCCCCCTGCTTTCTTACATAGTCCGTGTAGGACTTATGGTTGGGTCAGCGTGCCCTCATGCATATTCATGGCATGCTGACATCAAACCATTCAACTGCAGCCTCCAAGTAAGACTTATTAAGTCTTACACAGAGGATTCGTGAATCCGGGTGAATAACTTCAGCTAGGTTCAGCTAGGTCAAATATGATAAAAAATGATGGAACATATTTAGAGGATGTATGGAACTTAATTGATCCAGCTTAGGAATAGACTATTTAGAGAAGAGAAAAAATGCCCTACACACATGTGACCATCTATATATATATATATATATATATATATATATATATATATATATATATATATATGTGTGTGTGTGTGTGTGTGTGTGTGTGTGTGTGTGTGTGTGTGTTTGTGTGTATATATATATATATATGTATATATATATATATATATATATATATATATATATATATACATATATATGTGTGTGTGTGTGTGTGTGTGTGTGTGTGTGTCTGTGTGCATGTGTATAAATGGTTGTCTCATCATTGAGCAAATTGTCAAATGAGTGACTTTAGTCTGAATCAAAAAAATTAAAAAAAATAGAAAAAGACAAAAAATATTTTTCTACCCACAGTACCTGCACATTATCCCCGGGATTCATGAAGCTTGCGCCATGTGCCAGAGTAGCGTCGGCAATCTAGTGCCAAATATGGCCGTTGAGCGATTCAGGTAAGAGCTGTTTCCATGTGCACTAACAGCGTATGCCAGAGCTGCGCAGCTCCTGGTGCATGTATGCTAATTACCCCATACACAGCAGTGTAGCATGCAAATGAAGGTTTATAGTGATTCATGAAATTGTGCAGGCGTAGCGTAAGCATGTAGAAATGGAAACCAAAAAAAAAAACGGTTTACATTTTGTCAAACATAAAATCAGAGCCATGAAAGCGGGCCAAACTTACGTATTATAATGTTAATATATGCCAATGGCTAAATATGTAGCCAATGGCATAAAACAACATGCACAACATATAAAAAATAACATTTAATGTCATGGACACACCAAAGCAAAGTAAAACTGCAGAGCATTGGTGCGCAAATGGGATCACAAGGAAAATATATTTAGATGTCATAAAACTCTAATGTAATGCAATTCATGATATCCCCATAATAGTCAATGGCATGCATGCTACACCACAACCATGGTGCAAGGGTTGCTAAGGGTCTGTGACAGTGTTCCATGTGGTAACTAGGAACTAACAGTCAATGCCATGCAAATGAGTCAAGTAATACTGAATCGCAAATGCCCCACTGGCGTAAGGATGTACCACACGGCGTAGCATTACAACACTGAGGAGTGGCCTGGAGGTAAACATAACATCAAGAGAGGGGCACACCACCGTAGCTGTAAGGACATTGGATCATTGCTAATCCATGTTGCGTGTTGCTAAGCAAAGCCACAGGATAGGGGTGTGGAAGTAGCCATAGCTTTGCTTAGCTGAGAGCACACAAGGTAACTGAAAGTTCATGTGAACGTGGATGAAAATGCACATGAAACCCGATAAACGGCTGTGTGCGGCGTGCACCACAGCTGAAACAGGAAAGATACAGGAAGACAATAAGGAAATGCTGCAGCATGGTAATTGGAGTACAAATGAGTAATTAACACCTAAAAACTCTCAGTGGGCCATAGACAGCAGCTGACAAGGCTGCTAGCAGCTACCTGCAGAACAGGAAAGGGGAGGTGCCGTACAGCAAAGAAAAGAGAACTGTCACAGCAGAACAAAGCAAACTTACAGTAGATCAGCTACATAACACATTTCCCAACACAATCCTGGGTTGTGGAAGCACAAAACAAGAAAGGTGGCAGCTGGATGCATGCCTGACAATGGGAGGTGAATCGGGTTGAAAATAGAAGTAAAGGGCAATAGATGAATCACGGCAGACAATCGTAAGTCAACACCAAAGGCCCCACAATAGCAGTACCTGCTGTAAAACCAATAATTAAGATACCCTGCATCTGGAATAACACAAACGCACCCAATTACACCAGCATCATCCATTGCACAGTAGTATAAGGTGTGAAAGCCCCACACACACACTTGTGTATTCCCAGACACTCTGCACCATTGGTGTATACAGATGGGGAACTTTTAATATGTATATGTTAGGGGCTGCCATAGCTTTGATTCACCAGCATGTATTGGAGACTGACGGTGGTGTGGAGGATGATGCTGACAACCATCTCAGGCACCGGAGGAGGAGATGAGTGTTCAGACCCAGGGTAACCTACCAGGGGCTACATGATCTGGAGATAGTAGAGCATTACAGGGTGGACAGAGACATCATACAGCAACTTGTTGAGCTGTGATGGCCATGCCTCAGAGTCAGAAGTAACAGAGGGGAACCCATACCAGTGGACACAAAGGTATGTGTAAGTTTGGGAATACTAGCCACAGGTACCTTCCAAAGGCCAACTGGGGATATCATGGGTATCTCACAGGAATCAGCATCCAGGGTACTCCACCAGTTCCTGGATGCCATGTTACCACATGCCAATGAGAGCATATACTTCCCCCGAACACAGGAGGAGTTGGTCAGCAATATGCGTCTCCTCCACCGTGTGGCAGACTACCCGGAGGTACTGGATGCAATAGACTGCACGCACATGCACATCAAGTCACCACCCAGTGAGCAGGGTAGGCGCTACATAATCCGCAAGAGATTCCCCTCCATCAACTGCCAGGTCGTGTGCAATGCCCAGGGCATTGTCATGAATGTATGTGCTGGCAGCCCTGAAAGCTATCACGACTCCCACATCTGGCATGCCTCACAGCTGTATCAGGTATTTGCCAGGGGGGACATCCCATATGGCCACCTGGTGGGCGATGCTGGCTATGCACTGGAACCATGGATGATGACTCCCATCAGAGATGCACACACAGCCACGCAAGAATGCCGTAATGAGGCACACACAGAAACCAGAATCATCATAGAGCACGTGTTTGGGATGCTGAAATCACGGTTCCATTGCTTGGACATATCTGGTGGAGCCTTACAGTACTCTCCAGGAACGTGTGCCCACATCTTCATAGTATGTGCCATGCTACACAATATGATCCTGCGGAAACAGCTGCAGCAGGGACAGAATGGTGAAGGGCCTCACAGCCCACCACCATTGCCAAGAGACCCACAGGCACAGGGGAACTCAGACCATGAACACCCTGAGCTAGCCCCAGTAGGATGACGGAGGCATGCCCAGTATGCCCATGCCTTGGCAAAGAGGGAACATATAGCACACACACTGACAGTGTAGGCACTCATGGACTGACACCCTTCTCCACCTGCACACACAGCAAACATGGATGGCACACACACACGACCACCTGTAAATTGTCATGTATAGGTGGTCTACTGTGTGCATCCTACATAGGTAGCCCTCAACTATTGTACACACAACCACCATTGGCACAAGGTAAGTCAATACCTGAACAGTAAGTTAAGCTATCAGCATGTGTCCATACTGAATGTACAGGTTCATAGATACATAGGTAGGTACATGCCCAACCGCCGAGGCCACTCATAAGCATAGGCAAAACGTGTCTGCTGTTGCCACCCCATCGATCAACTAACTGTCCCTCTGTGGAGCAGAGCCACTTGCGAGATCCCTGGGGTGTAGCTACTGTTCACCACCCACTCTGCAAGGATTCCCTGGAGTGTCAGTGAGGGGTTTTGTATAATGTAATTAGGGATGTAGTTCAAAATAATGGGGAGTATCCCTGACAGGAATCTTCAAAGATTTGTACATGTTACATAGTATACCTTAAACACAGCTTGCATATATAGGTAGTTCTCCACAGAATAATAAACATGTGGAACACACAACTGCTGAAATGTGCGTTAATCACCCTTGCACTACCAGTGCCTGCCCTGAGAGGTAAGATATCACTGCCAGGATTAGAACACGCAACCATGCACACATTCATCACAATAACATACCACTAAGCTACCTGAGATGTACCAATGGCAGTCATGTATACTGACAGGATAAAACACAAAAGGTAGGAATGTGTTGAAATAGGACAAACCGGCATGTACCCAATGAAAGGTGTATATTTTATATATATATATATATATATATATATATATATATATATATATATATATATATATATATATATATATATATATATATATATATATATATATATATATATACATCATATATATATAGAGAGAGAGATGGAGAGAGAGAGAGATATGTCGATATATGAGGATATACATATATATGTAGATATATAGATAGGTTAACAATATCTACATAACCATGGAGATACATATAAATGGGATACCTAACACATACCGACTGCTTTACATACCTACACGTGTAATCCCGAGGCTTAAGGTCCGAAAGAACACAGTACCAAAACACCAGATGCACGAGGTGTAATCTCACAATGTTAATGGACAGTTAGTCAGTGCTTCTGGTGTTGCGGTTTGAGTAGGTTACTGTGTGTACGTGTGTCTCATAGGGCTGTAGTGTGTGTAAGTGTGTGTTCTGTGTCTGGTGTGTGTTCTTGGGAGACTGTAATGTGTGGTTGTGGGTTAGCTTTGTGTGTCTGTTTGCACGACCTAGGATGTAGAATATTAAAGTAGGGGGTGGTGTGGGGGGTGCAGACACCTACATGGGGGGTGTAGGGGGGCTTGGCCATCTGCTCATATGTAGTGTAGAATGGTTTGTTTGGATGTGTTGGGTAGCAGTGTGTCTGTGTGTGCATGTGTGTGTTCCATGTCTGTGTTACCTTCGCGAGTTACTGTTGATTGAATAGGTGGGCCGGTATGTTGAGAAACTTTGGGTT